>NC_081408.1:222167450-222512450 GCF_030272615.1 Cryptomeria japonica | reverse complement strand
GATGTCTTAGACCTTTAGTATACAATATGAGGGTTGTTTTGGACCCCTAAGCCTTCTTGAGTCCTCACCTAAGCCTTATGTCTCAGTATTGTTCAGATTTATGCATTTCTACCAAAAACATTGTGAGAATTCCTAGAAACACTATCAATTGGACCAAGGGTGATACCCTACATAATAGTGGTTCCAAGCTACACCCCAAAATAAGTGCTAAGAAACATACCAAGGGTGCAAAGGTTCTGATTTGCAGATGCAAGCATAATGACCCAAAACGCCATCCTAGAGACCAAAAATGCTACACGACGAACCAGAAACACCATCATAAGTACCAGAAGCATTGACATACATACTAGGGATGCTAATCTAGGAACTAGGGGCATTGAATTAATTGTCCCAAGGGTCTCCAAAAGTCAATTTTTAGCCTGTTTTTGTGCATTTTTGGATTGTGTGAGTACTCTAGAGGCATGTGCAGTTTGTGTTGGCATTCTCATAGTTGCATTGGATGTATTTTGATCCTTCATGAGGTTTCTTATGCTCCAATAAGAGGATTAATTTTGTGCCATTGAGGTGTTCATATGTGATTTGTGGCTCCAACAAGAGGGAGAGACCCTCACTGTTGAGAGTTTGATTATACAAATCTAGTGGGATTTGTTAAGCCTCACAGTAGAGGATTTGATATGGTTTTTATTCCTTTTGTGGACTTCATTCATGATTGGCTTCTCCCTTGTGATGATTTGGTGAAGGCTCTCTTCCATGTGAATGGCATTTTGTGTTCTTTCATGGGCAGATTGTTCTCAGTTTGTTATGATTGTTTCTATGTTATTTGTGGGCATTCTTGATGTTGTACCATGTTCTTTAGGATGTATGTTATACCCTAAGGCCTAGGAGAATGGTTAGGAAGAGTGGACTTCCATGAGTCTGTCGAGGTTACGAGGAATAAACTGCTAGGATTCCTTATGTTGTGGAGTCAGGGTCTAGACCGTCTGGATAGCTCATTGGAGGTTATTTGTAATGATCAAGTGATAAAATAATAAATTAATCATAGGTGGGTTGGGTAGAAGTAACTCATCTTAATAAGATAAGAAACATGTGTGTGTATTCCCATCAAATGATTGGATTGCTAGTGCAGCCATGTGAGGTAGCAAATCTGGTAACCGGATAAACAGAACTCCCCTGATTTCCTCAAAGGTTGAGATGGTTTTGCATGTGTATCATGGATGTCGAGACTGAGTTCTAGGATATCCTTTGAAAGAATTTGATGACACTCTTCCCTAAATGTGAGTCCTAGTTCCTTAAGTGTTAATTGGATTAAGTCCGCCTCTTGAGGGTATATTGTTGTTCATCCATGTGTTGTGTTGATCTTGATTTCTTGATGTCGTTGAGTGGTTGTCAAGTTGAGTCCCTTTGGTTGATAGGTATCAGCCTAGGTCTAGAGTGTGAGTTGGAACCTCATGTCATCTCCTATCACGGGGGGTGGTTCCTACTTGGTTCCACATGGTCGGGTGGTTGAATGCCTTCTTCTATTGGGATATTCCTCTTTTTGGATGCTAGCATGCATGGACTAGAATATTGGATTCTTCATGTGAATATTCTTCAGAGTTTATTTCTATTTTCAAGAGAAGAAGATATTGTATCATGATAATTTGTAAATGAAAAAGTGATTATGCATCTTTGTAATAGACATCTATATGTAATTGCACATAAAATTGTATTAAGACATGATGTAGTACTTAGGAGAAGTGATCATTGATGTATCGGATAGTCTGAATATAATATGTGTTCATGAGATCTATGTGAATATGAAATGGAATAGCTTATACGTATTGTATTGCATTTGTAATTGATAGATAGACTTATGTTATGTCATGCAATGGGATGAATGGAATAGTTGTATTGATTCTTACTTGAGTATCTAGGAGATTATTGATAAGTAAATGGTTAGAGCTTTGAAAGAATATGATCTTCTAGATGGTTATGTATTGTGATAGATGGTAGTAAGTGTGTTTGGATAGTTGATTAGTGTTCTAAATTAACTTAAGGAAATGTAATGTAATAGGATATGAATATGTGTTATGTTACTCTAGATGCATTTTAAGTGAATGGTTAATTGAATAATGAGTAATTATGATATTCTAGATGGATAGATGTTATGATGTCAAGTAGTGACGTTAAGATACCCGAGGGAATGGTTATGGTTGCATGTATTTACTTGAAGGTATGTTAATATGTTTTAAAATCTGCTTGCATAGTGTAGATTTATGGTTATGTACATGATGGTTAATATAAATATGCAAATAGATAATGTAGTATTGATGTATGTAGATGATAACATAGAGTAATGGATGTTTTAAATAAAAATTCTCTCTCTTTGTTAATGGATTTTAGATTATTTCTCTAGGGTATTTTGGTGGGCATTACAAGGATGTTTTCCCAAAAACTCAAACCAAAAGACACAAATCATGAGGGTAATTCTAAGCAAGTTTTAGGTCTGACACAAGACATTCAAAGAGACAATGGAACAAGAACATCCAATGATTGTATCAGAGGCTTGAATCAATGATCAAAACATTATTACAGACCTTTTAGTTGAAAAGTTTAAAAAATTACAAGGTGTGATGCATAGAATGGATTAAAGGGCTTGTGATAGCTTTAAGAAAAATGACATTCAAAGCAACAACAAAAATAGAGATCATGGCATTATCATGATAGAGATACAAAATAAAGATAGAGAAAGCACCATTGACAACAAACATGATCAACCATACAAAAGGACAGTGATATATTAAGCTTCAACCCATAGAAAACAGTGAATAGAAAATACAATACAAAACAATTATAACATAGAAGCAGTTGCAAGTAGGCCTAGGAAATAATGATTTACATACTGGATGATAGTGATATGGATCAAGTTCACAAAAAGACAATGGACTCTCCAAAATCATATAGGGAATTGATCAGTGGCAGTCCATACAAAGGTTTTGCAGTCAAAAGAGAACCTAGAGACAAGAACCATACACAAAACACAAATGATTAGCTCAAAGCATTCAATACAGACACCAATCATGAATGAAGAGACATGTTATGATTAGGCTCTACTCTTAGCCTTTGGCACTATATTTGTTATGAGTGCTGCTTTTTTTTTTAAGTTTTGAATCCTTTTTGTGGTGTATAATTTGTCTCCTTTGGGTTATAATTGCTCTTAAGACTGTAATCATGATTGTGTACCTTGTACATTGTTTTCCTCAAGGGTCTTAGTCTATTGTTTTGCTTCAAAATTTCCACCTTGATTGTATGGATTTAATCTTTGATAAATGTCTTGCATTCACCTTATTGTTTTATATATATGTGAATAACACCATTACTCCTTACTGTTTGTTATGAAAAGATTGTTGATGGGCTATGAAGCTCCGTGACTGCTCTTATGACTGTGGAAAAATGAAATGAGTACTATGGATAATGATCTTGGTGCTACTATCATAATGATTCCAATGACTCCAAATTATCCTTTATCTTGTCATTTCATTTTCTCATTGTCAATACTCTCAACTTCATGAAGTTTTGCCTTTTGGAGCTTAATGTTCTTTTCTTATATTGAACCTTGTTCCAGGACTGTGAGCTATATTGTATGATCTCTCTTGTATCATGATTTCTATATCCACTGTTTGGTATTGTCAGAGTGTCCTTAAATGTCTCTTTGGGTCCACAACTTGCATAAAATCCTTGGCTTGAGCCTGGTCAAAAATAACAACAATCTCTACCCTTTTGACTTATGATGATTGTTTTAAATTTGATGAGTTCTTCATCATGACTGTGATGAATCTTTAGAATCCACAATATTTCTTTCAAGGAAATGTCTTTGGTTACTATTATAAGGGATATTATCCATCCTCTAGAACTGTTAGTTCTTGTCCTTTTATACTACAACTTTAGTCCTTCTTACCAACAACATTAACCAAATGCTTTCATGATTGATATCTATCTTTGTACAGTGTCATTGTTCTAAGAGAAAAGGCATTATATTTGGTCTATTCTCTGAGTGGACCTTGTCACATAAAAGAATGTTTTGTATCCTGCTCATGTTATTGAGTACCTTGATGAGTTATTTTGCAAAGCCTAAAACATGAAATGGTGACCTTTCCAAGATTGTTCCAAAGCCTTTCACATGATGATTGAGCCCTGGATTAGTTCTATAAGATCACTGTCATTACCCCTAACTCATTGTGATATCTTATCTTTAGGCTGCTTCCAACTTCATGGAGATATGCTCTTTTGGGACTGTTATCATGATTTATGTATCGTCATGTTTTGCTCAAAACCCTGATGTATGTCTCAAAATCCCACCTTGACTATGTGCCCCTTTTGAGACCTACAACTAATATATCCTGAAGTTGCTTTGTGCCTTAAACCTTCTATGGATTGCAAATTTTATTCCTTTGTGCTTGAATGATGCATTTTGTCATCTGTAAAATTCATCTTATTCAAAACAATCAATTAGAAACAAAGGGAAATCATGAATCCCTATCTAATGAAAGAATTCCAACAAACAGACAATGAAATAATGCAATAACAAACAAATAGGAATTAAAATCATTCAATGAAACTCCCTATTCCAAGATTGCATATAGCTTCCATTGCTCTTCTCTTCTTTGTGGTATGATGGCTCTCAGATATTGCGCTAGTAACCTACAAGTGACATAAAGATTCAAAGTTCGTGATTGTTGAAAATGGAGATTGAATGCTTGATTTATAGATTATTGGAGAGGATTGATTGAAAGGTGGAACAAATTGATCAAGAGGTGGAACTCAGGTGAGCTCAAATGAAAATTGATAGTTGAACTGTTGATTGTAGGAGTGAAATGGAATAGATTGAATAGATTAAAGGAGTTAACTGATTGATGAAAGAGTTAACTAAAGGAAGAAAAAGAATGATTGGAGGAAATAAAGAGGATGACAAAGAAAGCTTAATTTAGAAAAAGCTAACTAAAAGATGGAAATAGAGATTGGAGAGATAATTGATTCAATCAACTAATCAATTAAATCAATTATCTCTCCAATCTCTATTTCCATCTTTTAGTTAGCTTTTTCTAAATTAAGCTTTCTTTGTCATCCTCTTTATTTCCTCCAATCATTATTTTTCTTCCTTCAGTTAACTCTTTCATCAATCAATTAACTCCTTTAATCTATTCAATCTATTTTGTTTCACTCCTACAATCAGCAGTTCAGCTATCAATTTTCATTTGAGCTCAATTGAGTTCCACATCTTGATCAATAAATCAATTATCTCTCCAATCTTTATTTCCATCTTTTAGTTAGCTTTTTCTAAATTAAGCTTTCTTTGTCATCCTCTTTATTTCCTCCAATCATTCTTTTTCTTCCTTCAATTAACTCTTTCATCAATCAGTTAACTCCTTTAATCTATTCAATCTATTCTGTTTCACTCCTACAATCAGCAGTTCAACTATCAATTTTCATTTGAGCTCACCTGAGTTCCACCTCTTGATCAATTTGTTCCACCTTTCAATCAATCCTCTCCAATAATCTATAAATCAAGCATTCAATCTCCAATTTCAACAATCATGAACTTTGAATCTTTGTGTCACTTGCAGGTTACCAGCGCAATATCTGAGAGCCATCATAGCACAAAGAAGAGAAGAGCAATGGAAGCTATATGCAATCTTGGAATAGGGAGTTTCATTGAATGATTTTAATTCCTATTTGTTTGTTATTGCATTATTTCATTGTCTATTTGTTGGAATTCTTTCATTAGATAGGGATTCATGATTTCCCTTTGTTTCTAATTGATTGTTTTGAATAAGATGAATCTTACAGATGACATTTTGGTGAACCTGATGTGAACAACAGCTAATTTTCTTTTCTGTGATTTTTTGCAGATTGTACGAATTTTTCTTTTTTTCAGGTTGCACAAATTTTGAGAAAAGATTTTTCGTCACGCAATCGTGCTTACATTGTCATGCAATTGCATAGACAACATCACGCATTTGACCCTTCGGGGTCACGCATTCATTCTGAAAGGGCCATGCAATCGCCCTGTCCAGATCACGGAATCGCCCTTTTTGGTTCACGCATTCACAAGAAGCTTTGATGTCTAATCTTTTCTTCCGTCTGTTATTTTCTGTTTAAATCTTGCCTCAAATTGGGTAATCTAGGATCAATTTGCTTTTTTTTATTATTATTATAATAGTATATGGCAAGAAAAGTTCAGTTCAGGATTTCAGGTGCGAGAAGAACAAAGCAACAAAGGAGAGAAGCCAAACGCTATCAAAAAGTCCTCCAGGCAAAAAAATTAATACAGGATTCGGAAGAACAACTGGCCTTTGATAGATATAATAGATTAGTTGTTTCTTATCAAGTAAAATATGATCTCATCAATATTGAATGGATGATGAGAGATTTGGCTACGGCTTCACAATTGGTTTTGCAGGTTTTTGATCGGGTTTAGTCTTCTATTTTTTTGTTTTTTTTAATTTTTAACTTTTATTGTTGTCTATCTTTTGTCACGCAATTGACCTGTTACTGCTATGCAATCGACCAAATGTAGTCATGCATTCGGTCTGTCAGATTTATGCATCTGCTCTGTCAGGTTCACGCATTTGGTCTGTAAGTATCACGCATTCGCACAGGTGTAGTTACGCATTCGATTCTGTCAAATTTTGATTTTTTGTTTTCTGTTGGTTTGATTTTGCTACTAATCTTCTATTTATAGCCTATGGAAAATTTATAAAAGGATTAGATTAGTATTTTTGCATGCATCACCTCACACTTCATTTTTTTTGGTGCTTAAAATCAACAACAGTTAAAATGGACATGCATGTATAATCTCACACTTCGTTGTTGGTGCTTAAAATGAATATGGGATAAAATTGACATGCATGTATCTCACACTTGGTCTTTGGTGCTTAAAATCAACAAATGGTTAAAATTGACATGTATGCCTTCATCTTTTGATTTGGTGTTTAAAATGGACATGCACATGTGTATCTAACACCTAAATTTGGGCTATAAAATGAACGTGAATCAGGCTACATTAGATTAAATCATTTGTCTTTTTCTTAAGGTAAAGAATTTTTATTATGTCTGGGGTGGACCTACTGTTGCACTAACTGACTTTCCACCCGCCTTCGGGGTCTTGGGAGAAAGAAGGAAGGTGACAGCGACATCCAATTTTTTTTTATTCTATGTAGTGAGGGGTATCTTTGACTGGGGATTTCATCACCCCACAGAGGTACTTCGAATTGGGATGCGTTGGGGATATCATCTCTCCGAGTGTACTCTCGAGCGGGTTTTTCGAGCCGCTATATAAATATATTGGTCAGGCGACTAGAGTGTTGAGTGAATTCGACGTATGTGGGGGCCTTCCCTGCACCGATAAACTCAATTAAAGTCTTAAGTGGCTTGCTCTGAGAATCCATCATTGGATCGAGATCCCTCGAAACCTAATACTAAGAACCAATTTAGTTGTCAAAAATCCTACATTCAGTGGTTCTAGGAGTGTGGATCATACCCCATAGATACCCCTCATGTACCTTACATTATGAGACAGAAAATCCTCAATGATAAGATCTTCGGATCTTCGGGGTAAGAGAGACTGGCATGCCCAAGAAGTGTGTATCGTGGAGTGGAGCCAGTGCTGCCAGACTCTCTATCTATCTGTCTTGTTTCGGTATTTTGCTACGAGGACCTCACTGAATGGTGTCCATTTTCTAGCTTGAGATTGTATTCCACGCTTTTTTATGTATCATTGTGTTAGACCAGTATTGAGTCAGTCCTTTGGGCTATTTCAGGCCCTATCCCACGTATCTCCAAATTTTTTGAGATTGTATGAAAATTGAGTCAGTCAGCTATACATACCTACTAGCAATTGTTCTCAGATTTGGAAAACTACAAAACATTGTCCCACACACGAAGTTCCAGAAAACAAAGTCCATTTTGAAATCAAAACTTAAAAGTCCTTACATACTTGTGACCCTAGGAAGTCTTTTGCATAGTCCCACTTACGTCCTCATTATCATCCTGAGTCTTTGCATAGTCCCACTTACATCCTCATTATTGTCCTAAGTCCATGCATAGTTCTCACTTACCTCCTCATTATCATCCTAAGTCCTTGCATAGTCCCCACTTACGTCCTCATTATCATCCTCAAGTCCTTGCATAGTCCTTACATAGTCTTCACTATCATCCTTAGTCCTTGCATAATCCTCATTGACATCCTCATTATCATCCTCATTTACGTCCTTGTCTAGACCTCATATACATCTGTCTTAGTTCATCATCATTTGCATAATCATCCTAGAAAGTTATAGCCCAAACATCCAAATCACAATTAGAGGCTCAATCAAACTCAACCTCAACTCAAACAAGTTGGTCAAGTTCAATCAAACATTGTCGCATTCAGAGAAATGGAGAAAATATCTTACATGTTGTGATCCTAGGTCCAAACCAAACAAGCAAACATAATGGATTGGAATTATACATTTCGGAGGGAAGGTGGAGGATCCATCCCTTCCATTCCTATTCCATCACCATCAATAGAAATATTAGCTCAAAAAATCAAAACTTTGCAACAACAAGTGATAGACATGACTAGTCCTGACAACCATAAGGGCTGGTTAGAAAACATGATGAGAGAAGTGATGACCAAGAGGGGATTAGTATCAGGCCAACCTTCTTCTTCTTGTGAGACCATTCAAACATGCCAACCTTCATTCTTCAACAAAATCGTTCCTACCTCAATTCAACCAACATTAGAGTCATGTAAACCTTCTTTTTCTTTCAACCCACTATATCAATCATACCAATCATATCAACCCAACATTCAAACCCCTTTCAACCAAATACCAAATCAAAATTCACATCAACCCAAGATTCAAACCTCTTTCAACCAAAATCACACCCCTTTCAACCAAATTCCAAATCAAAATTCACATCAACCCAACCTTCAAACCCATTTCAACCAAAATCAAACCCTATTCAACCAAAATCAAACCCTAGTCAACCAAAGTCCAAATCAAATTTCAACCAAAATCAAACCCTTTTCAACCAAAGTCCAAATCAAAATCCATTCAACCAAAATCAAATCCCTTTCAACCAAATCCCAAATCAACCACATCTATCCACCATTTCATCATCCCCTGAAATCACACAAGACCAATCCATGCCATCCCTATCTAATAACACAACCTCCCAATCGCTATCCATTGTACAAATCCAATCTAATTCAAGTCATGATTCAGAGCATCTCATTCAAAATCCTTCTTCATCAATCCAAAATTGTGAAACATTCCAAGAATCTCCCATCCATTTTCAAACTCCTTCCCTGTGTCAAGAGGATGATCCAAAATCAGAAGAAATGAGTCCTGAAACAAATAAAGATCATGAACAACCACTTCCATCCTACCTAATTTTTTATCAAGATCCCACCGACCAAGAATCTTATGATGATCCCCTCCCTCTTTTCTATTCCATTCATAATCAAACCCTTCCATCTCAAGAACAAAGTGTCATTTCAAGTCTCATCTAGCATCCACCTCCTAAAAAAGATTGAGACATCCCTTCTATCCTTCATAATAATCCCTTTCTAAGACAAGATCAAAGCATACCTTTACCTTCATGTCCAAAACAAGATCCCATTATTTCTCCATATCTTGATCAAGATCCCTCCATCCCTTCATCTCCATGTCATAATCCTCCATGTTCTTCACAATATTTCCTCTCAAATGAACTTACCATTTCTCCTCGTGATCCCAATCCCTCTACACAAGTTGTTCATGAACCCCTTATCAATGAAATCACCAATCCAAATCATACTACACAGAGAAACTTGTCAACAATTGTATGTGTGCCATCATCAAATGCCAAAGTGGTGACAGAAATAAGCACGGCACCAGCTAATGAAATCAACACTGAAATTGCTTCATCATCCTCTTCAAGTGCATCAATAAAAACAAGCATATCACCCGCTCATGTCATAACTTCGAAACCAAAATCAATTTGTGTCATACACCCACACTTGATAGACTGAGGGAAAGAGAATCTACACAATTGGATTTCTTTGAAAATGATAACGCTATAGATGAATTCATGGATTTCAGAGCTGGATTTCCCTCTGATGATCCACAAAATGCAAAAACTAATAAAATCAATATTGGAGATGTTGAACATGTACACTTAGCTGAGTCCTTATATCCTATTGAAAAAAAAGACATATTTATCTGACTCTTCAAACAAAGACCAATGAACTATCTACACAAAACTCCTCGATCCTATGAACAACATGCACCTTAAACGATATTATACCTAAGGGTTGTGTAATTTAGGTTTTATTTTCCGCATTGCATATCATATCATTCAAAACACTACATTACATATAGTTTCTTTTTCAAGCACATCGTATTCACAGATTTCATGGCATATAGTTTCTGCATTTACATATAGCAGCATTAGTAAAACAAGGCAACTGTCCAAATTTATCATTCGTTTGCATTCAAGGGAAACAAGGGTCATCTCCTTTCTTAGATATTCAGACATGAAGTCTTTGAGGTCCTAAGGTCGTTCATTGTCATCATTACCTGATGACGATGCTTTACTTATGGTTGGGTAGTGACTTCACTATTTGAGACTTGTTAACCCAAAATCTATCAATTGCTATATCTCAAACATATTAAGAAGATCTCTAATTCATTCAAGACACCTAGTTGATCATATGACTAGTGAAAAATCTAAAATTCTACTTCAGCGCCGCTGTAATTGTCACACCCAAGTAGGTTTCATTACTTACAAGTCAAGGCAAGAAAATAAAAATAAAAAGAGTTATGTCAAATATCCATCTCAAGGCAAAAGAACAATGATATGTAACTGAAATATCATGCATACAGGTGCGACAAAAAAAAAAAAACTTGACTATGGGAACATGCAAGTAACTCCATTAGGGCTATAAACGCCTACTGGCTATGGAGCAATATTTGAGAAATTACAGTCTATAACCTCGTCGGAGCTCTCAAGGCTTGTTGGCAGTGAGGCTCTATTCGGGATGCTTTTGAAGTCAGAATAATCCATGTAGCTAGTCATATAGGATGCTAAGGATCTTTAGTGAACACAAGAGCAGGAATTAACTCATTTGCACACACATGGGCAAAAGAAGATCAAATTTTTAAGAACCAATGGGGAAGTTTTTCGCGTCTCCATTTGTAAATCCTAGTCACTAAGTGTGTTGATTTGAATGTTCCAAGGGACCTTAGGGATCGAGTGAATGCTTATCTTTGAAATGTTTTGCACCTCCATTTTCAATGGGTGTATTACAAATGCTAAAACAAACACAGTCAACTTTGTTCGAATAGGAAATGCATCTTCATCATGCATATTGCATTTACATTAGTCATGTCAAAAATTCATTGTCCCCACACGCATTCTGCAGATCATCATGTCATATAGGTCTGTACACTGGGGGCATAACTGAAAAAATCCTAAAAATCATATAAAGTCTTGAAAAACTCAAAATCCAAAAACAGTGTAAAACTCAAAATCCAAAAACATTGAAAAAATCAATCCAAAAACATTCAAATATCGATCCACATAATCCAAAAACATCAAAAAAGCTCTTGGAAAAGAACTAAAAACAATTAATCAAAAAAGTTGCAAAAAAATCATTGTCCCCACACGCATTCTGTAGATCATCATGTCATACAGGTCTATACACTGGAGGCATAACTGAAAAAATCCTAAAAATCATATAAAGTCCTGAAAAAATCCTAAAAATCATTTAAAGTCCTAAAAAAATCCAAAAACAGTGAAAAACTCAAAATCCAAAAACAGTGTAAAACTCAAAATCCAAAAACATTGAAAAAATCAATCCAAAAACATTCAAATATCGATCCACATAATCCAAAAACATCGAAAAAGCTCTTGGAAAAGAACTAAAAATAATTAATCAAAAAACTTGCAAAAAAATGTCTCACAAGAAACAAATACCCTAGTAGATATCCAACAAACACTTCGTACGAAGTTAACAAAGGATACGACTATCCAGTCAAACATCTGCAATCAACTGATCAAACTGTCTTATCAATCGTATCATATCCACATCAAAGTGATCATTATCTTGTCTTAAACAGAAGAGAATACACTCGAAATCAGACAGGTCAGTCTTAAATGGGGTCCGCAACTTTTTGAGATCAGACATTATCAACCATCACATCAAGCAACTAAGAATGAAGGCACAAGGTCAGTATAGCTGCTGAATTTTTTCCGGGTCAGTCTTTATCTTTTATCATTTGGCGACAGATATTGTTCCTATGCTACTCACTTAGATTTTCAATTTAATCTTTGCATGATATTTATTCAAATAATTGAATTTATTTAAATTCAATTTAGCATTTGAATATATTTAGAACTTGACTTTGATTTTCAATTTGGTTTTCGAAATCATGCACATGTAATTGAATTTGGAAGAAATTAAATGAAATTAGAATTTGGGGATTTGGAAATGGAAGAATTAATTAGCTAATTAAATAATTTAAAGAAACTATTTAATTCTTTAGAAATGGGATTTTAATTAAATAATAAAGATTATTTAAATTAAAGGATTAAATCATAATTAATTAAATAATAAATATTTAATTAATATTTAGAAGATAGTTGAATGATTAGATGATGATAGAATAAAATAGAACAATTAGTAAGATGATGAGGAAATATTAAATTAGAAGAATAAGATTAATTAACTTAATTAAAGAATTAAAGAATTATTTAATCAATTAGAGGAATAATTAGTACATGATCAATGAGACATTTTTAGGTGTTTGCACATTTCAATACTTACAATTCTATTTTGACAGTCTCCTTTTCATTTTTGACAATGCTTTTTGATTGCAAACTCTTTTTTTTCGTCATTTCTCTAGGACTGTAGAAACTATCCATATATTTTTCTTCTCACTATCTTATTGCCACTTTATCTGCTATGGTCTTCCACATTAATGGATTCTGGAATGCACTATGTCTGGTATTGTTTCTTTTATATTACAAAAATGTTGATCTGGAGGATTGGATTTTTATATCTCTGTTGTACCATTCACTGTGATTGTTCCTTATGATACTATAGGTACTATAATGAATAAGACAAATACTGTCAAAAAAAAATTTCCTTGAGCTACTCATATAATGACTCTTCCAATACTACTACAAGCTCGTGGTGAATCATTCTTTGTATTGTCCAGCCAATTCTCTTCATGAATGATATTATGGTTTAATGTTGCTATTATGGCTCACTGTCAAATAATGTTGCATATCATTGACCAATGATTACCATAAACCATGTATGTTTCCACTATCTGTGCAATGTTAATATGACTTCTAATTATTATATTCCTTACTGTCTTTCATTTGGTGTTATTCTCACTGCTAATTTTGGCTTTGCAACCCTTCCTTTGGAGCTCAACAATGTTGCTCTTTGGGCTTACCATGGTTCTGAGATGCTGCAACAACACCATTTATTATCACAAATCCTTTTCTATGAATGTCATCCTTTCATCTTGCATGCTTCCTGAACTTGGGCACTAAGGTTGTCCATGAGTTTATAGCCCTTTTGACTGTGAGCTTAGTCTTGACTATGACAAATCATTAGTACTTTAAAACTATCTTGAAAAGACCTGCTTCTCTATTATTCATAGTGACCATCTTCGAACCCCATATAGGGTAGAAATGCACTTTTTGGTTGTTCAAGGTGGGATTAGCATTGTCATTACAAACTATCCTATCAAGAATTTACCCATTACTATTCCAATAGCTAGAAGGGTTATGTATGCAGATTCTGGCTATGTATGCAGCTTAACTCACTACCAAACCAAGGCTTCTGGAGCCAGTATATCTTGTATAAATCCAGACTCCTGAACAGGCACTTGGAGGTATTTACGGTGTGCTAAATCAGAAGAGGGGCCAAGTGTTTGAGGAAATGCAGAGAGCAGGATCTCCGCTCTACAACATCAAGGCATATTTGCCAATCATAGAGTCATTTGGGTTCTCTGGCACTCTCCAAGAAGCAACTTCTGGTCAGGCTTTCCCTCAAAGTGTGTTTGATCACTGGGATATGATGGGTTCTGATCCACTAGAGCATGGTACTCAAGCTCAGAAGCTGGTTCTTGATGTCCGTAAGAGAAAGGGTATCAAGGAGAAAATGAAGCCCTTGTTTGAGTTTGAGAATAAGCTATAAAGCTTACGTTGGTTTAGGTTCAAGTTTTTTTAATATTCTTAATTTTGTCAATTACTTTGTTATATTGAGTATTCTTAGACTGTTAGTTGTGTCTTTAACCCATTTTCATTCTCATTTCCAAGATATTCATAGAGTTAGTTATTTGAGGTCTTGAGAGATCCAATTTTTGTTTATTCTATTTTCGATTCAATTATAGTCCATAGGGTTTTGATTGTGATACTTCTAATCACATTGACCGCCTTGTAATTTGAGACTGAAGAAGACACAATTTATTCTTTAAATATCTATGGTTATCATTGCAACCTTGAAATTAACATATTTAGTCCAGCCAACTATCTTCCAATGAGATGTTAGAAGTGATTACAAAATTTGAAAATTATCATATCAAAATTAATTTTCTGATGATCATTTTCTGTCATTTGTTTATTTTGTTTAATTTTCATTCCTTAGATCGGATGATTACCTAATTTGAGCAGTCATTTGATTATTTTATATGTTCAAATGAAAGTCTACTTGAAACATGAGCCAGTCTACATATATATAAAAAGTGTGATGTATGGAAGTATGATCAATCAAACGTGGTATGCTACACTTTGATTTTTTTTAATTTTGAACTAGGCATTATTTATTGTGGGCAGGAACAACAGCATTATATCAACACTGTTTCATCCACAACCTGAGGGATTGTTTGCAATGCTAGGTGACCATGAAAACAATCCTGGTGAAATGCCTATTTTTTCCGTAATCTTCCCTATTTTCTTTATTATGAGGTCATATCCTTTCAGAGTCTATCATTTGTCTCCTTATTTGAAACTCAACCCTTCTTTCTCTATGTACTAAATACAGTGCAGGGCACATGATGTGGAAGTGTAAGATGCATTTATTTGGTTAATAGAAAGTGAATCCAAATGCACAACAAGTTTGATTGGCTTGACCATGTTAATGAAGAGGTTCAAGGCACCATATGATACATATATTTTGGACACTCTAGAAGGTGTATCCTATAGATCATATACTTTCGTTTCAATTGGCTTGACCATGTCCATGAAGTGGTTCAAGGCACCATATGGTACATATATTTTGGACACTGCAGAAGTTGTTTTATATAGATCATAGACCTTCTGTTTCAATTGGCTTAACCATGTCCATGAAGAGTTTCAAGGCACCATATGATACATATATTTTGGACATTGTAGAAGTTTTTTGCTATAGATCATAGACCTTTTGTTTCATACCTTGTAGGGGCATGCTTGACTTGTGTTGGGTAAAATTTGATTGGGGATGTTGGATTGGTTAGATCTATCTTTCTATACAATAGACTGATGGGAGGTGGCAACATCCAGCAATGTTATTTACGTGTTTGGAATTGGCTTTGTAATTATGGTGATAACCATTTATCACACATCAAGAGTCCACTCTTTATCAATGATTAGGATCACTTTTATTTTTGTTTAGGCCTAGCATGATTTGCAAGATTGCAAATAATGTTCTTATGATAGTTTAGTTTAGGATTAAAATTTATAGATATGATATATTCTTATGACTTTAAATATTATTCTCAATTTTTAGGACTAGAATTTGACTTTCAAATGAATTCCTCTTCTATATATGGTTTAAACTAATTTGGGATGATTTTTTACCAACATTTTCAGCTTCTGTTGAAGATTTGTTTCAGTGAGCGTTCAGTTGAAAGATTAATTCATGAGTATTGTTTTATTTTTTAGGTTGCAAGGTTTTTTAGGTTGACATGGTCTCTGGCTTATTTTGGGCTTGCAGTATTGTTTTGAATATTCTT
Source organism: Cryptomeria japonica (assembly GCF_030272615.1). Lineage (NCBI taxonomy): Eukaryota > Viridiplantae > Streptophyta > Pinopsida > Cupressales > Cupressaceae > Cryptomeria > Cryptomeria japonica. Next base: position 222,496,437 of record NC_081408.1, on the reverse strand, counting down.
TGTTCCAATGTTTGTATTCCCAACAATGAGTTTTGCAACTAAGTTGTATTCTCATTTCAAAGTAGTTTGATTGTATGTTTAACTAAATGTCTTATATTTTTCAATCCACTTTCCATTATAGTTGCCCACTAATTTATAGAGGTGTTGCCAATGAACGTCTTTCCAAAGAAAGAAAAATTTCCTTTGAGGATTTGGGATGATATGGCTTGGAGTTTAGTCATTAGCTGATGGGCTATATTATGTGTTGGGTTTCGGCCAGAAACAAGTCTCATGCTAGAAACAAGTTGCCATTAAACAATTTTTGTCTTGTTGTTTGGTGTTACCTGGTTGTGTCTCATGAATATTGTCAGCTGATAGGCTATATTTTATATCATGTTGGAAACAATTTCTCATTAAACAATTTTTGTCTTGTTGTTTGGTATTACTTGATTGTCTTTCATGAATATTGTCAGCTGATGGGCTATATTTTGTAGCAGCTTTCACCTGGAAAGTTGTCAATGCCAGGAAAAATAACTAGCAGGCAATTGAAATACTCCATGCCTTACTCTTTTAGACTTGTTTGTTGTTTATCATTGGAGATTGAAGAAGTAGTAGGGAAATTGGTTTCATATATGACTTTAGTGTTAGATCCCTATTTGTTTCTTTATACAGATGTATTTTGAACTGTGAAATTAATTTTACATTTATTTGGTGGTTAAATTTTTTTGGTTATTTTGTTTTATGTGCTCTTGAGGTTTATCTTTGTGACAATTTGCCCAACAAAATTATTTAGTATTAAATGGATACTAGCTACTGCTGGTGCTCTAAATGAAATGAATGCCAAGCTTATTTTCACAAAGAGTGAATAGTAGAGATGGGAACATCTTCACCAGTTTATTACATTCTCCTTCACAGACCTTGCACATTATAAAGCATATTTCTTCACAGTTCTTTGCCATTATGTTGGCGCATTTACTTTAAAGACCAAATGTCAAGGTTGTGGATTGAATTGACACCATAATTTTAAAGTATTTTTTTGAATAAGTGACAAACAACTTGGTTTTCCAGCTTTGTACACTTTCCCAGGTTGGTTACTTAACTAACATTTGTACCTATAGGAGGTTCAAGGGATACCTGATAGAATATTAAGCTCATTTACTCCCTCAAACAGTGAAGGCCATGTTTCATCTTTCCATTACCGAGTTTTATTACTATTATTATTTTAATATTATATGAATTCTTTTGCATATCTTCTAATGTTGATCAAAGATATTTGACAACCTACATGAAGAATGCATACCTTTAGTTTTAGCAATAAATCAAAATAGAGAGAAGGTTGCCAAAGCAAAATAATAAAGCGCACAATGAGCTCATAACAACAAGATGTAAGAAACAATAACTTTAAGGACAGATTCATAATCATTTCACACAATCATAGAAGTCCTTATAACTTCTATAATAGTCCAAAGGGGTCTTTACCAACTCGGTCCATAAAAGATAGCATCATTAGATCCAAGGCATTAATATGAGCATTACACAACACAAAGCAGTCCTCTTTCAGAGTTTGCAAATCACAGACAAGATACAGTGCAGTATATGAAGATTTCGGAGAGAAGAAGCCATGGCAGTAATGTATAGTCCTAGGCGACCTAGGGTTTCAAAGGAAATGACACTATGTTGCAATTCATGTGTAAACAATAGAGAGGAATGACACTCATATCAAAAGACACAAATTTACTTGTTATGCTTTACTTGTTATGCTTGGATATAGATGTATGAATACAAATTACTATCAAAAGAGTATAGAGTGTTATAGCATCTATCACAACTCAAGATCATCATGGAGTTTGTAATTTTGAGATGGCTTGAGTTTGATTTTAACTTAAATACAACTCCATTTACCATACAATCACCTAGAAATGGAACCATCAAGTAATCATCCTATAACCCATGAGAAACAAAGCAAACAAATTGATCCTAATCATCATTATCTAGAATGGATAAAGAATAGCATGTTTGGATTGTTATTCCATCTTGTGTCAATTTCTCTAACCCGATTAATATAACCATAAATTGCTTTACCTACATTCCCTAGGGTTAGAAGGGGACATGTCACCCATGTTTCCCATGTACCCATCCCCAATAGTGTTTCTAATACACAAGGAAGACAAAGGCCATCCCTTGCTTTCCAAAGTTTCTGACACATCCCTAAAGAATAAAAAAGAATGTCAAACATCTCAAGGATGGTCAGACATACTCATGGATATCTGTATTCTTTTTTCATTTCTTTTTAAATTGTCTATATTATGGCAACAATATGCCATTGTAAATGTTTCAAGCTTGAATATTGATACCACAAGGGTTTAGATGAGAATGTATTTGTTTTGATGGATATGATTGTAATAATAATTGTCAATAAATCCATGTTCTTAAAAAGGCTTAGGATATTCCTATTTTGGTTGAACTAACATATCAGAGGTAGTACTATACTAATGTAATGAAAAATGCATGCTTGTTGTTCCGAGCTCCAATAAAATTGTTATTGGTATACATTAAGTCACCATAGACCATTCTAGTGAGAATTCTAGAAGACCCCCATTGCCATCAAATATGGATCAGGTTCTGGATTCTTTGCACTATCTTCATGAAAATTTAGTTCATCACTTTTCTTCTACATCACTTGTTGCTCTCTACATGGAGTTTCTAGTGTTCATGGGTTCAAAAAAATTGGACATGTACTTTAGGACAAAAGGCTAAAAGAGGATGAGATGAATAGTAATATGATGATAATTGAATGTCCAAACTCAACAATAACTTGGATGACTCAAAAATTTCAAACACTCAAGAGTTAGCAAAAACCCTAATATAAATTAACAATAGAAATTGAAAACAAAAAATGAAAGCAACCCCAGTTCTTTGTAAATAAAAAACATGACCTAAACAAATTGAAAAATTCATTCATATATAGATTCACCCAAAAAACAAAATCATTCAAACTATGGCAAAAGACTTACCTCAAGTTTTTGCCTTCAATATGTCACTGAAAGAAAATGGGCAGAATTTACAGCAAAAATACTACAAAATCCTACAAAAAAAAAAAATACACAATAATTGTCTTCAATATTCCAATGAAAGAAAATGGATAAATTTTACATCATAAATATTATGAAACCCTACATAAGAAATACAAATTAATTTGAATAACATATTACATTTTTATAGAGAATTGGCCACCGTAACTTGATTCACTTGTTGGGGTACTGTTGGGCTTCAAGGACATCAAAACTTGGCCAAACATATTCAAGAAAAGTCACTCACCTAGAGTGTGTGCTTCAGAATCGCATGGGACATGGCTAAGGGATTGAAGGTCTTCTAGCTTGCTCTAGTGGTGGCCTTTCCCTTCCTTCTCCCTTTCCCCTTAGTTCTAGGAAGTTTTCTTCATCATGAATGTAAATTCACTTCTCACCATTCCTCTTGCCCTTTCCCTCTTGAAAAATGCACGATTCTTTGTCTTAATTTTTTATTTAAGAGAATAATTAGAATATTATATATATATATATATATATATATATATATATGAATATCTAATTATATAAATATATACATATACATATACATATGCATATGCATATACATATGCATATGCATATACATATACACATATATACATATGCATATGCATATACATATACATATATATACATATATATAATTATACATACATACTTACATACATACATACATACATACATATATTAGTCATTTATTTAGTCATTTTTATTTGTGTGACTAATTATTTAGTTGTGTTTTCTTATCTGATGACCAAATTAGTCATTTATAGTTGCGTTGTAAAAAATGACTAAAATTTGGTCATTTTTACTTGTCATGACTAAAACTTTTAGTCATCTAGTCATTTATTTGTCATATTTCTGCTAGTGTTTGTTGGTTATGCTTTCTTTTGTTGGAGAGAACCATCACTTTTGTCTTGCTAATGTTGTCGTGTATCCTCACTATTCTATAAAACTGCTTAAGAGAGTGTCAGTGCTCTTGTAAGCCAAGAGCAGACCTAGCAATCAAAATAAGGTCATCTGCATACAAAAGGAGCCTTATAAAAAACTCACCCAAATGAACATTATCACCTTCTTGTAGGTTTAACTATTCTTCAAATTTGTCAATGTATAAACCAAAGAGTGTAATGGGTATCCTTGCTTGACCCCGATATCACTCCTAAAACTTTTGGAGATGCTAGTCGAAGTTCAAATTTTGACTTTAACCTCCTCATACAGCCTATGAACAACTGTTTTAGATATATAGGATCCCCTATTTCCTCCATTATTTTCTAAAGCTTATCTCTAGATGTTTTCATGCTTGGAATCATAAGATTAAGCTAATTAGGAAATAAGGACGATCACAGATCCTCAACTAATCAAGATGATTTAAAACATGTGTCAATGAAATAAATGCAATAAATAGAAGATCTAAGATAATTAAACTCCCTATTCTACATTTGTGCTTCCATTGTTCTTCTCCAAATTGTGTATGAAGGTGGCTCTCGGGTGTTACACTAAATTTTTTGCATAAAATAGACAATTGTTTTGAAGAGTGTGATCTAGATTCTGTGATTTTGGATTCTAGCAAAATTAAGAAGAAATGATGTTGAATTTATAGATTTTTGAGACAGATTGGGTGAGAAATTGAATTGAAGTCTTGATGGGGAGTGAACTGATTTTGATTAATCAATTAAGTGGATTGATTGATTTGTTAATAGGATTGATTGATCTATTAACTCAATTGATTAAGTAGTCAATTAGATTGATTGGCTAGATGACTCAATTGATTGACTAGTCAACTAGATAGATTAGCTAGCTAGCTAAATTGATTGGTGAGAAGACTAAATTGATTGCTTAGTTGACTGAATTGATTGGTGAGAGGACTGAAATAGATTGATTAGTCTGGGAAAAGGTGATTGAGAGTGAAAAGGGGACATTGGAGAGTTAACTGAGTTAATTAATTTGATCAATCAGTTAAGATTTTCAACATGTGTTGTAGGAGATTGAATTGAAATTCATTTTCATTTTGATTTGAATTTGAATTTTGATTTTCGAATGTTGAAATGCACATAAAATTAACTAAAATTTGGTGAAATGTTAATTTAGGAGAAATGAAATTAAATGGAATGAGAGGAAATTCGAATTTGGGAATTTGGAGGAATGAATGAATGAATTATTTAATTTAAATGAAATTATTTACTTTAGAAATATAATTAATTAAATAATAAATATTATTTAATTGAGGGAATAATCATAATTAATATTTAATTAATTTTTGAGAAAGGGTTAAATGATGAATTGATTAAAAGATAGAAATTGAATGATTAGTAATGATTGATGATGATTGTGTCAGTTTAGAAGAATAATTAACTTAATTAAATAATTAAAATTATTTAATTAATAAGACGAATAATTAGCAATGATTGATGAGACATTTTTAGGTGTCGACACTAGGGACCATGTCAAAAGCCTTTTTGAAAACCACAAAGCAAAAAAAAAGTTCATCTTTTTTCTCCCAAACTTTTTCAATGATGTTCCTTAGAGTAATTCCATGATTAACCATGGAATTCATATGTTTGAAACCTAGTTGCCCTCTAGCACGTTTATCACTTTCTTGTACCCATTTGTTGATTTTGTTTTCTATCATACTGTCAAATAACTTTGCAAACAAAGGATTTATCATTATGGTTCTATATTGGATGGATTATTGACATCCTCACTCTTGAAAAGAGGTATTGCTAAGCTAGTTGTCCAATCAGTAGGGAACCCTTGTTGAATGATGTTATTGAATTTTTTGTGATGTGAGGTGCAAGAATTTTCACACCCCACTTTAGATACTCTAGTTGGGGTTCAAATGAGTCTTTTTCTTTACTAGCACTCAACTTATTAACACCCATCTTGATTTCTTGAATAGTAAAAAGCTTAGCGGTGGCATTGACCAAAGGGGAGGAGGCAACTTGACAATCTTGCTCATAAAGTTTCTTTGCATAATTGAACCATTGAGATGTTGTAATAGTGTTTTCAGTTTGCTTCTTTCTCGACTGAAGTTCCTTCCAAAATAGCTTGGGGTTCTTTTTCCCAAGGAAGATTAACTCTTCCATCCTTATGACCATGAAATCAACTTTTTTCTTTCTTAAAATTTGCTAATAAACTTTGAGATTAATTTGTTTATTATTTGCCTCTTTTAAAGTTCTTGGCTTTTTGCATTCTTTATCAAACCAAGCATTGACCAAAAAACAATTTGTTCCAACTTTTCTATTTTTGGCTCTTTTACATTTAGCAAGTGCCTTATGAATTATATTTATAAGCTCAAGACTAGGAAGCCCATGGATATGAATTCTCTCCTTCTTAAAAATCCTTTAACATGTTATTTCCAGAAGGTATTATAATTTTTTTAAGTTAACAAAATTCCGCCCTTTGAAGGAGATTATGGAATGCACATGGATTTCCTTCCAAGTTGTTCATTTTCAATCCAAGAGAAGCTTAAATAAATTGGTTTATGATCAGAATTTAAATCCTAAATCTGTTCACCAATCAAGACTTCCTCCATTTTCTCACACAAGCCATATGAGCATATGGCATAATTCACAACACTTGCACTACTATAGTATTACAAGTAAAATTTTCAGACCTCACCCATCTAGACAAACCATTGCAAATTACTAAATTGAATGATCCATATAAAGTAAGTTGTTGCTCCTCAAAAACATTCCAACCTTTGTCGTATTTTGAGACCTTGGCCCATTGATGAATACTTTCTTATGTAAGCTAAATGGGGTTGCAATCTTCCTTACAACATAGAATGTTGGCTTATTCACTTGTTGTCCTAGCATTAAAATCCCCCACCAAAAGTACTTCACCAAGTTGAGAATACATTGCAATATTTTTTTTGAAAGCCGCAAAAGGATCTTTGTGGTCAAGGCCTATGTTCTTGTAAGTTTTTTAAACTTGTGGAGAAAAATAATATGTTGCATTTCAAATGAGATTACCTTTTTCTGCAATTTTAAACCAAATGAATTGTTTGTTTGAGTCTTCCTTTTCAAGCTAAATCAAACGATCTTCTTTTTCCTTCACTAAGATCATAATACCTCTATGGCCTTTGCCATTCCCTGATGCTTTTTTCCACATTTCCATATTTAGCTATCCTTCAAACAAAGGTGTCTTGCACCCTTAATTCTCATGAGTTTCTATGAGACAACTAATCTTTCTATCCTCTACAACTGGCCCTAAACGAGGCCCACGTCTCCAAGGGTAACCTCTACAATTCCAACAAACTAGATTTAGAGAAACCTAGGTAGGTCTTGATTGTTATTTGTGTTGGCATGTAAAACTCAAAGTTAATTCTACCTCCCCATAAGCCCATACTGACTTTGCCAGTAAGTTTTCTACTATTTAGAGTTTGTTGCCACTTTTTTGCTACAAACTTTTTGTTCTGTTTTGAAATGAGGCCCAAAAGAGGCAATAACCGCTTTACCTTTGTACAACCATGTGCTCTTTTCTAAAGGAACCTCATACACGCTTTTGTCCCTTTAGGCTCGGGGACAACGAACTTTAGTGCATACGGAGTGATTTGAATTTTAAGTACCACGATTGTGGTGTCTATTTTTTCAAGTTTTTTTAGGTGTGTGTCCACTTTTCTGCACACCATCTTTGTGCACTTACCCCCATGCTCTTTTTCCCTCATCCCTAGTTGCTCTAACTATTTGACAATTCCTGCCTCTTTTCCTCTTGTTTCCTAATAGTCAAATCTTCATCTAGAGAAAAGTGAGAGCCCCTTAGAAGTTGTTTCTTACCTAAAAGGACCCGCTTGTCTCGTTTGTTTGACATGATGATTTTAATGGGTCTTGCTCTTTCATCACTAAGCTTACCCACCCTCCATGCTTGGTAGATTTTCCCTTGCCAACTCAACTTGTCTTTTAAAAGTTGCTAACTAGATCAAGAGTATGTTCATTTCTCTCATAATCCTTCACATGTTTAATGATTATGTTTTCTACTCTGACTTGCCTTTCTTTGGTTTCTTTGTCTTGCATAGTGTCAATCTGAGTGTCTGCTTCTTCTACTTTATTAGAATAATTTCTAATAATTTGTGTCCAAGACTTGGGATATTTAGAAGAACCTCCCTCCTCACCTTCTCTTTCTACCTTACCTTCTCTTTTGTTCCACTCCATGAGTGTTTGTTTGGTCAACTGCTTTTCCTACATCCTGAGGTGATTTAAAATTCAACACATCTTTACTTTCCATTGCAGATTTTCTCATGGCTTGCCAGATAGCCTTCATGTCTTCCCATTCACTCTTCCCAACCAAAAGAGCTTCTTGAAATAGTGCTAATTGCTCTTTTAAAAACAACACACTAATTGCTCTTTTAAAAAAATTGTTACTTTCTATCAAAGTTTGATTTGCCATTGTTAAAGCATGAATTTTGTGATCACTTTCTTGCCCTTTGCATTCCAAAACCTCCAACTTCCTCTTTTGTATTGCCCCTCCCTGATTCATCTTTTCCTTTTGTGCATCGATGGACTATATTTCTATAGCATAAACTAATTTGTGATGCTTTGATTAGATGTTTATGGACTTACTTATGATCTAGATGCTTCATTATGGATGATAGACATACTATATTTGCAGTTGACATTATAGTTTCATGTGGGTAATGATATTCATAGATTATTATAATGATGGACTCTTATTTGATGACCTTTATGTGCTCATTCTTTATGTGAGGTTTATATTTGTTTATGGTGAGTTTATTGTATCGTATGATGTACTAACCCTATGTCATGATTGTATTGGATGCATTGATGTTTATGATAGTGCTTGGTTGTGTAACTGTCGTCTACTACAATTGTGGAAGGGACTGTTGTACCACTCATTCGTGAGCATGATATGGCATTGCAATTCCTTTTCACTTGTTTGCCTATTTCATGATATATGTTGTTGCATATGTATTGGTGGTGATAGGTTTGTAGATACTAGACATCGACTCTACCTGGCTTCACAGGTTTGAGTGTGTCTTATACCAATGGCAAGTTGATCAGAGATGACATGAAATCCCATTTTACACTCTAGGTTTAAGTTGATTACCCTTGTCAACTTGGTGTCTTGGTGTGAGATGTTAATTAGTGTCTAGTAGTATCTTGAGCTATCCTATATTGGTTTTCTTTGAAAAGTTTTGATTATTGGTTTAACTATTAATTAATTGATTGATTTATATAGTTTAATAATGTTAAATTAAATTAATGATTTACATAGTTTATAATAAATTAAATTAAATAGTTGATATTAATATTTAATAATAATTTAATGAGAGATTATTATTATAAAGATTATTTATTTAATTGATACTTATTATATATTAATTTATTAGTTGTGGTCTTATTTATTAATATGGTTATTTATTTATATACCTTTGGTTATTTTGTTAATGGGCTTTTATATTTAATTGTGCCCATGGTTTATTTTATCATTGATTGTTTATTGTTATTATTTCCCTTTTTATTCTATTGGGATTAATTAAATATTATATTTACCTTACCTACCCTATTATTCTATTGGCTGAATTATTGGGTAAGTTAATTAAATAATATTTTATTATTCTTACCTTGGTTTTTTAGAAGGGATGGTAAGAAATATATTTTAATCTATTTTTATGACTGGCCAACATTTTTGTATAGTTTGGCCTTGATTTTCTATTTAATCGACTGCCTGTGCATTTTTGTTGGGTTAGCAATTATTGAGTTTTCTTCTGCGAACTTTATTCTTGGCTGGAGATTCAGATTTGATATTGCTTGGCTTGGTTCTGGATTGGGATTTTGCGCTTCATCAAATTCATTTCAATTACTTCTATTTTTCCAAGTTTGTGATATTCTTCTCTGCAGTTTTTATTTTCAAGGAAAGATTGTTTGCACGATGTTTGCTAGAAAGATTGTATTCGGGAGTCAATTGGGAAAAATTTAAGAAAATGAATTATTATTGTTATATTATATAGTTCACTATATAGTTGGGGAAAATATTTATTCATTTGGAAGTTGTGATTTGTCGTGAATGGTCGGTACTGTCTTCTATAATTTCCTATGTGTGTAATAGCTTTCATATTGCAATGTAATTGCTTGGTGTGATTGAGTTTTGTTCTCTATAGGGATTGATTTGGGTTTTATATTTGCTTTATTGAGTCAAGAGAGCTAGAGATGCTCTCTGCAAGTCTATTTACTCTTTACTCTACTAGGAGTTTGTTTTGAGCCTTCAAATTCACATAATGCTTCTATTTCTTTAGTTCCCTAATCTGTATTCATCTTGGCATTTCCTCTGGGTGAGTTTTCGGCATTTGTTTTGGCTCAAGGATTTTATTTTTCCTTGTCGTATTTTCTAGTTTCTGCTTTGTGCAAATGCACTAAAATTCATATGCACTAATCTAGGTTTTAAATGTGTCATTTTAATCATCGTATGCGCTATATTGTGTTCCATATGTGCTATTTCGTTTGTTGAATGCACTACTATCTATTGTATGTGCTAAATCATTGTTCATATGTGATATTTCAGTGTGTGTGCACTACAGTGAGATGTATATGCATGAATCTGTTTATCGGATGTGCTATTTTTCTTGTTAGATGTGCTAAATTATCTTATAACAGAGTTTTGGAAGTTTTCACTAGTCTAATTTGATGTTTTCGGTTCTATCCTTTTACCAGAGGCTTAGTTTGATCCTTTCTGAGTGTCCTGAGCTAATCCGAGATTGTGTTGTTGCTTTTATTGAACTTTTGTATTTTTGGTTTTTAATAAAAATGACTTACACCTTTTGGAAAATTTTGCAAGATATGTTATGCCAAGCTGTTATTATTATTTGGGCTCATTTTGTTGATATTATGTGCATGATGTGTGTTTCATGTCATTTATAAGGTTGATGACATATGCTATTCATGTCTCATAAGTTTATATTGATTGATACGTTGGTTATCCGGTAAGATTGTTTGAGAGCCCATGTTATGTGTTGTGTATTATTGTTACCCTAAGGTCTAGGTGCATGTTAGGGGGAGTGGGCTTCCAAGTGGGTGACTGAGGTCACGAAGATTAGACTGCTAGGTTACCCAGAGTCTAGACCACTAGAATATCTCATTGGGAGTTTATCTTGTAATCAAGTGATAACATAAATAATTAATTATAATGGGATGGGTGGAGGCAAATCACCATAATAAGATAAGAAATGGATTTGTGGCCTCAACTCATATCCTTGGGGTGATTTCATGGATCCGGGAATGGTTGGGTAGACCTTGGTGATTTAGGTAAGATGAACTCCCTTGGTATCCTCATAGGTTGAGATGGCTTCGCATGAGTATCACAGATGTTGGGACAGGTTCCCATGGTGGCTACATGTGATGACACTCTTTCCCTACATGTAGGTCCTAACACCTTGAGTCTTGGATTGCGAGTTGCTTTTGGAGGTCTTATGTTATTTGGGCTTTGAGTTAGCCTGGTGTTGTGTTTTTGGTTGTATCCTTTGGTTGTTAGGTGTCAACCTAGATCTAGAGTGTGTGTGGGATCTTATGTCATCTCCTAGCACGGGGGGTGGTTCCTTATGGTTCCACATGGTTGAGTGGTTTGATGCCTTCTTCCATTGGGATGTTCTTCATCGATTGCTCTTGTGTGTGGATGTGGATTCTTTATTGCAGCTCATGGATGGATTCTTGTAGCAGATCAATGTATATGATTCGTGTGGAATATGTATATTGTAGAATTCATGATGTAATTTTATATGTAGTTGTGAGCTATGCTTATTGATGTAAATGGTTAATGTCTATGTAAAGTTGTAACTTGGATATTACTCATTTATGGAATTGATTCTATGGTTATACGTTTAGTGTTAAGTGATTGACTATGATGATTAAGGAAATGGGTTAGTAATGTGGTAATTAGCATTGATAATGGTAATATGATGTTAGGATGTTGAATAAGAAATTGGGATTAGAAATATTCGGTATTGGTGTTCTTAAAATGAATCTTAAAGGTTATAGGGGATTTGCATTATTGATGAATGAAATCATGATAGTTAGATTAGTGAAGGATTCTTATGTGTGCATGAATGAGATAGTAGTAGTTGAATTGGAATGCAATAGATTATGGTAGTAATTTATGATGTATGCTTATGATGATATACTCTTGAGGACGTTATAAGTAATGACGTTGAGATGCCCTAGGGATTGTTAATGGTCTATTGTGTTTATTTTCGCTTGCATTATGCGCTCTTGTAATTATGCTCATGATGGTTAATTGTTTACCATTTTCATGAATGTTATATGCATATGAGTAGTTGATTGTATATGTTGCATTAGTAGATGTTTTAAAAAACAAATCATCTCCATTTGCATATTAGATGGTTAGTTTCTCTAAGTTATTTTGGTGGGCATTAAATCTTGGCCCTTAATAATTCTTGCACAATTAGATCAAATGACCAAGTGAGAGGTGTGGAAGAGGGGTTATAAAAGGCAGAATCGTCGATGTCCTTGTTGCCTTTGGACTTGTTGATATGACCTCTTTGCACGAGATATTGAATTGAATATTGCTTATTACGAAAGACCAAAATGTTGTCTTTGACACTATTTTTTCTTTTACTATTCCCATTTTAGACAGGCATGCCTACGTTTTAAAATACCCTGAAACTACTTGGCATTGACCCAAACCCACTTCCCTACCTTGATCGAAGAAGTAATTTTCACCTAACCTAAAAAGTTTGTTTCAATATAACTAGAGATATCCTGTTTGTTTATCATGCTTGAAGTTGAATGTGTTTCCATTGCCATGAAGAGAGGGTAAAGAAACAAGATAAAGGCCAAGACTGAATACCGACAGGGGATAATCTCCACACAAAATGACATCATAAAAAAACTCTAAGATCTGCAAAACACAATATTTTTTTGTCCAATTTTTTGTGGGTTTATAGTAATGGGAATGCAAATCATGAAAATTTAGCTATCAAAAATTTTACGAAAATTTGTTATATTTTTGCAAGTTTTAGAAACTATACGAAATGTCATTTTGTGTGGAAAGTGACTCCATCTCTAAATACCTATCTATTTATTGAATGCAACCAAAATAATTAGCCGATAGGCTATATATGGTGGCAATAACCATCGGTTTGATCTACTATCAAATTGCACGAAACTTTTTCCGTCGAGTCAAAATTGCACGAAATACCTATAAAACTATTTCTCTCTTTGAAAATTGTGACTTGGATTTTTTTCCTGACATAACAACTTCCCGTCCAGCCTGTTTTGAATTATTTTTTTCGAGCAAGTGGCTCTACAAATTACAGGGAATTTAATACAAAGTATGGCATCTGTCATATGTAGCATGGATGAGTTTGTAAGAATAATTGACGATTCATCTACCCATCATTTAATGTGCATAGATATGATTGTCGTCTGCATTTGTGTTAAAACCTAATGGGATTAGAAATAAGGGTTTTATTATCGATTTGGCTAATTGTGTCACTCAGTTGGTTTAGTTTGTGTATGAGAGCATGCAGGGTTCATTCAGAGTAGGGATTAAAATCCTTAGAGCATTGTTGGGTTTTGTCTATTTAATACCTTCTATGATTTGTTTGGTCGCATCACAGTTAAGGTGCCCATGCTGGTGTTCCATTTTGATAGGGAAGCGCATTTGTCTTTTCCTGCAAACAACATAAAACCCTATGTTTAAACCCTTACAAGCTTTCACTGTGTAATGGCAGGAATAGGTTTTGTACTCTTTGGTAGACTCTCGGAGCCCTTTAAAGTGTGAATGCATAGAAATAAAATCGTTCAATAATAAGTTTTGGATTGAGTGTGCCTCCATATTTTGGCTGATAGGCCCATTATTATAATCTTTAGATAGCTGTTGAAAATCACCTGAATAAAATGATTAATAACGATGTCAATTACAAGGACTTGCATCTATTTTTTAAGTGTTTTTCAGTCATATAAACAGATTTTGCATTTTGCATTTCACAAAAATATTAGCCATATTATCTATGTGTTTTATATCTCAGCCATATAGGTTAATAACTATGATAAATGTAATTTCCAAGTCATTTTGTAGATTTTGTGATATTACATTCAGTGGTTCGCCTCAAACAAATGGTTTTAAAAATAATGCTATTTTCAAAGCCATAATAAATGCAAATGTTCATATGTATGGTGGCCAATGCCCCCAAACACACAACCTCCTATGCCTATTTAAAACGGACGCATCTATTTTGGCTCCAAAAAGACAGTATGGTCTATTCTGGCTCCAAAAAGATAGTACGGATTGACTAACACGCATGTTAGTCGCGCGTTTTACACTATCGATTTTGCAGTTAACTGTTGCGATTGACTAACCTGTCACTAACACGTTGTACGATAGGGCTGTTTTGGAGCTAGAATAGCTGCGGCCATTTAAAACCAACACACAAGAATCGACACAGATTAAAAAACTGGAACGTTTTTCAACATGGCTAAATGGAGTACTCGTCAATGGATTTTAGATTAAAATAATCAAATTATTTTAGCTTTCTTACTAACCTTATAATATGCAAATGTGGATGAAAACAGTAATTGTAGTGAAGCTTAGTCAAGGAAAATGGTACCCACAAAATGATCTATTAGTCATATGGTTCTTAGATCGTGTAAAAAGGGATGATGTGGTTTTATTTGGCTTGTTAATAATATTATTTTTGTGCACACGTCACCCTTTCATAGGTTTTGTTTAGGATTTTATATAATTCTAGATAGTTTGTATGCAATTTTTTTCTTGTTTCAATGATATATTTGGACATGTTTAGTGCATGTAGCAAGTGGAAAAAGTGCAATTTTGAGGTGCGTTATATTTGCGATAGATGTTGAATTTCCCATCAATCAAATTCTAATTTGTGTATAAATGAATCATGTACATAGTTAAGATCTTTGGCTCTTTGTCTTTAAGGATTTAGATCTTTGGTAACTTTTGAATTGACATGTATTGTTAAGTATATAAATAATTGTATGCTTAATTATTGATCATTAATATTATATTTCTATGATATTAATTATGTTTCTTCTTTGATATGTGTTTGTTTTTATTGTACCTATATGCTATATGTCTTGACATTTCTTAGCTAGAATCTTCTATCACAACTATTATCACTAGGATGGTGAGGTTGTAAACCAAAAAATAAATAAATAATTAACAAAACTATTTATTATATTTCTATTATTTAACAAAGTTCATTGCAAGCTACACATATTACTCCTCATTAATTCATATTGAATCATAAAGCTTTAGCTACATTTTGGAGAAAACCTTATTTCAAATCATATAAATATTGAAAAATGAATTATTTTCAAAGTGGTGTAATTCACTTAAACTATAAATCTTAGTTTTTGTTAAAAAATAGATTAAATCTTGTTCAATCAATTTTTAGAAATCATCAAATGGTTGGTTCCATCAATCTTATTATTGGTGGTGTCAAAACTTTGCCTTTAGGAACCCTCTGAGTGTGTTTTAAGCCTAAGGCTTTAGGGCTTTACATGGATATATGTTGGTGTTGTCTTTGGTTTTCTTAGACCCTATTATATTCTGCAATTGACCATTGATAACCGGTGTTCATGATTTAAGTTGTCCCTTGAAGGGTCTATGATCGTGAATTTACTGGCCCCATGTGCCTAGTCTCCTTGTTGGGTCGATCACTCAAATATATATTTGTCTCGTGTTCTATGTTTTTTCCCCAATGCCTAGGTATCGGTTTAAAATGTCCTAGTATATCCCTAGGCCATGACCCCTTTTACCCTTCATGAGTCTCCACGTGCGCTAAAATTCATTTAAGTGACAACCCCCATATGTCTGACCTCATGAGATAGCGAGATCTTTAGTCTGGTGCTAAGGGACTCTATCCCGCGACAATTTTAAGTCATGGCTTCAAGCCATGCGGGACAATGGTGTAATGCCCCGCCAGGAACCCCAAAGGAATAACCACAAATCTAGGCAATAGAGGGTGAAATAATTTTATTTTTTTTAAAGTATAAAACACATTAAGTGCATTAATTACTACATTGCACAATAATAACACAAGCGGAAGACTTACACCAAAATTCCTAAAGGGTTACCAACGAAGATTAAAACTAAAAGTTAAATTACACAATTACGATTAATCCAATTAATCCAACATTACTTAATTAACATGACTAATTATGTTGAATAACATATTACACCAATAAAAGATTGAAAGAATAATAATATATTTTCCTTTAAAATAAAGCATTTATACATATCATAATGAAAGCTGATAAATAACATCCAACTCTTAGGATTACATTGACCATAAAATACATGGCTTCCAATATACATTTAAAGTTAACATCTATAACAATTTCAAGGTTACATAAATTTAATGATACAATTGACCACATAGGTCTCCAAATAATAATCTCCAACATGAGATAGAGCAAGAAACACGAACCACAAGAACACCTGTGAAGCCAATCCTCGCATGAAGGTATGAACGAGAATATCCGATGGGAAGTGGCACTACCACCCGACCATGTGATCCCAAAATGGAACCATCCCACCGTGCTAGGAGATAGCAGAGGACCCTCAAGCAAGCAGAAACAAGACAAGGACAACAATACAAAATAACTCCACAATACTCATGTGACTCGAACTCACAATACACTAGTGACCCTAAAGAGAGAGTGTCATCACATGGCTTAAGATGGTTACCCTAGGTAGGCCTCCATAGGTCCTAGGCCCCATCCTGGGTTATCCTAGTAACCTTTCCCAAACCCCCAGCTCCATCTAAGTCTCATGTGGACCCTACCAACCCTTCATGAATACAAGGTGGTAGGTTTGCCATTCCAGGCCTTCCCGCTACATCTTGAGCCTATACGAGCACTCAACCATGTGCGGGGTACAATATCTTAATTAATATTACAACTACCCACCCCCTAATCAATTATTAGATTATCACTTATTAATTTACTTTCGAGGGGTTATCCTGCCAACCACTTCGGGTGCGGCCCCCACTCGAAAGCCACTCTCTCATAGGACACTACCAAACATGGTCACTCCACGAGAACCTTATGGCGAAACAAAAAGCCATAACACCACTATCCAAATACAAGTGGCCAAAACAAAGGCATACTAACCCCTGACCAACCATAAGGATCAAGCACTACATGGTTACGACAACGAGGTCACACTACATTACTTGGTCAAGGAATACCAAAATACGTCACAACAGGATGATTGACATAAACGAGGGATAACAACCAATTAAACCCCCTTGCAAGAAAAGCTAAAATCACTAAGACCCAACATAGTCAATCTTTTAAAAGAACAACAATCATATATAAACTTGCAATTTTCATCGATCAAATTAAACAAATCATCAACATCATGCAACTACGAGAAAATCAAGTCAGCATTGTACTGATAGGGCTAAGGATCTAACTAATCATAATAATCCCTTTAATTCGTTTAATATGAAATAGTAAAAATCATAACGAAAATAACAGACAAATATTCCCAATTAAAAAAACTCATTTATTCTCAACAAATAAAACCACTTTATTACATTATTAATATATTAATAACAATTATGAAGAGTATTTAGATGTCTCTATCTCTATCTTGATTGTTGTCTTGTTTTATGTCTTTTTGTTGTCGTTCTGCTTTCTGGATGTTGTCTTTTCTTGGTTTATTAATGAAATGTTTTGTTTTATGGGTTGTGATCCCTTTTTGTTTGGTTGGGATTTGTTTTAGTTTTTGAAGTGATCAGGCACGGAGTTTTCTAGCTCTTTCTATATTTCCTACTTTGTAAAAGGTTTGGGTTCCTTTCAAAAACCTGCTTTTACTTAATCAAAACAATTATATATATTATTATTTGATCAATGGCTCTGCAAAATTTCGGATCCACGAAAAGTGGAAAATATAAAAAATGCAATTGTGAATTTAAAAGTAACAAGGCAGAAGAAAAATCATGGACTCACTAAGCGCTCCCCATGGCAAGAAGAACAACCTCAAAAATTCACCCACAGTAATAAGGTGGGATCTGCAAACAAATTCGAGGCCCTGAATACCTATGTTGTGGGAGCAAATTCCATCCCGGTTTCTCTGAATCAAAGATGCAAGGAGGCGGCTAGGGTTCCTAGGGGTCCTCCAATTAGTATTGAGATCTCGAAATCTCAAAAAAAAAAAATAATCCCTACATCTACCGCAAGAGTTTCTGGTTGGTTTGGGAAACAATGGAACCTTAGACCGGTTCAAGGTAATCATAATAATGCAGGAATGGGGAAGGTCAATAGGTGGCCTCCACATAAGCCATCTCCTCCTAGAAATTATGTCGCCACTGGTGCGAATTTGACAAAATTAGGTGAAAGACGGAATAGGGTTGAGTCTCTGTCAAAGCCTCCAATGAACCCTCCTCAGGTTATCATCCCTGAAAATAAAAGACAAAAATATGAAGGGGAGAAACAAGAACAAGTTATTCCAAATCGAACCAAAAAATTATTATTATCAGCAATCAATACACAAACGGCCTATGGGAAGAATATATGAGTTGGTGGTTGTTTGGAAAATGGTGCGGATATGGTGCCTCCACCTCGGAAATTATCCAGTGGTTGGTATCTGCCACCAAAGGACAGGTAAGTATCACAACCTTAGAGGACAATTATCTGTTTATTCACTGTAATTCATCAGAATTAAGGGAGAATATACTTAACAGTCAACCTTGTTTCTTTAAAGGTTACTGTTTGTTTTTTTTTAAATGGAGGCAAAATTTCTCCCCTAAAATGTTTGAAAATTGCTTAGTTCCCAAATGGGTAGAACTGCCAAATCTCCTGGTAGAACTTCTTAATGAGCACTTCCTGGTTAGAATAGGGGATTCACTGGGTGGTTTCAAAGGTTTAGAATAAAATTATAGAGATTCTGCAACAGCCAAAATAATGGCAAAACTACATATAAAGGACTTAAGCTTGGAACCTATTAAAATAATAACTAACCATTCAATGTATGTGGTAAGACCAGAGATATATAAGGGCAGGGTGGAACAAATTGAAGTAATCTTACCATGCCCAACCCTTCCCAGCCCTAAACAACACAAAAAAGATCAAAAAATACCCTCTGAGGATATGTTAAACATCACCCTGAGCCCAACTGGAAGCGGATTTATTATAGAAACATTGGGAGAGATAAAATCTACCAACACAAATTCAAAAGAAAAGGATATGAATTCAAAGTGCAAACCAGTTCCAAAACCAACACCTAGAGAAATCCCAACCCTAGAATTGGAGGAAGGGGAAATTGATTGCAGCATTGAGGGCATATCTAAAATTCCCTCAATAATGGACCAAGACATCCTGATGCCTCACATGGGAGACCAAACCCTTTAAAAATGGAGTATGGAGGATCACTCAAAAGAGAAGACAGTTATGGATTGTCCTAAGGAAATTAAACAAAGCTTGGAAAAGGATATCCAACCAGATACCACACATGAAAATGATGGCTTTGAGTCATCACCCAATAGTCCCCTTATATTAGATACAATGAAAACAAAGGAGGAGTATGTCAGGAAGATCACAAAGGAGAATAAAATCATTTTGGAGTATGCGAGCAATGAAACAGTTAATGACTTGATTGATTCCTTTATAAATGAAGTGGCAGATGATGAGGAACTTGCATATCAGAGAAGACTACTAATGTCAGGTCTCTTGGAAGGGAAAATTACAAAGGCTAAAATTCTAGAAGTAGAAGCTTCTATGGATAAATAAGAAGAGGAGTTGGGCTTAGCTAAAACACTGAACAATATTGAATCCCTAGACAATGCAAGAGAGGTAAAAAGAAGAGGAAGGAAATCAATATCAGAACTCATTAATAAAGCAGGCAAGGCTGAGGGCCAAACTACATTAACAAATCTCTTTTATGCAGGGAATGGGAAGGTCCTTCCCAAGGAGAAATGAAGCTCTTTACATGGAATGTTAGGAGCTTGTTTGCCCCTAACAAGCAGTGTATTTTAAAACATTGCATAACTAAATTTAACCCAGATATAATTATGATACAAGAGTCCAAATTAAGTAAAGATGAGTTAGAAATATTTGACAAAAAATTGGGAATAAGGAGAATGGAAGGCTCCCCTGCCAAGGGGGATTCGGGAGGAATAGCAGTAATATGGGACCCCAGGATAGTGGCCTTTAACCTACTTTATAAGTCCTCTAACTGGATGTGTGGTAGGGTCAATAATATTAAGAGCAATATAAATTTTGTCTTATTCAATATCTATGGACCTATTCAGAATAAAGACAAAAAGAAAACCTGGGATGAGATAGAACAATTTCTTACCTCTGTCCCAGATCAGATATGTATCATTGGAGGTGACTTCAATGCCATTATTGACCCATCAAAAAAATGGGGGGGGCATAAAAAAAGTCAACCAGCCCACCATTGATCTCAAAGAATGGATATTCAATTGTAACCTCATGGAGGTTAAAACAGAAACAAACTCTTTCACATGGAACAATAGAAGGAATGGATTTTGTAACATTGCAGAAAAGTTGGATAGATTTTTCATGCGAGGAAATTTGGTCAATGTCTCAAACACCTTTGAAGCAAAAATCCTTCCTCTCTCAGGTTCAAACCATTTCCTGGTCCAACTTTCTATCTCTGAAACCATTCCCTCTACTAAAAGCCCTTTTAGATTTGAATTAATGTGGCTGAGAGATGAAAACATCTTAAAATTAATAAAAAAATGGTGGATGGAATCTAAAGTTATAGGCTCTAAACCTTTCAAATTAGTCACTAAAATAAAAACAATAAAACAAAATCTAATAGCCTGGAACAGAAATCAGTTTGGCAATCTCTTTAAGAAAAAACGAAAACAGAGGAAGCTCTAAAAGAAGTGAATTAAGAGGTCATTAGATCAGGTATGGACAATAATCTCTACATGAAGGAGAAATCCTTATTAATAGAATATGAGAAAACTATGGCCAGAGGAGAAATCTTTGGAAACAAAAGTCTAGAGAAAATTGGTTGGAGTCTGGAGATAAAAACACCAAGTTCTTCCATAACAGCACAAAGCAGAGGAGACTAGTTAATAGAATTGTTAAAATCAAAACCAAGTCTGGGGATCTTAGCTGTATCCTAGAAATCATAAGTGCAGAAGCAATTGAAAAGTTTAAGAACATCTTTAACAAGCAGGAGGGCTCTAGATTAACCTCGAGGAATGAAGTGCTCAAATGTATTATGAAGATAATAAACAAGAATCAAAACCAGTTATTAAATGCTAAATTCTCTAAGATAGAAATTGAGAAATCTCTTTTCCAAATGAACCCAAACAAGGCCCCTGGGTCAGATGGATTCCCTGCCTCCTTTTATCAGCAATGCTGGCACTTCATTGGGGATGAAGTCATAGAGGCATTAGAAGGAATTAGGAATTCAAGGAAGATCCTTAAGGAATTAAACAATACATTTATAGTTTTGATACCAAAAAAAGACAAAGCTGAAAGTTTTGAAGAATTCAGACCTATTGCTCTATGTAATACATTTTACAAACTTCTAACTAAAACCATTGCAAACAGACTTCACAACCTACTCCCTCTGTTAATTAGTAAGGAACAAACAGGTTTTGTACCAGGACGCTCAATCTATGATGGAATCATTATTGTCCAAGAAGTGATACATACAGTTCAAACTAATAAAGACCCAAGTATGCTCATCAAACTAGATATAAAGAAAGCCTATGATAAGGTTGACTGGCACTTCTTATGTAAATGCCTTGAAGCTTTTGGCTTTGCTAGACAATGGATCATTCTCATATATGAGTGTATATCAACACCAAGAATGTCAATCCTCGTCAATGGATCTCCTATTGGTTTCTTCAATATATCAAGAGGATTGAGACAAAGAGATCCAATCTCTCCCTTCCTCTTCATACTAATGGTTGAGTCCCTCGGAAGACTATTAAATGCTGCAAGAGAATAGACATCTATTCAGGGAATTAAAATTACCAATGGCTTGGAAGCAACAACACATCAACAATTTGTGGATGACACCATGCTCTTTGGACATAGTGATGTTCAAGAAGCCAAAGCTATTAAACAAATTCTACATACCTACTCAATGGTGTCAGGACAAGAACTTAACACCACAAAGTCAAATATTTTCTTCTTCAATACTTAAGAGAAACTAGTAGACAAAATATGCAGTACCTTCAAATTCAATAAAGACATATTGCCATGTAAATACCTGGGCATCCCCTTGGACAAAGGTTGCAGATCCTCAAATTTGTGGGATTAAATTATATTAAAAATCAAAAATAGAATTAGCTCATGGAGCGAGAAATGGCTATCCTTAGCCGGTAAGGCCACCATGATAAAATCAATACTATCTGCTATGCCCATATACCAACTCTCTTGTATAGACCTACCCTTAGTAAAAAATAATGAAATAAATAAATACATTAGGACCTTCTTCTGGCAGGGCGCTAGTGAGAAATTCAGAATGCCTTTGATGGCCTAGGAAAAAAACTGCAAACCTAAAAAGAAAGGGGGTTTGGGGATAAAAGATATGATTCTACATAGCAGATCCCTTGGGGTAAAATTGGTATGGAGAATGCATAACAATCCCCATTTAAAATGGGCCAGAATCCTATACAACAAATATCTCCATAATAATGATCCAACTAGCATCTTTAGAGTATTCTCCCCCTCCAAGGGATCCAGAATATGGAATTTCATGATGAACTGCAAGGAAATAGTATCAAAAAAGCTAACATGGAATCTAGGGAATGGCAAGAAAGCACTATTCTGGTTAGATTCATGGGGAGGTTACCCTGCAATAGGCAAAGATAACAAATTTGACACTTCTAGGGTAATCCTAGAAAGATTATGGGGTGATAAGGTTGTTGACTATATTGAGGAAAAAACAATGGAGGGTATAAAAGATTGGAGGTGGAAATCGTTTGGAAATTTGGGTCTACCAGCCAATGAGCTAAGAGAACTCGAAAAGATACTGTTGTCCAAGAAAATTTCTTTTGGTAAGGATGAGGATGGAGTAATCTGGGCAGGGGCTAAGAATGGTAGGTATAGCACAAAAGAAGGATACAACATTCTTATGAAACAGGGGCCTGATACTGCTAAGGACATTCCGTTAAAACTCTATTGGGACAAGAGATGCCTTCCCAAAGTAGGGTTATATGCTTGGCTAGCATTACAAAATAAAGTCCTAACTGTTGACATATTCAGAAAAATGGGGTATGAAGGCCTCGGTAGATGCCCGCTATGTGAGAAAGAAGAAGAATCAACCAGTCATCTCTTACTTACTTGTGAATATTCTCATAATTTCTAGAGGCTTAGAAAACAAATGAAATGGTACTCCCCCATCCCAAACTTAGGCATGGCTATGTTTCAGGCATGGCCCATCAAGAACAAAGGGTGTATATATGATGGGCTTTGGGTGGTGGTTCCCTCAATGCTTGTATGGGAGATTTGGAGAGAAATAAATAGGAGAATTTTCAGAGAAGACAAATTGGAATGGCAGCAACTCACAAACAAGGTAGAGGCGACCATAATATAACTAATCAATAGTCACTCTATGAAAGGCCATAAAAACATGGAAATGACATAGTGGGATGATAAAATGAGATTAAAATGGATTGGCTTAAAGATTCCCCCGTTTATTGGGGATGGTCCTACTAGCACTATTCAAAACCGCAAAGACTGTAAGTGGATGCCCCCAATTGAGGGTTGGGTTAAACTCAATTTCAATGGAGCCTCTAGAGGCAATCCAGGAGTGGTAGGCATTGGCTACTGCATACATAACTCAAAGGGTGAAGAAATAGCTCCTCTAGCCCATCCTTTGGGTATAAGCACCAATAATGAAGCTGAACTTAGAGCTCTTGAGGAAGGAATTAAATTATGTAAAATTCTGAAAGTTGACAAAATTAACATAGAAGGAGACTATGCCATCATTATCAACACCCTCAGGAAAGGGGATATGCCCAATTGGAAACTCAATGCAATCCTAAACAACATTCTTAGTATGATCCAATCCTTTGAAGGAGTAACCTTCAACCACATATACAGGGAAGGTGACTCCAAGGCGGACCATCTTGCAAACCAAGGTGCAAATGGAAAACCTAGTATCTACATAAAGCCTAGCCATTCACCCCTAAGTTGATCCTCATAATAGTTAATAGTGGCAAGGGATTACTAAAAGAACCTAAAATTGTTAACAGAAACTACAAAAGTAATACCTTTAATTTTAAAAAAATCACAAGTCTCACCAAAAGAAGTATACACTTCATAATTAGCAATCGGATAGAAGTTAGGTAATTACGAGGCCCCTTCTATATTTAACACCAAGATAGCATTTAAACTCAACACATGTTAAGATATTCATTAGTGGATAATATTTATTTTCTCACAAAAGTATAGTTTCGAGGGAGATGAGTTATCATTTAATTACTCTGTCGACCTCACACCATAAAGAGTAAGAAACCAATCTTATTAACACTCTACCCTGATTTGGGAAGATGCACTTATATGATCACTTTTTTGGCAGATGGGAAAGACCTGTCTTAATAATAATTACGATTCGACATCATAGGCTTGCCTATTAATTATAGCGGTTTCTAGAAAGTTCATCTCTATCTTAAAAAAGCTAGACAAAGCCTTCATCATTCATGAGAGACGCTCGTTAAACTATCTAATTCCTTCTGATAATAGTATCTTAGATGGAAACCATGGATACCCTGGTTAGATTGAAAATCTTGAAAAGACTGAAAAGACAAATGGCCTTCATTGGGGCGATTTCAAGGGATAGGTTGAAGAGGATCGTCATATTCCCCCATGAGCTGGTGATGGATGCGGTAGAATGCATCCTTGGCAGGGAATTCTTAACTAATGAAGACCGAACCAGAGCCAACAATGACATCGCGACCATGCTCTTAGCGGTCACGATGTATATTGAAAAGGACAGAGACATTAGGGTGGGCCTCTATAGGGCAATACTCAAGGCTTCAATTCTGGATGAATTAGATAGGGTTATGGTCAATATCAGCAATGAGATGACCATTCCAATACCTTCACACTATGACATTTTGATTATAAACAACAACTCGGTTCCTAGAAAGTCAATATTGGTTATTGAGGATCATGAGGCCTTCAACACCAAGTTGAAAGAGATATAAAGAAGCATTGAATTCCTCCTCAACTTGTTCCACCTCTACACGCCTAGAAAGGCGTCGTGGTTTGAAGACTACCTCAAGCTACATGGCATTGAGCTTGAAGGGGAACCCAACATCCCAGAATCTCTAGTAGAATGATGATATACCCAAGGCGAGCCCTCTTTCTTTTATAGTTTTTTGTCATATACAGTATAGCTAGGGCTTATTGTTAACTTTGCATAGTTTATAAACTCTCTTTATATTAAAATAGAGGCATATTATAGCTAGTAGAAGATCCACCCAACAGACTGTTATATATAAGGTGCATGTGTAGTCAAATTGAGACAAGTGGAGAAGTTTTGAAAATCTCAGAGCAAGGTCTGGGTAAACTTTGAATTTATAGTCTGTTAAATATATGCTAAGGTTATATAGTGTTTATTGCAGTTTGGACATATGCAGTTTGAAAATTGCAAGCGTAACCCTAATTGTTCTTATAATTCTAGATAATTCTTAACTATATTGTACTCAACATAATTTTTGTTGACCCTCTCTATGGAAATAATACCTTTCATTAAAAATGTGAAAAATGTAATAAGCATGTTGTTTCCTAGATAATCACTTATAGTGGATCCAACAAGTAAGGTGTTGTATTCATAATAAGTAAAATATTGTTACACATTTCTACATTGTGTGTTCCCGTTGATATCTGAATATACTAGCTTTATATAGAAAGCTAGTATATGTATATATATATATATAAAGCTAGTACTAGTATATATATTAGCTTTATATATATATACTAGCTACACACACACAAATATATATTTATAACTATATATATTGACATTTTTATATTTGCTGCCCCTCATTCTTGGCGGATGGTTATTATGGATCCTTCTTGCCCATTTTGTTCCAATAGTAGCCTCTCATGGCTGACTGCTCCCCTCGCAATTTATTAACATTATGATTGGAAGCGCACTGTTGAGGAGGATAACACTAGTTATGGTTAGGTGATTATAAGATAACTCAGCATATCTAAAGTGTTAATATATTCGGTTAGTAACAGGTTATCGAAACAAAATTGACAGTCCACTTTAGAGACTAGCTGTTGAGATGGGCTAATTGCTTATTTCGGTCGATTGTCTATTTATTTAGGTTGCCTTCAAACTAAATCTAGGCGTTAAATATTCATCATTTTAAAAATATGTTAATTTGTCAGAAAATTGTCAGAACAGAACAAGTCAGGGCCCTATTTTTTGCTAATTAAGTTCTTCATGTTAAGACTCCCTATCAAAAATCAGAATGGGTCATCTAGGGCCTATGTAAAGTGACAAGTATAACTCATGCAGGATATGGCTTGAAGGTTGGTTTGGGGTGTCTATTGTATTAACTTTCAATAGAGCTTGTGAATGATGTGGGTTGTTATTTAAGGCAAATGAGTTTTGAAGGGCTCTTGGTTCCTTATCTTATAGAATACTATCTGTTAGCATTGGGTGTGCTAAACTTCATGTTTTTTCTTAATACAAGCATGTGATATAGCCTCACGCGTTAAAGGGGAGATATGAGGTCCTTTTATCCTGAAGTCAACGCAAACCGGAAGCATTCTGCTGAGTTGATTTCAAGATACAAGACTTTGTATCCTCCCCTTTGAAAAACATTAATGATTTTTGTGCAGCTGGCTGGGAAGGATAGTAGACAATCATCTAGGATAAATGATTGATCTATATTTCCTTATTAGTAATTGTTGTCCACCTTGAACACGCACGAAAGTATGCTAAGAAAGTATCTATCTCACTATGTTAAATGAATATCTTAGATGTATGATTAGTTATGCATTTTTCTGCAACATTCGAATGGGATTCACTGATATTTATTTGTAAAATCAAGGTTGTATGCTCCTTTCACATTGAGCATATATATGATAAAATAACTACACATTCCTAGGATATTGAGGAGGATATGGTTCTAACAAATTGTACCCGATAGCTGGATATGTGTTTTGGTTTTTTCTATGTGCAGAAGGCAACGGGAAAAAGAGGAAATACATAAGGAACTAAGAGTACCAGGAGAGGTCTAATAGGCAAGCATCATGGCACTACTCTGGAGCCAAATAAACAATACCACCACAACAATACTAATGAAAGGTTTAACACAATAGGTATTGTGTATTTATGTAATTGGCTGGACAAGCCTAATTGTAAAAACAAAGCATGTTTCCCTAATGTATGACAAAATGCCAACCCACCCGGAAATTTATGTAAACTTGTATGCTAGGAAGAAATTCCTTGGGCAAGACTGGAGGTTTTCTTGCCTCGGTTCTTTCCTACCAGTGCCCACACTGAACCGAGGTGTAATTCTTAAAATTTAATAGAAATATTGCGGCTACGGCCTATTACCTATCAATATATATATATTATTAATAAAATTAATAAAATATATCAAGTGGCATTGCCACCTTGCCAAAAAAAAAAAACAATTATTATTATATATATATATATATATATTATAATCGATTAATAATTAATAACCTGCAAATTTAAATTACAACACTCAAAAGAAGGGAAATATTACTTAATACAAAAATACGTATTAATAATATTAATTTAACTATATTTATTTATTTATTTTCATTTTAAAAACAATCTTAAAAAAAAAACTTAATACCAAAAAGCATTAAAGTATAAATTTAAACTTTATTTAAAATATTTTTAATAAATGAATTTTTTTTTTTTAAAAATTAACAAAAAAGAAAACCAATTTATAAGGCGATGGGTTCCACGGCCCACCGCCGACAGCTGACTGTTATCACAAGCATGTGATAGCAGCGTTGCACTGCTATCACATGCTTGTGGTAGCAGGGAAGCAAAGCCAATAACAATAAAATATTATTTTATTTAATACTTTTTTTTAATTTAATAAAAAAATTCAATAAAAACTATAGCCCAACATAAAATTATTTACTGGTAAAAAATATACCAGAAACCAAAATCTCTGTGACAAAACAGAGGATGGAAAAACACAATTTAAAAAAAAAAATCTTCCATAAAGCCAAATTGGCTGAAAACCAAAGAGATTGGCAAATCCCAATTAAAATTTTGGGCAAAAATAAGAATAGAAAAGAACAGAGAAAGAGGAAATTAACTCAAATTCTTCATTCCTCTAAATTTAAAACACCCAGGAAGAAATTTAATTGGAAACACAAAGAAGGTAAATTTAGCAAAATTTTGCCAGCATAACCCCCCCCAAAAAAAATTTCACAAATCAAAACTAAAACACACTCAGAAAATCAATTCCATCCATAAGACATAAATGGAGGAATTGATTTCAAGCTAAATTAAAAGCATGAAATAACCAAAGAAGGAGATTGGAGAAGGATTCTAAATCAATACTAAACTGAAATTTCCTTAAAACTCATAGCAACTACTCCAAATCAATCTATAACCATTTTACAAATATTTCAAACAACACACAGGAAGAAGAGGAAGAAATGTAAATTTTCTTATGGAAATAAATGCAGAGGCTATCCATCTCGTGAAGTTATCCAGGAAGCAATTTGTGGAAGAGCTTCAACCCTGCAACCAAATTCTCAAATCCAGTTCCTTCTTCCAAAACAATTTTCAAATTTTGCCTTCCAAAAATGAATCCTCCTCTTCCTGTGAACTCACAGGCATATATTCAAAAATATTTCAATCTAAACTTTTAGGTTGAAATTTTTTTCCCCATCCAATCAAAATAAAGCTATTAAACATATAAAAAAATCTGATTTACTTTATTCCCATGAATTAATCTTTTTCTTTCAACAAATAAATACCAAAAGTCCAAAAAGGGAAGGTAAGAGAGGAAAAAAGTTTATTGTTTAATTTTTCATTTACCATTTTCTAAGAGATTTTAACTCAACATGGCATTTTGAAATTTAAATAGAAAGGAATATACTTACTTATTTATCTGATATATTAATACGATTTAACATAATATATTAAGCCATTTTTAACATTCAATTCTAGCAACTTTATCTATTTAATTTAAATCAATTACTCAAGGCATATTTAAACAACTAATTACGCCAACACAAAAATAGCATCATTCACTCAATTTAACAACCATTTAAATAATCAAAAGCACGCAAAATGAGGAATGATCAAAAGACGACTCACAAAACGAAAATACTAAAGCACTATGACTCGCATACCGATCAAACGAGAAAGATGACCGATTGACAACACTCACATGAGTGCGACTGCGGGTCAAGTTAGGGTCCAACCACTATCTCCTCCACTCCCATCGGACAAATAAGGTATGCTCAGACCTGTGAAACTAGGTGGAGTCGATACCCTGTACCTACCCGGTACTTGTACCTGCAATGTCCTTCATCAATGAACCACACATGCATATAGACCAATATATAATTAGACACGACATGCACGCCGATGAAGGAGAATTGTGACGTTCCCTATAGGTAAAAGTGTCAGTCCATGACAATAATCCATAAAAATAGCATTAATCATAAGTACTGAAATACTACAAGAAAGCATACATCGCATATCCAGTTAAAGCATGAAATAACATCGAATAAGTCTGAATAAATATACAATAATGTAACCACGGAATTGTCAACTGATGTCAAACATAAGTCCAAAAAGAGTCTAATCGAGGAGGGGTACTACAAATGGGAAGTGTTACCGCTAACAACAGAATTTATCTCGTGCAACCTTCATACTAGGATATTTTCCCATGCGAGCTAAGAAGTCAGGTCAGCACCAAAGCAAATACTTACCCCGCATGGTGTTATTTGATGGAGTTAAAAGGTAGCTAGATTGCCCTATGGGATAGCATAAACTAAGAGATTCTGATGAGCTCTTTTGCCTCACAGAGTTCATAGATTACCTTCATAGATGTTGTGGGTTAAGCATGTGGGAGGAACGTAGTTCTCCCCGCTATCCCTCATGATTCTTAGAAAAGGTAAGGCTACCTTTGTCCTGTGCAGATTCAAAAGGGAAAAGATACTCATTACAAGATACGCATTAAAAGGTAATCGGATGGTCCCCGCCATCCCGCAGGACCATTAACAATTTTTTGTCAAGAGTAAAGGAAAGAAAATGCAAGTGACCCATGCAGAATAGCTGGAAGAATGAAGTCTTATTAATCTTTATATCCCACATAATTGAAATGACCTGGCGAAGGTGATGCGAGGGGAGAAAGGATAATTAGGTGTGTATTGCCCTAGACAAGGGAGTTTCCTATCTATTTTAATTGTTATTTTTCTTTATTTCAAAGAGTTGCAATAGAATCCTCCCCTAGTGCTCCTACCTCATCTGCTTCAAAGGAACAGGTTGCAAGCACAAGCTCCTTTGCTCCTTAAATTACCCATGTCATCCCACTTACTACAGTCCACCCCTTGCCAGCGATTGCAAATGTGCATGCAATTAACCCTACCCCTCGTGCTGCTACTAGTACTATCTCTGAGCATGAACCAAGTTCCCCACCTAAAGAAAACCCTCCTAAGACAAAAAATAAAAGGGTAGCCAAAACAGTTGTAGTTTCAACCGATGATGAATCATCAAATGACCCTACCCGTCCTCCAAAAGCCAAGAAGCTCACCCCAAAGAGGAGAAAACCTGTTGCAAAGCCCTTTGCTCAAGAACCATCCACAAAGGCCCCATCTGCCCAAAATCCACCTACTGAATAATAGAGCCCGCAACTAGAGGCTTCTGAATCCAAAAAGAGAAAATCCCCTACAAAAAAAGACCACACCTAGGACTCCTAAGAAAGCATAACAACCCTCTACAAAAGGGGAACAAGTTCCCACTCAATCTGAGCAGACTGCAGATGCTTTAGTTCCATTGACTCCCGCAAAGACAATCGAAGAGATTGAGAAGTGGAGGAACAATTGGAGGAAATGGAACAGAGGAAGAAAAGAGAGGGAAGAAGCCTCCACCAAGATCTCTTGGAGTTGTTTCAAGGCTCTACAATGCAGGAAGGTATAAAGGCTACATTTGGTGACAATGAATCTAGATGTAGAGATGCCCACACCACTAATAGAGGGTGGGACATATTTTATACCTTTTATGAAAACAGGGATAAATAAGTCTATCCCATTCTCGAACCCATGGAGACTGAATCTAGGGAAATTGGTGGTCCCTAATGTTTTTGTAGAGCCAATGATAATTAGAGAATTGGCTAAGAAATATCATCATCAAAGCATGTCAGTCAAAACGACCACTGGCCATGTATTGGTGGATGTGTCAAAAGAGGCTAGCATTAAGTGTTTTCATTTGGATATGAGTTCTCTTAGGAGAATAAACAAGGATAGGCTAAAGAAAGGATACTATGATAAGAGGTACTTCTTGAAGGCAAAAGATTGTTCCCCTCTTTTTAAGAAAATTGTTCAAAGGAGGCAAGAGCTACCTTGAAGACTCAGAGATTGAGCCCCTTTAACTCACCCTTTTTGAAGACTATTTCACAAAAACTTACTATGCCCTTTGTCAAATTCTGGGAGAAGATTGTGGGTTGAAAGTAATGCTAGTAGACTATATGATGGCAATAAGAATCCAACATGCTGATACCAATGAATTATATGATTTTGCTGAGATTATTCAAGACAGTTTGCATGAGGGCTTAATTACAGCAAGGAACCTCAAGGAAGGTTTAAAATTCAAACATTACTCACTGTTGTGCCACCTAATTCTTTACCAAAATAGAATTGGATGGGAAGAGTCCTTCAAGGTAAACCTTTTTGAGCCAAACATGCACAAAAGTTGGTTTGTGCAAAGATGTACCCAAAAATGGGATAGGGGGTCCAAATATTCAGATTATTGTGCATTTTTTGATTGTTTTATCATGAGAGTTCTGATGATGATGGGAGTTAAATTAACTAGGATCCCAAAGGACATTATACATATTTTAAGGGTCAAGCGTGCTAGGACTAAAGGCATAGAGTATCCTGAGGGCGCCTTCACGCACAACTTTGGGGACTTCTTCTTTTATTCAAACTGTACATTAATAAGCCCATGTATGGATGCAATCAAGAACCACACATGTTTCTTGTCACAGTTTCACCTAGGCTTTCATTCATAGAATTCATTTGGTAGATGTTGTGGTCAGAGAAAGAGCAAGTAAGAATAGAAAGGAAGGGGCAACATCTTCCTTGAATGGTGGAATACAATGAATTCAATGTGGGGTGTGACAGTCTTGGAAAGGTGCATGAATTCCTGGTAAATAATTACAGACTCAAGGTGATTCAATCAAGGCACTATGACCTATAAGGATACGTAAATGATGTGAGAAAAAATAAGTTGAGGGTGAGGGGATTCATTCACCATTTTGATGAAAGGGAAGACTTGATCAAGAATGCATACCCCTCTGAGGCCTTGCAAAGGAAAAGGAAATGGAGTTACTTGAATAAATTGGATAGAGAAAGGAAACAAGAGGATCCTGAATTCCAAGGATTTTGTGCCAACATCCACAATGACTTTGCTAGGATGTCTTTAAAAAGTCAGAATGTTTGACAAATTGATTGAAGATGAGTTGGCTCGAATGAAATCCAAACAACCTGGCAGGGTAGAAGAGGAAAGGACCACATTTGACCCCTCGGTGATATATAAGGGGAAAGAAGTTTTGAGGGGAGAATCTTCAAGGGATGCACCATAGAAAGGACCACAAGGAGAAAAGTAGACAGGTCCCAAAATAGTAAGGAAGGTGGTAAAGTGGAAAACAAAGATCTGTGACTTTGCTAATATTATAGTGGAAGAAGTCGACACTAGTGTGCAACCACCATCCGCTCCTCATGATGCATTCAAAGAAGATGAAGTTGCGGAGGTTTTGGTTGATCTAGACAGAGCAATTATCCCAAGTGTGATCCCTAAGGATGATGTCATGGATGAGAGGGTTTTTGCCTCCAAAATTTTCATGTCTCATGACAGTTTTGTTAATACAAATGAGTTTAAATCTTTTTGTCTGAGGGAGAAACTCGAGGATCTATCTAAAGCAAAGATCATAAATTTTGATAAGAGTAGCATCGAATGCACTCTTGAAGAGGGGAGAGAATTAGTAAAGAAGAGCAACATTTTTCTGGTACCAGGATGGGACCTCGATATTTTTTTTCTCCTAGATCAAATAATGAGGCAAGAAGACCCAATATATGCACAAGAATTTGGAGAGAATGGGTCTAGAGTTAACCTGAGCATAACTATCTTTGGTCTATGGTCTAAAGCTCCTACTATAGACAAGCTTGTTACTTTGAAAGGAATGGAGCACAAAATAGGTGAAGTAGTAGTTAGGACTCTAGCTGATACAACTACATTGAAGGCAGCCACTGTATCTATGCATGTTGCACATTTTGCTAATTTAGTTGTGGAAGAACAAGAGAAGAGACATGAACAACTTAAAGCTCTACATATTGCATTAAATGTTGATCATAAAAGACTTTTTATTGAAAACACTAAGTTGAAAAATGACTTAGTTATGTAGGATTCAACATCTGCAGTGGGTCCCAAGCCCGAAGAACTAGAGAAGATGAAAGAAGAGTTAGAAAAGACAAGAGAAGAGGCTGAAAAAAAAAAATTAGACATAAGGAAATCAACCATTTTTCAAATTTTAAATAGGGTCCTAGACCACCTAAATGTGGTCCATGCCTCTCATTCTTTGGTATCACAGTTATGTGATAAAGTTAACAATATTCTTTCACTCTTTCAACCAATTAGGACTACATGGTTCCCTAAGGGTCAACAATTGAAAGAAATTATTTTAGCAATAAAGAATGACCCCAAGGCACCCCAACTTGTAGGGACCACATGGAAGAATTTCAATTTATTGATTAAAGATTCCCCCGCATAGAAGAAGAAAAGAAGACTCTAATATAAAAGATTAGATCATTTACAGGCCTACAAATGTCAGACATTCCTATGATTCTGACAGGGCAAATAAAAGATCTTGCCAGATGGAGAGAAGATTTTGCAACTACAATTAATAAGGTTCTGGGCGCATTGACAAATGAAGCAAATCAAGAGAATGCCTACCACCTGATTATTGACAAAATTATTGATTTAGATTCTCTTTATCATAAGTTTTCATTAAAAAACTATAATCATGCCCTCTCTGAGAGTAAAAGAAGCAATGAATAAATTGCAAGGCCCGAAATATTTTATTTGGCCAATTAATGATGTAGATATTTGGCACAAACAATATTTCTCTCTAGAGGAAGAACAACTCGAGGAGGAAGAGTATGTGAGATTGCATTCATTTTTTGCTTTTCTCCTTGCAGATCAATATTTTTGGCACACTGATATAAATTCTCAACCACCTCCTACCAGTCGAGGTATATCAGATTCAACTTTGAGATTTTTGATCATGACTATAGTTGATACGAGTGCAGATGAGCTACCTGACATACTTCATTAAGAGTGTGGCTCAAGGCATCATATCAGATCTCTACAAGAGCTGCAATTAATGGAGTCTGAAGATTTGATATGCAAGAAATATTTGAGCTACTTAGTAGCATTTTGTAAAACATAGTAGTTAGGGTTTTGATAGATGTCACAATCACCCTGAAGCTTGTTTGCTCCCTTAGTGTTATAAAAGGGAATCTAGGGCCATTGTGAAGTGGTTGATATTTAAATTCGGAAAACTCTACTAAGTAGTATCTACATAGGCCAAAATGAATACAAGGATAGATGAACATTTCCTTTATATAGATGCCCACTTGAAGTGTAAAGTCTTATTTTTATGATTAGTGAAATGAATGTGAGAGTTGAGAAACACAACACCACAGGAGCCTAAAGATCTTCTGCAAGCTGAATAATCTGTTACAAGGAGAAGCAAGGAAGCAAAATAACTAAAAGCAAAACACAGAAAATATGCTCAAAAAGATGAGAGCTCCATATTCACAAAATGTGTAATGTGATAATGATACAAGGAAAAGAAAAATAACCTCTAATAGGTCAAGAAACCCTAAAAGGGAAAACCTAGGCTTGCACATAATAATTAATAAAAGAATTAATTATTATGCACCTAATGTTAGCTTAAGTGTAAAAAGAGATAATAGGGAACTTAAAGAATTAAACAAATATTGTTTAACTAATAAAGTAAAGACTCGATTACTCTAATACCCCCCCTTAAGCTAGACTTAGGGAGAAGCTAAAACCTAAAACAGCTACTGAAAGTAGGAAAGATGGGTCCCGACAACAAGGCCTGATCAGGTACACAAATACAATGAAATCTCTATGAAATGGAGAAAAAGGAGAAAACCCAGTGGGAAAAAAATCGTCTCCAAAAAGAGATAAAAGAACATGTTGAAAGAAGAAGGAAGAAAGGCCTCATAAAGACCCCCTAAGGACAACTTCCTTCACCCCAAGCATAGAGTGCAACTGAAGATAGTGCAGCGATGCAAAAGATTTCGTGAAGATGTCTGCAACTTGCTCAACAGTGGAAATGTACTCCAAAATGAGAGAACTATCCTGAATCAACTGGCGGATGAAATGCATGTGAAGCTCAATGTGCTTTGTTCGCTGATGCTCTACTGGGTTGCAGGAAATATGAATAGCACTCTGATTGTCACACCAAAGAACGGTGGGACTATCAGGAGGAAAACCAAACTCAGTCATCAATTGTCGAAGCCATAAGATCTCCTGACTAGCGAGCACAACAACTCAGTACTCAGCCTATGTAGATGATAATGCATGAGCAGTCTGCTTCTTGCAAGACCATGTGATAGGACTAGAGCCAAGACAAAAAACAAAGCCAAAAGTAGAATTCTGATCAGTGACATCACCAACCCAATCTGAGTTAGTGTAGACAACAATGTGACGTTCCCCTGATGTGTAGTGAATGCCATGAGAACTAGAGCCCTGAATGTACCGCAAAATAAGTTTGGCAACTTGCCAATAA
Organism: Cryptomeria japonica; assembly: GCF_030272615.1. Taxonomy (NCBI): domain Eukaryota; kingdom Viridiplantae; phylum Streptophyta; class Pinopsida; order Cupressales; family Cupressaceae; genus Cryptomeria; species Cryptomeria japonica. The sequence goes on along the minus strand of NC_081408.1, from coordinate 222,460,386 downwards.
CTCTCATGAGGATCATGGGAGAATCGAGAGACAAGGCCAAGCACAAAGGAAAGATCAAGACGGGTGTGAGTCAAGTATAACAAATTGCCAGCCAACTACCTGTAAAGTGTAGAATCTATTGAAGGAGTGGGACAAGTAGTAATCAAAACAACCCCTGACTGAAAAGGAGTGGGAGCAGGCTTGCAATCAAGCATACCAAAGCACCGAAGCATGTCAAGAGCATACTTCTTCTGGTAAATGTAGATCCTATCAGAAGACTGAATCACCTGAAGACCAAGGAAATAGTGTTGAAGACCAAGATCCGTCATCTCAAACTAGTCCATCAAGGCTCGTTGAATATGTTGAATCATAGAGGATGAGCTACCTATGATGAGGAGATCATTAACATATAGCACAAGAATTAGGATCTCACCCTCAAGAAGCTGAATATACACTGTGTGATCAAAATAACTGCGGGTGAAACTAGTGGAGAGCAAGAAAGAATCCATCTTCTCATACCAAGCCTGAGGGGCCTGTTTGAGACCATAAAATGAACGCCGAAGTTTGCAAACCAAAGAACTATCTTGCACAAATCCCTGAGGCTGCTCCATGTAGATTTCCTCCTATAGGTCCCCATGTAAGAAGGCACACTTCACATCCATCTGAAAAACATACCATCCCCAATAAGCTGCAAGAGATAGTACAAAGCGAATAGAGTTCATCTTGGCAATAGGGGTAAAGGTCTCGAAGTAATCAATACCCTCAACCTGTGAGAAACCCTTCGCAACAAGACGTGCTTTGTACTTATCAATGGAACCATCAGCAACATACTTAGTGTGATACAACCAACGACACCTAACCATCTTTCTACCCTTAGGAAGAGGACAAAGATCCCAAGTATGATTCCTCATCAAAGAAGAATACTCCTCCTCCATAGCACAATCCCACTCAGGGTGTCCTATAGCCTCTGAAAACTTTTGAGGATCATCCGAAATGGCATGACTCAAAAGACTAGAACCCATAGTATGAGAATGGGTGCGGCGAGTATCTGAAGAATCACCGGCCATAGAACCTGTCGCTTCAACAGTAAAGCGAGCCCACTTGGGCATTTGAGGTGGAGCAGGTGGAGGTGGGGATGGTGGATCATCAACACCATCATCAGAATCATCCTCAAAATAATCCTGAAGAGATGCAGTGGAAGGAGTAGGCAAAGGAGTAGACATTGGAGTCGGGGTATCCATTGTGGGAAGGCACTCATCAAACTAAACATCTCGTCGAAACAAGTGGGAATCAGGATCAAACAACCTGTATGCCTTAACATCCTCACAGTAGCCAACAAAAATGAGGGGTCGGCTCTTCTGCTCCATGGCTTTCCTCTGAGCATCAGGAATAAAAGCCCATGCCTTAATGCCAAACACTCGGAAAAAAGAAACATCAGGTTTGTCATGAGACCAAGCCTCCTCAGGAGTCATATGTCGAATCGCCTTGTGAGGCATCCGATTCTGAATATAGCTGGCATAATTGACTGCCTCAGCCCAAAAAGACGAATCCAGGACTTGGACTGAATCATACAATTTTCCATCTCCCGTAAAGTTTTGTTCTTGCGCTCAGCGACACCATTCTGCTGAGGGGTGTAGGGAACAGTAAACTGGTGTTGCAAACCATGCTCAGTGCAAAAATCTCTTAAAGCCTGATTCACATACTCCTCCCCATTATTTGTACGTATCCATCGAATAGAACAACTAGATTGCTTCTCTACAAATATCTTGAAGATTCGAAATGAATCAAAAACATCAAACTTGTACTTAAGAAAGTACACCCATGTGCGTCTAGAGAAGTCATTAATAAAAGTAAGTACATACTTTGCCCCAGAAAAAGGAGTGGGAAATGACATGAGATCACTATGAATCAACTCCAAGGGTGCCAAAGAATGAGGGGCTCTTCCCTTCAGAAAGGGATCTCTATGATGCTTGCCAAGCACACAACCATGACAAACACCATAAGTGCAGGAAATTTGTGGGAGCCCAAGAACAAGTGCCTGTGTACTCATCTGCTGAAGATATCAGTAATTGATATGGCCCAAGCTTACTCACTGAATTTGCATGTGCTATAAGAGATGAACCTGCACTCGCAGAGGGCTCAAATCCATCAAATCTGTACAGACGAGATGCAGTATCAACACTCCTAGTAGCCACAACCAAATCAGAGTCATGGAGGTCCCGAATAACCACATCATGTGGTGAGAACTCAACTGTCTTACCAGAACCAGAATGGCAAATTTGATAGATGGACAGGAGGTTTGTCAAGATGTCAGGGACAACCAGAACATCATGCAGAGTACCCCCATCCAAAGAGACAGAACCTGAACCCAAGACTGAAAGCTGAACTAAGTCATCTACTACAATTTGTGAAGTACCATAAGAGGCAAGAGAAGTAACCAACTGTTGAGTGTGAGTCATATGGTGAGAAGCACCAGAATCAAGTATCCATGTGGACCCATAGGTCGAAGCTCGAGCAGTGAGAGCATGATCTTTCCCTGTGGAAGGAGAAGACGCCTGAGGTGAGGAGATGTGATGTTGCTGCATGGCTTCCTCTAAAGCCTCTAAGTGTTTCCAACAACTGGAAACTAGATGTCCTTCCTTGCCACACAAACTGCAAGTGTCACCAAATTTCTTCTTAGTCTTGGAGGAAGACTCACCAGACTGTGAAGATTTTCCATGTTTTGGAGGAAATGGTGGTTTCAAATTAGACTTAGGAGGAGGCTTGGAGGAATGCTCATTGCCTGTAGAATGCTTCTTTGGCTTTGGTTTCTTCTTTTGCTTCTCCTTAGAGGACTGAGCAACCAATGCTTTGTTCTTGGATCCCAAAAGCATATCCAGCTGAGAAAGATGAGACTGCTCATGAGACAAACACTCACAAAAGACATCAAAGGTAGGCATGGTGAAATGAGCACCCAAGCCATCCATGGTGGAGTAGAAAGTAGAGGCAAAAAACTGAAAATGACCCTGAAGCTTCGAAAGAATCAAGTGAATGCACTCTATGTCTGTCTTGATCTTGCCACATCCCCGAAGAACAGATCTGGTAGTCTTGAACTTGTTCAAAAAATCCTCAATGGTGGGAAAGGAATCAGGTGACAAGGAAACCAACTCTGCCTCAATCTGTAATGCCTGAATCTCATTAACCCTCCTGAAGAGAAACTCACACTTCAACCACATAACCCGAGGAGTGAGAAACTCATCAAGGTGAAACAGAAGACTGTTGAAGACATGCAAAGAGAGAAAACCCATGGCCTCATCCATCTTGTTTCTGTGCTGAAGAAGCTCATAAGGACGCTGCAATAGAGGTTGAACCTCATCCAAACAAGACCACAACCCTCATGCTCAGAGAATCCTCGTGATGTGGGGCTTCCAAGTGTGATAGTTGTGTGAAGTCAACAACTCAATTGAAGGATCTGCCATGAAAAAAACTCTGCACCTGCACCTACTTGTTGGTTTTTTTTATTATGTGATCTTTTAGAATAGACAAAAGATGCAGAAGGGTTTTTTTGTTTTGAGATTTTTGTTGTTCTTGATTTCTGATATAAATGATAGAAAGAGAGAAAAAAACACCCCCCCACAATAGATAAACCCAAACCCTAGTACATACTAATGAGAAGGAAGTAGTGCACAAGAAAAAAACTTCAAACTAAAATCTCATGTACCTGATGAAAATTATGAGAAACAAGATCACATATCTAAATAGATCATGTTGATGTCTTTCCAATGCCTATTCATTTTTTAACAACGGAGTTTGTTTGCCCATTCTATGGCCCCAAAAGTGCAAAAAAGAGTCTCAACTTGGACTGGAAAAAAGTATAGTCAAACAATAGATTCGAAAAAACAATCCAACACCACGAGGTCTAGCTCAAAACCAGATTTCTGATGCCTATTCATTTTCCAAAAAATGACTCCGAATGCTCAAGATATGGCCAAAAAATGAGCCCCCCCTCAAAAAGGCAAGAGGGTGGTGGTCCGATGGAGGGGCCAAGTGGCAGTGGTGCTTAGGCGGCGCTTTGGGGTGGAGCGGCGAAGCGAGGAGGTAGTGATGGCGGCGGCGGCGATGGGTTAAGGTGGCCGGCGAGTGGAGTGGCTGGCGCCAAAGGCGGGAAGGCGGGCAGAGCGCAGAGAGAGGCGAGCGGTACTGGAAGGGGCCGACAGCAGTGGTCGGCGAGGCCGGCAGGGGGTCGGCGGGGGCTGGCAGGGCTTGGCCGGTGGGGGGCCAGAGTGCCGACAAGGGCCCGCGCTAATAGGTCCAGTCGGTCAGACTGACAACCAGTGATCGGACTGTCACAGGTACGAAGTACCCCTGCGAAAAACTCCAACGCCAAAAAAGAAAAAAAAAAAATTAACTTTTTTTCTCTTTCGCCTTTTTTGGATTTTTTTGTTTTTGTTTTAAAAAATCAAAAAAATGGCCTGCATGCCGTAAAAAGGAAAAAAAAAATTGAAAATTTTTCTCGAACTGTGTGTCAGGGTCGTACAGCCTGGTACTAAAGAAAAATTACCCCCAGATGCTCAGGAGTCAAAACTAGGCAAGTTTTATATGACTATAAGGGTTTTTGGGCCTTCTGAGCACAATGGTGAGGTCTGTTTAGGCCCAAAGTGCTCAGAAAAAAGACCTATCCCTAAGTACAATAGAAAAACTTCCTCAAACCCCAGATCTGCTTCCAATGCAAAAATTCTCTAAACAAGAACAGATAGTTGCAAATCTGAAACTCTGATACTATATGAGAGTTGAGAAACACAACACCACAGGAGCCTAAAGATCTTCTACAAGCTAAATAATTTGTTATAAGGAGAAGAAAGGAAGCAAAATAACTAAAATCAAAACACAAAAAATATGCTCAAAAAGATGAAAGCTCCATATTCACAAAATGTGTAATGTGATAATGATACAAGGAAAAGAAAAATAACCTCTAATAGGTCAAGAAACCCTAAAAGGGAAAACCTAGGCTTGCACATAATAATTGATAAAAGAATTAATTATTATGCACCTAATGTTAGCTTAAGTGTAAAAAGAGATAATAGGGAGCTTAAAGAATTTAACAAATATTGTTTAATTAATCAAGTAAAGACCTGATTACTCTAACAATGAAGATCATCTTCCGATTGCCTCATATTTTTTATTTGTGTGTTGTATGAGTTTTTATATCAATGATATATAAGCTTGTCTTCATCAAGTAGGAATGTGTAGTTGAATATGGATCTTTTCAAAGGAAAGGTTGGATTTTGTTTTCAAACTACTGCAACACATGTTTGATTGGAAGGTATTGATTCACAATGTGTTCAAATGGGCGTTAAAAGGTGTTTGAGTGTTGATGTTTAGTAGGTTGGACTCTATTCACCCTAGGCAAGGCACTGATCAATTTTAGCTTTCAGATTCATTCTTATTTCACCTTTTATATTTCTGCAATAGTAGTTTTGGCTTAGATAGCCAATCTTAATGCAAGCATATGAAGTATAAATCAAGGTTATAGCCAAAGTTGAAGGTTTATCTTCCTTTCCTTGGTACATTTTCATTGAGATGTCTACTTTGTATAACAATGATAACCAATAAGTAAGTTTGAACGTTGTTAGGCACTATTGAGGTTGACCCACCTTGGTCCCACAAATCCAAAAGTGTAGGAATTCCAGTCTTGTAACTGAATCTCGTTCGTTGACTAGATTTGTAATGCCCCGCTAGGAAACCCCGAAGGGAAAACACTAAAACACCAGAATAGAGTGCAATAATATTTTTAAAAAAAAGTTAAAACAGTATAATGATACATTGAGTTAACATTAAGTTCAAATTACACAACGGAAGACTTAACTAACACCTAAAGGGTTTCCCAACGTGATTACTTGGTTCATCACTAACTCAAATGACGCTAATTAATCCAATTAAGTTGATTAGAATTAATAACATAATCATACTTAAACAAAGGTTAAATTCATTCGATAGGGTAAAATATAGATAATATGATTAAGTTCATTCCTGCAATTTAACCATACATTTAATTTCCCATACATACTTTATTTGCATAAAAAGATAAAGAGTACTTTGCATTACACTAAACCTACCATTCTTCATGATCCATATTACTGCATCTAATAAGATAACATCATACATGCATTTAAGATTGATATCATCTAATCTACATTATACATTTTAACCATAATGCCATTCATACATCCAAATAAAAAGAACCCAGATGAACACAAACACCACATAACACCAAATTGATATCGGAGTTCACCCCTAATGGGCTACATCTTCGGGTCTGCTCAACCACAAGACCCCTCTAATAAATAATAGGGTGAAGAATACATAAGGTTCACATCAATAACATCCGACCAAATGGCGTACATAAACAAATGATACATATGACCACATCGGTCCAAAAGATACATAAATGATCCAAGGAGAAGAAGAGGATCCATCTGAAACATGATATGGAGTACACTACAAAAGAACAACTGGAGCACCAGCGAAACTAAGTCCTCACAACCCATCATAAGTATCCCAAGGTCTAACATGAATATCAGGTACTCTCAAAGGCATAAACAACCAAATATAACTCCACAATAGTGCTCCTAGCAAAGACAACACAAAATGCACCCAAGTCTCATGTGGACCCAACACATCCTTTCGTGAAGACAAGGTTGTTGGTTTGCCATTTCAGGCCTTCTCATTGCATTTTGAGTTTGTACTAGCACTCATCCCATGCGTGAGGCACAATTATCTTACTTAGAGTTTTCATCTACTAATTCCCTGATATACTATTAATTTGTCACTTATTTAGACACACTTTCGATGGGTTACCTTGCTACCACTTTGGGTGTGGCCCCCACTCGAAATCCACTCTCCCATATGACACTAAACCACAATCAAACTAACTCCTAAACCCGAGGTATACACAAGGACTAGTATACGGAGTTTAATACGGTAGGAAAACCCACTTGGCCAAACAAGTCCTCATACGAGGTGTACTAACTGACGATTCTCTGACTAGAGGCATGACTAGCTACGGTCAACCACATAACAACATCCAACACTCGCATTAAGGACATGACCAGTTTCAAATCAATCACATGAAAACAGTCAATACTTGAGATCAAGGACATAACCAGTTACAAATTAACCACATGACAATATCCAAGACTCGCAATCAAAGACTTGCCATTTTTGAAATCAAATGTGAATACAGAAAATTAAACACGCATTAACATTAATCTATAATGACAATCATTTTTCCATATCGCTAAAAAATACAAATTGATCAACGTTTTCTAATTGATCTAAATTTGAAAATACAATATTTGAACAAAATCACCATTACATAATAATTTCAATACAAAAATGGCAATTATATGATCTTTGCCTATTTTCCAATACATAAAAAAAAGAACATTAATAAATGTACTTTCTCACCTAATATTTGTATTTCATTAAGAGAAAAAGCCATTAAATCTCTAACTATATCTATCCATCTTCAAATTTTCCCAAATAATATATTATCAAATTCCAAAAAAAATTCCAAAAAAAATATTAATTAACTTTTTTAAAATTAATAAATAATATAATTTAATTTTCCAATTCTCAAATACTATATTATTTCCTTTCTAAAATTTCCAAATAACATATATATTTCATTTCAAAAAAATCCCAAATAACATATATATTATTTCTTTTCAATTTTTTTCCAAATAACATATATATTATTTCTTTCTGTGAGCATATATTTTTTAAAAATATACAACTTTATATAAATTTAAATATATTTTAAATTAAAATTAAATATAAAAAAAATAACTTTACCTTAACTTTTGTTTTTTTCCTGTTAAAGAAAAAGGGGCAAGTGGACCCCACATCCTTGGTTACCATAGACTGTGGTTACCACAACCGTGGTTTCCATGGGTTGTGGTTTCCACAACCGTGGAAAACCACGGACTGTGACTACCACAGCTGTGGAGAAGCACAAATTGTGGCCTCCACAACCATGGAGAACCACGGTCTGTGGTTGCCACAACCGTGGTGCCACAGGCTATGGTCACCACAGTGGGTCGTGGGTTGAGCCATGGCTCCCCGTGCCCAATTCAAAATGCAAATTTAAAAGATAAAAAAAAAACAATCCCCACAGATTTTTGGGTAGTCACAAACTTAGAATTTTCTCAGAAAGTTCTAAGAGAATACATTTCCAAAATATATAATGATTTAAATACATATATAAAAAAAAATTACTATAAACTCCAAACACAAATACACTTAGAAAATCTCTGAGAAAAACAACAACAAAGAGGATGCCAAAATCTTTTGGAAATTACTAGTATGCCAAAATACCCAAATTGGCAAAAATTTGCCAGTAAAATTCCAAGCATTTTCCACTCCCATTAAACGAAACACAAACGAATTTCTCGGTTTAAAACCCATACCCAATTTCAATTAAGAAATCAATTTGAGCAAACTAGAAGTTGATTTGGAAATGGAAATGAAATCAAGGAGGGATAAGCTCAAAAACTCATTGCTACTCTTCTTTATTTCACAAATCTAAGAGATTTATCAACAAACAAACACAAATTTCTTCCAAAACAAATCAGTAATTTTCTTTAAAACAAAGGAAATTAACCAGAATCCTACCTCTATATGCAACCCTGGAAGTGATTTGATGAAGAGCCCCAACCTGCAAGCTCAAGAATTTCTTCCAACCAAGAATGCCCAACCATTTTCCATTCCAAAAACAACTCTCCCAAATTATTTTTGAAAACCTAGGTTAAAAGGAAATTTTTTTGACCAAAAATCTATTTTTAGGTTGAAATTATTTTCAACCAAATAAAAATCATTTTCCAACAATTTAATATGCAAAAAATGTGTTTCTTCCCAAAATTGATTTTCTCAAATAAATTAAAACTAACATTTCTATTTCCAAAATGCCAAAGAGGGTAAAATATTAATTTTCCAATTTCTAATTAACCTTTTTTTTCAAAATGCATATACTTAATTAATTCATCATTTAAAAGTAACCATTTAACCAAACTTGCTACAAATATGAATTAAGCAATATGATTTATTGATTAATCACACAAAGGAGTCCTATTTAATTTAGTCTCTTTAATTTATGAATGCATGAAAACACATTTAATCTAATTAAATGCTTAAAATTTAACAATTAATTTTACCAAACGCACAATGCATAACTTAAGAACAGTGCTTTAGACTAACCCATTGGGTTGGACAGTGCTTGTCTTGAATTTGGTAGTATGACATGTGATTGTATTATGATTATGATCTAGCTTAGTGTTGTGGACTTGAAAGACTTGTATGGTAGATGTTGAGTGCCTATGATGTAGTGAATTGAATGTATATTATCCTCTCTCCTCTTTCTCTCTAGAAATTAAATGTTTGTTATATGTGTATTTATCACTTGTGTAAGTTTTATCATTGCGAGAGAACAGTTGTGAATTCTTGTACCCTTGTGGGAGCCTAATGATTCTATTGTGCATTTAGATAATAAGAGGGTTATGGGTTTAAAAGATCATGATGGATATTGGGAGGAAATTATATGTTTCATTGCCATTTACAAATTAATCATAGGTCAATACCAAGTTATGTGATGACACTTGTCCCGTATGTTCACTAGTGTGCAGTTTGTGGTGTCTTTTCTAAGAGCACTGTTGTGGAGTCATATCTGGTTGTTTATGCCTTTGAGAGTACCTGATATTCATGTTAGACCTTGGGATACTTATGATGGGTTGTGAGGACTTAGTTTCATTGGTGCTCCAGTTGTTCTTTTGTAGTGTGCTCCATATCATGTTTCAGATGGATCCTCTTCTTCTCCTTGGATCATTTATGTATCTTTTGGACCGATGTGGTCATATGTATCATTTGTTTATGTACGCCTTTTGGCCGGATGTTATTGATGTGAACCTTATGTATTCTTCACCCTATTATTTATTAGAGGGGTCTTGCAGTTGAGAAAACCCGAAGATGTAGCCCATTAAGGGTGAACTCCGATATCAATTTGGTGTTATGTGGTGTTTGTGTCCATCTGGTTCCTTTTTATTTGGATGTATGAATGACATTGTGGTTAAAATGTATAATGTAGATTAGATGATATCAATCTTAAATGCATGTATGAAGTTACAAATTAATCATAGGTCAATACTCGAGATCAAGGACATAACCAGTTACAAATTAACCACATGACAATATCGAACACTCGCAATCAAGGACTTGCCATTTTTGAAATCAAATGCGAATACAGAAAATTAAACACGCATTAACATTAATATATAATGACAGTCATTTTTCCATATCGCTAAAAAATACAAATCGATCAACGTTTTCTAATTGATCAAAATTTCAAAATACAATATTTGAACAAAATCACCATTACATAATAATTTCAATACCAAAATGGCATATATATGATCTTGCCTATTTTCCAATACATAAAAAAAAAAAGAACATTAATAAATGTACTTTCTCATCTAATATCTGTATTTCATTAAGAGAAAAAGCCATTAAATCTCTAACTATATCTATCCATCTTCAAATTTTCCCAAATAATATATTATCAAATTCCAAATAAAATATTAATTAACTTTTTTAAAATTAACAAATAATATAATATTTCATTTTCCAATTCTCAAATACTATATTATTTCCTTTCTAAAATTTCCAAATAACATATATATTTCATTTCAAAAAAATTCCAAATAACATATATATTATTTTTTTTCAAAAAATTTCCAAATAACATATATATTATTTCTTTTCAAAAAAATTCCAAATAACATATATATTATTTCTTTCTGCGAGCATATATTTAAAAAAAATATACAACTTTATATAAATTTAAATATATTTTAAATTTTTTGTGTCGTTTAGATATGTAGGGTCGAAGCACTGGGATATGTGGATATTGTGACTCACCCAATTTTGACAGATGCGGGTGATGTATATGTTTGTAATATTCCAGAAAATTAATAAAGGGCGCTATCCCCATACTTGATAGTCCTTAATATATATATATATATATATATATATATATATATATATATATATATATATATATATATATATATATATATATATATATATATAAAATTAAATATTAAAAAAACAAACTTTAACTTAACCTTTTTTTTTCCTATTAAAGAAAAAGGGGCAGGTGGACCCCACATCCGAGGTTACGACAATCGTGGAAAACCACGAACTGTGGCTACCACAAGTGTGGAGAACCACAGTGGGCCATGGGTTGAACCATGGCTCCCCACGCCCAATTCAAAATTCAATTTTTTGATTATAAATTTAAAAAAAAAAGAAAAACAATCTCCAAAGATTTTTGGGTAGTCACAAACTCAGAATTTTCTCAAAAAGTTATGAGAGAATACATTTTCCAAAATATATAATGATTTAAATACATATATAAAAAGAAATTACTATAAACTCCAAACACAAATACACTCAAAAAATCTCTGAGAAAAACAACAACAAAGAGGATGCCAAAATCTTTTGGAAATTACCAGTATGCCAAAATACCCAAATTGGCAAAATTTTGCAAGTAAAATTCCAAGCATTTTCCACTCCCATTAAACCAAACACAAACGAATTTCTCAGTTTAAAATCCATACCCAATTTCAATTAAGAAATCAATTTGAGCAAACTAGAAGTTGATTTGGAAATGGAAATGAAATCAAGGAGGGATAAACTCAAAAACTCATTGCTACTCTTCTTTATTTCACAAATCTAAGAGATTTTTCAACAAACAAACACAAATTTCTTCTAGAACAAATAAGTAATTTTCTTTAAAACAAAGGAAATTAACCAGAATCCTACCTCCATATGCAATCCTAGAAGTGATTTGATGAAGAGCCCCAACCTGCAAGCTCAAGAATTTCTTCCAACCAAGAATGCCCAACCATTTTCCATTCCAAAAACAACTCTCCCAAATTATTTTTGAAAACCTAGGTTAAAAGGAAATTTTTTTGACCAAAAATCTATTTTTAGGTTGAAATTATTTTCAACCAAATAAAAATCATTTCCCAACAAATTAATATGCAAAAATTGCTTTTCTTCCCAAAATTGATTTTCTCAAATAAATTAAAACTAACATTTCTGTTTCCAAAATGCCAAAGAGGGTAAAATATTAATTTTCCAATTTCTAATTAACCTTTTTTTTCAAAATGCATATACTTAATTAATTCATCATTTAAAAATAACCATTTAACCAAACTTGCTACAAATATGAATTAAGCAATATGATTTATTGATTAATCACACAAAGGAGTCCTATTTAATTTAGTCTCTTTAATTTATGAATGTGTGAAAACACATTTAATCTAATTAAATGCTTAAGATTTAATAATTAATTTTACCAAACGCACAACGCATAACTCAAGAACACCAAACAAATTCACGACCCACATACTCAATAAATGGGAAAAACTGATGAACGATTAATGACACCCACTTGAGCACGACTAGGGTAAAACGTAGGGTCTTACGACTACCTAATCCACTTTCATCAGACCAATAAGGCACGCTCCGACCTGTGAAGCCATGTAGAGACGATACCCTGTACCTACACGGTACTTGTACCTGCAATCTCCTGCAACAACAAACCACACACACACATAGACACACAGATATATATATATATATATATTCAATGAAAGTGTTAGTCCGGTTGACTTTTTAAGTGGCTTTCTTGGATGGTTGATTTACCATGTTGTGATGTTATAGTCAGGTATTATGCTTAATTTGTGTACCAGTAAATATTGATTTCACATCGATTCTTATGTATGATTAGTTGTTCTTTTGATTCAATGAAAGTGTTAGCCCAGGATTAATAACACGAATCAAAAGAACAACTAATCATACATAAGAATCGATGCGAAATCAGTATTTACTGGTACACATGTCACAACCCTCCTTTATCACTTTTTTTTGATTTAAAATACAAAACTTTATTTATACTCTTTGGATGAATTATTGAATGAATATTGTAAGGGAATAAAATTAATGAACCACACACACATGGAAAATGCATATATATTTTAATTAGTTATTTTCCTCACCCAAATTAAGGCACATGTTGTAGGAGGAATAAGAAGCTTCTAGAGGCTTCTCCACCTCCTTGCATGTAACTCCTCCCACTAAGCCCAATTAATTTGCATGGAGGCCAAATTGGGAGAGAATCTCTTTTTTTCAATTAATAATTAGGTAGTGGGAATTTGAAATTTGCTTTATAAAATAGGTACAAGTTTCAAAAGAAAAGTTAGCTATTCCATAAGAAATTCTGCAATTTCTCCTTTGTAGTCCATTTTTCATTGCAGCCAAGGTTTTGTTGGGAGGTTTTCTCTTCAATTTGGAGGATCAAGGAAGACTCTACACCATTTTGCAAGCATCCAGGTTCCTTCAAGCTTAGTTTTGTGCATCTTATTCTTGTTGTAGATTAGATTAGATTAAATTATTTTATGAAAAATGAAATTCATTTGTGAAATTAGTTTTCAGACTTTTACAAGAATTAGATTAAAATGTTTGATAAAAAAAAAATAGATTCATTGTTTAGATTCTTGATTTTTGGAGTAGATTAAAATGTTGATAAAAAGTAAAATAAATTGTTGATTCATTGTTTCAGATTTGATAAAATTTAGTTTTAGATTTTGGAGTAGATTAAAATGTTTGATAAAATAAATTGTTGATTCATTGTTTCAAATTTTTGATAAAATTTAGTTTCAGATTTTGGAATAGAATAAAATGTTTGAAAAGAAAAAGTAGAACAAATTGTTGATTATTAATTTCAGATTCTTGATAAAAAGGAAGTAGATTAAATTTGCTTGATAAGAATTAGATTCACTGTTTTTAAAAATTTAGATCCAGATTTAAATTGTTCCTCTTATTAAATTTTAGATTGATTCTTGCTAATTGTTATCTAAATCTCATTTTCATTGTGATTATCTCCTCTGTATCTGATTATATAAATCTTCTGAAGAACATAAAAGAAATTATTTGAGAAACAAGGATAAACTTCACTACAATTTTTCTCTCTGTAATCATTTAATGTGTATTCTTATTATTATTTTCTTTTTGAAAACTCTCTGTGGATTGAACAAAGAGCCCATTGAAAATGCCTGTTGAATAAATCCTCCTGAACTCTGAGAATAAATCCTGGAAACAAACAAATTTCCTGAGAAGACTGAGAATAACTCCCTTCCTGTAATGGCTAGATAAATCTCTCTCTCTCTGTGAATAAGATAAATATATAATAAAAGTCTGGATTCTGTAAAGAGACAAAATCAAGAATAACTCAATTATTTACCTGATCTTACCTTCTTAAATAAATTATCCTTTGTAAAGAAATTTGAAACCATTTATATATATATATATATATATATATATATATGTATACATATATATATATGTATACATATATATATATATATGTATACATATATATATATATGTATACATATATATATATATGTATACATATATATATATATGTATACATATATATATATATGTATACATATATATATATATGTATACATATATATATAAATTCCAATGTTAATTCACAAACATTAATGTCATAACGTCAATTATCGCATTCACTACCGCGTTCAGCACAGACCCCGAGAATAACCATATGAACGCAGAATGGCGTTACCGTAAACCGGCAGGGTTAGTGGTACCCCCCACTACCCTGCGGTCACTGCAAGTGGCCGCAGGGGAGTGGAGGGGACCACGTGGCCCCGTCAACCCCTACGGGCCTGCACATGCAGGACCGCAGGGAGTGACGGGACCCGTGGTCCCCACCCCCGGTTCTATATATAAACAGTTAAAACAAGGTTCGGCCATGGGGAAATTTCAATGGAAGGTTTAAATGTTGGTTTAAAATTTAAGTTATTTTGTGTATCATTTTAAATTAAAGTTAAATTAACTTTTTGTTATGTACATTTGTTTAGTTAAATTTAATTTCCTTAAAATTAACAAGAGTTGAATTCAATGTATTATTTCAATTTCCTTAGAGAAATGAATGGATTATTTGACCCATGATTTTGGAGATAAGTAAAAACATTCTTACATTTTGTATGTAAATGACGTTACTTTTGCATGGCATTATGATTATTTCGTATCCCTTATTTTCATGCAATTACTCACAATTATCATTACCATGCCAATATATGTAGAATAATGATATTCTTTTTTTTTAAATAGTATTTAAGGTTTAAATTAGGTACATCCATTTCTTAATTATATTCAAGCATGATGTTAGTTTAGAAAACTAAACAAATGGAGTTGGAAAACCAAAACTAGCAGCGTTCGGTATATACGGTGCCTCTGGGTCATGCTTACGGGTAATGCCGTCGTGTTGAACTACTGCACTTAACGCCTAATAAAGCTGCATTAACGATGTCTGTGGCATCGTCCCTATAAATCGTCGGGGAGTAATAAGGGACATTTGGAAGTTAAAAATCCAAGGGGCGAGTAATCCCTCTTGGATCGATAATTTAATAAGATAACTTGTAATTGAATTCCACATCCGTTGAGATAAACCATAGTAAACCCCTCTTAGGGATGGTCAAGTTAAGAGCTCTCGTGAAATTTACTTTATTTATTTATTTATTTATTCACCTCAAAGGGATATTGGTGATTGAAATTGGGTGACGCTCATGATAATAATTAGGTTCTAGTTATTTTGTTTAGGCCACAAGCAATAGGCCATCTTGAGCCTTCGCTTAAGTGCTACCTTCGTGGGTAGCAACCGCAGAGAAACTGTCTGGGACACTGACCCTAGAAAGGGTTGCGTACCCACAAAATCAGTTTACATCAAACCATAGATTAGAAAATAGAACTACATACTTTACGCCTTGATCCCGTGCCGAAGCGGGTATGTAGGCAGTCTTGGGACGGAGTTGTCCCTCGTACTCAGGCGTTCGTGGGTGGGGTCTAGGCTTGGTTGAGTAAGAATCCTAATTGAAAGATAAGATAATCAAACTTAATTCAATGCATACTCGGAAGGAATCCCGTATGGATTCGCTTGACTTCCCGAGGCTTTAAGCCAAATTCTGAGAAGGAATTCAAGCTTGTATTATTTTCTTATTACTCCTAAGGACGGCGACCTCGGTGCATTCTTGTTAGAAGAATGTAGTACTTAGTGAGTGGCTCAGGACCCGAATGGTCCCGATGAGTCTAAGTCTCTGGCCAGAGCATCTCCTATCCCGTTTGGATGGATGCCTACCCCGTATGGGTAGATGCCTATCCCGTATTGGATAGATGGAATTTACGTCCCGTATGGACAATTGCCTAACCCGTATGGTTAGAAGCTCATCCCGAATGGATGAATGCCCAATCCTATTTGGATGGATGCCCAGAGTATGCAATTGAATAAAACATAGTAAAATATAATGAAAAAAAAAAATATACTCAATTTTTGTTGGATCAATTTTGGTGAGTTATTACAACACACATTAAGCATAATACCTGACTATAACATCACAACATGGTAAATCAACCATCCAAGAAAGCCACTTAAAAATTCAACCATGGTCAAACCGGGTTTTAAAAATCTGATTAGGGCAGGGGTACTACAAGATCTAGCCTTAGAGTTGTTGATAGGAACGCAGCTAAATCCTTAGGGTTTAGGGATCTCTTAATTTGGGAACCAACACTTACCATCAAATGGATCATTTGGTGATCAAGTCTCCATTAGGTTTTAGTTAACAAGATATATATATTCAAATTTTGTTATTATAATAAAATTTTAAAAACAGTTATTAAAAATCTTAAAAATAATTTATTTTTACAATGTCTAGATTACCATCTTTTATGAATTGAATTGCAATCTTCAACCTAATATAAATCTTAAATAATAGATACCAAAAGTAAATACTATGTACCAATCATAACTTTGGAGGAGGAAAAACAAAATAAAGACAAAGAAAGCAACAAAATAGTCTAGGATAAATCCCCAACAACCAAAGAGAGGAACAAGATTAACTAAACATAAAAAAATGTGTTTGTATTTTATTATTTAGAAATATTACATTTTTAAATTATTTCATTTTATTTTCTTTTAATTTTATTAATTATTATAATACTATATTGTTGATTAATTATATTATTATTTTAATTACTAAAATATTTTTATTTTGAATATTATATTATTCTAATCACTATATTATTAATATTTTAAATTGTATTTGAAACCAAAATGTCATTAGAAAAAGAAATCGCAGACCTAAATGAAAAAGTGTTTAGACTAGGAATGGATCAGGATAGCTTCCTCAAAGAAAAGGAGCTTCTCGGGAAATATGAGGATACGTTAACAAAAGAAGAAATATTTTGGAAACAGAAATCTAGAGAGAATTGGCTTCAAAATGGGGATAGGAATACTAAGTTCTTCCACAACAGTACAAAAATTAGGAGGAACACTAATAGTATTTACAAGATCATGAGTAATAATGGTATACTACTGGAAGATCAAAAGGACATAACTACAGAAGCGGTGAACCATTTTAAAACCCTGTTCAGTTCGGAATCTTCCCTTAAAGATGCCAATTTAACTTTGCTTAGGAATATTCCTAAGATCATAACTGAAAACCAAAACAAAGCGCTTAGCAACAAATTTACAGAATCAGAAGTAAAATTAGCATTGGGGCAGCTTAACCCTGATAAAGCACCCGGCCCCGATGGTTTTCCTGCTTGCTTTTTTCGAAAATGCTGGCACATTATTGGTAAGGAGGTTGTGGAAGCATTGGAAGCTGTTAGAAACTCTGGGAGTATTTTAAGGGAGATCAACAACACTTTCATTACCTTGATTCCAAAGAAGGAGGAATCAAGAAATTTTGAAGACTTTCGACCTATCTCCTTATGTAACACAATTTACAAAATTTTTACTAAAATTTTAGCAAATAGATTGAAAGGCATCCTTCCGTGCATAATTTCTGAGGAACAGACCGGTTTCGTACCAGATAGATCTATCTTTGATGGTATTATTATTGCTCAAGAAGTCATGCACTCGTTACAACAGAATCGATCAGCTGCTATGATGATCAAATTAGACATTAAGAAGGCATATGATAAAGTCGATTGGAGATTTCTGTGTAAATGTTTAGAATCCTTTGGTTTTTCTAAACAATGGATCAATTTAATCTTCGAATGCATCTCATCTCCCAGGATATCATTACTTATAAATGGCTCCCCAGCGGGCTTCTTCCAGATATCTAGAGGGATTAGACAAGGAGATCCTTTATCCCCTTTCTTATTTATCATAATGGCAGAGGGCCTTGGGAGAATCATTTCATGTGCTCGAATGAATCAGATTATCAAAGGAATTAAAATTACTAATGGAATGGAGGCCATAACCCACCAGCAGTTTGCTGATGACACAATGCTGATGGGATGTGCGAATAGGTCTGAAGCCATGGCTTTCAAAAGGATTCTTGACATTTATGCATTAGCTTCTGGTCAGGAAGTGAACAAGAATAAATCGGAAATCTTCTTCTTTAACACTTCGCAAAACATAGAGACAGATATTTGTAATATCTTCGGGTTTGATAAAGGGAAACTTCCTTGTAAATATTTAGGGATTCCGATGGATAAGGGAAACAATATAAATTCATTATGGAAAGGAATCCTTGAAAAGATGGATCTCAGGCTGGATTCTTGGAAGAACAAATGCCTATCTTCGGTTGGGAGGATTACATTACTAAAAGCTGTTATGGCGGCTATTCTGATATATCAAATGTCCTTCCAGCAATTACCTAAAGGTGCTCGACTAGAAATGGTAAAAAAGATGAGGAAGTTCTTTTGGAATATGAATTCAGACAAAAAGAAATTTGCTTTAATTTCTTGGGATAAAATTAGCCAGCCTATCAGTATAGGGGGAGTTGGCATCAAAGATTTGGGGGTACAAAACATGGCTCTGGGGGCGAAGTTAGTCTAGAAAATGTACTCGGAACCAGATCTTAAATGGGTAAGGATCCTCAAAGCTAAATATCTCACTAATTCCAACCCTGATAGTATACTGAGGACGGAAATACTACCAAAGGGATCCAAAGTCTGGAATTTTATGCTGGAATGTAGAGAGGTGATCAGAGATTATCTAACTTGGGATATTGCGGAAGGATCTGAGGCATTGTTCTGGGAAGACTCGTGGGGGGGTTATTCAGCCCTAGACAAAATAGGAATAAGCGAAGAAGGTATAGAACATTGCAAATCAATCAGGGGCAGGTTTGTTAAGGATTATATCAAGCTTATCTCCAATGACCCCGCTTTGGGTTGGGAGTGGAAACCCCTTGATGAGATGAACTTGACAAATGCAGACAAGGAGATCCTCTGGAATAATTTGAGGCATAGGCATTTTTCATTACATAGTGGGAAAGACAGGATAATATGGGCAGGTAGTTCTTCGGGCATTTATAAAGCCAAAGAAGGTTACTCACTTTTAAAACTCAGACGAGCTGCAACCAATCCTAATATTCCGATTAGCCTATGCTGGAATAACGTGGGTCTACCCAAAGCTGGTATCTTCTCATGGGTAGCTTCCCAAAAAAGGATTCTTACCTCAGATTGGTTCTCAAAATTAGGATTCATGGGACCATCGAGATGCCCTCTATGCGAATCTGAGGAAGAAAATGTGGATCACCTGCTTCTCAATTGTAGTTTCAGTCAGAGATGTTGGGATTGGCTTTGCTCAAGCCTTGGTTGGCCGACTCCGAGACCTAGGGACATTTCAGAATGGCTGATTAGTTGGCAACCTCCCCACACAAAGGATATATATCACTTAGTGTGGAAAATAGCGCCGGCAATCCTCATATGGGAAATATGGAAGGAGAGAAATAGGCGGATCTTTAAAGAATCAAAATTGAGGGTAGAATCCCTTCTAAATAAGATCGAGGTAACAATTGTGGAAAAAGTCAATAATAGACTAAGACATACACAGGAAAAGTCTATTAATTTAACCAGATGGGATGAGGTACTTCGATCTAAGTGGATGGGTTTGATAATCCCCCCGTTTATTGGGAGTGGAGGTAAACAGGCTGAGATAGATAGGAAGCTAACAAAATGGGCTCCCCCCCGAAAGGGCTGGGCTAAGCTAAACTTCGATGGTGCTTCCCGTGGGAATCCTGGTATAGCAGGTATAGGGTGTGCTATTCACCAAGATAACGGAGTACTAATAGCTAGCATTAATAAGCCTATAGGTGTGGCTTCGAATAACATGGCTGAGTTTTCAGCGTTGCGGGAGGGATTGATTATAGCTAAATCACTCAAGATTAAATATCTTGAAATAGAGGGGGATTCGTCGTTAACTATAAATGCAGTCAGGACTAGGGAAGTGTCAAACTGGAAATTGAAAGCGGAATTAAAAAGAATTCTGGATTTGATCAAATACTTTGAGGAAACTTCGGTTAAACATATTTATAGGGAAGGCAATTCTATAGCAGACAAGTTAGCCAATTTAGGGGCAGATGGTAATTCGTATGTCTTTAGGAAGGGTATACCCATGGATTAATTTTAGGTGATGGCCATGTCACCCCTTCATATCACTCCTCTCCTAGTCCTCTCCAAGTTCCTCAGCTCTAGGAAGTGTGGCCACAGTCTCCTTATATCAGCATTTTGGTATACTAAGATTCAGATATATATATATATATATATATATTTATAGACAATCCCATATTCATCGGATTGATTCATGTTATATGATGTATTCATATATATATAAATATATACATATATATAAATATATACATATATATATATTCATATATATAGATATGTGTATATATATACAATCATATATATATATACATATATACATATTCTCATATATATATATGTGTGTGTGTGTGTGTGGGTGTAAATAGAAACATACACAATTACACACACGCATATATACATATATATATACAGAATCTATATATATATGAGTATGTATATATATAAATAAATATATATTTATATATATCCATATTTGAACCTTCATTTATGCTTGCATACTTTCTCCTAAACGATCCCTAGACAACCAATTCTGTGTGTGGGTGACAGGGGTGTTTCAGTCGTGTAGAGAGGAGATTGGTAGAAGTCTGGTTTTTCTGTTCTGGCTCTTGCAGGTTATCCCTCCAATGCATGTAGTCTGAGTTAAGATTGTCCTGGGCAGCGAGGGTATAGACTTCAATAAGGAATAAATCATATCTTATAATGGCATTTAGGGACTGCCAGGCTATGTGTCTTCGAGCTAAGGTTACTGGTTTTTTTGATATTTGGTATTCAAGATTCTATGTATCGGTTAGAGTTGGTAATAATTCTAACATAGGATATAAGCCTTGTGTTAAAATTGGGACAGATATTTCTGGTTTCTGTCTCGATGGTTGTATGACAGTAGAGGATTTTACAGAATAGCATAGCATTTGACTTAACTTGGATTTTGAGATACCCTTTCTCTATCGTGTGGGGTTCATTCGGTTTCTTTCAAACGACTGAGGAGTGGGTGGCATGTTTTTTTGTTGAGGTTTTGAGGAGGGTAGTAGGGGTAAGCCCAGACTTAGTCATGGATTCAGATATTTAGAAGGTTCTATTTATGATAAGTCTCTGGACAGTCCCTCTGCTCTTTTGTTGTTTCACTCCTTTCTCCAGGCATATTTATTTCTGTGTGCATCTGTATATACTCATGATCCTGGCAGACTCAATGAAAGATTATTTCGCATATTGGCATATAAATACACATACATATGCATATGAAAATATTTATGTTTTGGAGAATCTGATGTCTGCAGAGTTAAAAGTAATTAAGAATCTGATAGAAATTGATCCTTTCCATTAGTGTAGGCAGAATTGTAGCCTGGATAATCTCTTAAATTGAAACCCAAAAGGTTAAGATGGTTTCAAGCTAAGGGATATCCAGGCTATAATCCTCTTACATAAATAGAAAAGATGTAATTATTCATTGAATGATTGTTGCAAATTATTATGTTTACTATGCTTCTAACAGTCTGGCAAAGTTAGTTGCAATAAGGTTTTGCAGATTCGGGAAACAGGACAAAAGTTAAAGCTCGAAGCATTAGTGGATTCGCCAAATTTGGGAAGATGGATCCAACCGGAAAAGTGCTGCAAGATTTTATGTACAGAAAGAATCTAAAATGTCTTAATAAGTCAGCCTCCATCCTCAGATGAGGATTTGTAAAAATTACAGTTGTTTATAATATCTGATCCCATAAGGGATCTGGGCTAGACCGGAGGTTTTCTTATCTCCATTCTTTCCTACCGGTGCCCACACTGAATGGAGATGTAATATTTTTATAAAAGAAATAAATTTTGGCTTCGGCCTTTTATCGATCAAAAAAAAATATTTTAAATTGTATTGTTTTATTATTCTATTATTGTTTTAATCTTGTTATATTATTAAAATTTAATATTACTAAATTAAACAAGCATAATGTTAACCTAACCAAGATTTATTTATAAATTATTCAAAAAAAGATTTTTCTATGTCAAAAATAAAACAAATTAAATTTGTGCAATTTATTTAATAATTTTTTTCAATGATGCTGGGAATTCAAAATTTTTGCATAATTTTAAAGACCTGGGCTCAAAATTTTTTATATTGCATTCAAAATTGCCTTTTTGAGCAAGCTTGAGTAGCTCATTTTGCGAGCTTGTATTTTTGCACCAGAGCATTGTCAAGAGAAATCCCTTTGGGGGATAGTTATACATCTTATAGAAATACCATTTGTCCATTTCCACCTTCCTCATATCAGTTACGATGTGTTTGTGAAGTCTCCTTTAGAGGTCCTGAGGTCAGGTCTGCATTTTACACATGTTTGCACTTTTCTAAGTAGCCATGTTTGAGGCATCATAACTTTGTGCCAGATGATTCTCAAGCTAAACAAAGAGTTTCCCATGTTTATTTACTATTTCTTGAAGCTCATGCCCATTGCCTTAGTCCCATCAATCCATCTGCTAAGTTTTCAAAGCTAAATCCATTTGCAAAAAGTTCCAGTTTTGCTGCTGAATAGTGTCAAACAGCAGTTGGAAGACCACTTTGAAATTTTAAATTTTGAGCCCATTTGACCTGCACTTCAAATCAGTTGTACACTATGATTCCCTGTAAAATTTTCTACCATACCCCAAGTTTGTAGCCCCTAGTTCCACATTTGATCAGTTTTTGAAGCCCATTCCAAACATACTTTTTCAGGGTTTCAGCATCAACAATGTCCAGATTATCAAAGAAGCCAACTTTGAGAGTGAATAATTTCACATGTGACCTAATCAGGACAAACCCTCTTATACACGTGTTTAGGGTATGTTCACCTACTAGTGTGCCAAGTGGTGGTTCCCGAAGTGATGATTTTATATTTTTTCAAATCAGGGTTTTGAAGGCTACTCAAGTTGTTTAAACAGATCCAAATTCACAAAAGCTTGAGTAGGCAACTTTGACAGTTAATATCTTTTTCCTCGAATGTCATATTGATGATCTGTCAGATGCCTCGAATTCTACATATTGTAGTCTTTTAGCGTGCCAGCCCCAAGGATTTGATGAGGTGTTTTGCTCAATTTTTAAAGCTCATTTCAGAAGCTGCTCAAGTATTTTGGGAAAAAGTCAAAGTTGCAAAAAATGATCAAATTGAAGATTTCAAACTCAATTTCTTAGATCCCAGGCATTTTAGGTCAGCGTATCAATGCATGTCGAGTAGTTCAATTATTTGAAAATGATTTTTTTTTTAGTCGAGCCCACTTTGGGGGCCCGACTAAGGCTGGCGCGTAATGTGAATATTAGGGCTTAAAGGATTAAATATATATATTTTTTTAATCATGTTGATTAAAATATTATTTTATTTTTATTAAAGGGGATGATGTGGTTTTATTTAAATCATTCTTTTGATTTAAATAAAATTTATTGGACAAAGAAAGATTAAAAATATAAAATCATTTGCAAGGGGATTTCTTTTGTTAAATCCTTGTCCTACGTGATTCTCAAGATACACATGTATGCACGCGGGCTGAGGAGAAGCATTGGCAGAGAGGAAAAGTTCTTATCCCGCGCTATGTAGGAAGGCACAAGCACAACCTGCGGGGGAAGGTTTGAGTGTGAGTAAAGGGGGATTTTCGTATCCCATGGGATAAGTGGCAAGGCTAAGTGAAGGATCGTTATCCCGCGAGTTGACGGAGGTTGCGCAAATACTGTGCGTGCCAAGTAAAGAACAAAGAAGGCACGACAGGTGGATGACTTGTTATCCCATGTAGGATAAAGGGATCACAAAAAATGACAAAGGATAAGCTTGGTTCAATAGAAAAAAGAAAAGACATACTGCACGGGCATAGTAAGAAGTTAGGGAAAACAATCAACATCGGTAAAAAATCGTTCTAATGATAATGGCTGCAAGAATGCAACTATGGAGCATTCAGTTGCTTACAACATGAAATGCAAGCAAGTGGAGTACAATGTTGAAGATGCACAATGGGCCCGGTGACTGTGAGTGGTGGTAAAATATGGGTATACACATTTGTATATTGTTGTGGCATACAATAGATGCTTTGAGGCAGTATTGTCTTCTAAGGAAGCGACAAATATGGTTGTAAAGGATTGATGTAGTGTGTCATTAGTGCGATGGAAAATTAAATCTGTGTTTACTGTGTGTTCGAGGCTCCAATGATTCATGTTGGGAAGTGAGATTCAATGCAAAGGACCTCTGTAAAATCTAACACAATACACCCTAGCAAAGATGAATGCAACAAATCATGGGGTATGTTGGAGGGGGCTAGTATTTCACCAATGTGATTTGATGGATGCTTAAATACATAGGTATATTGGGCTTGCTAAGAAGCTCGGTCTCCAATATCTGCCATGGAACAAGGATAGATTAAAGACTTTGGAAACCTTTAGCGAAGGCACAAACAGAGGCTACGTATTATTTGGAAAATCAATTTGAAGCCTTGATATCACACGCAGTTGCTTGGCATTCGATCTATGAGCATATTTACTTAGCATATGATGGGAGCACTCAACATAATGTTTTTATTAGAAAGATAAATAACCCTTGCCCTTGGGACTTTCTTTTTTCACTTAGGAGGTGAAATACAAGTGAAGATGTTTTCAAATCTTCAGAATTTACTATGAGTGGGAAAGGAATGTAGATTTCTCAGCCGAAGGCGATTATTTTTTTTTTCACTCAGGAGGTAAATCATTTGCAAATTGTTAAAAATGTTTTTCTTTAAGGGTGAATACATTCTTCAAGGGAAAAAATGAGGAGGATTTCACTCAAGAAGTTAAAAACTTTCAACAAAGGAGGTGATTTTCATTTTAGAATATAAAATGGAACAATGTGCCATGAAAAGGAGAGATTTTTAATCAGATGAATGATTTTCACAAAAGATGTATGACATAGCTTTTCAACCAAGGGGTATTTTTTATTTCTAAAATCCGAGAGTTACAAGTTATGCAAAATATAAAACAGAGGTGTCATTATCAACAAGATGACTTTTTTGCTATTTTTGAGCAGTTTGAAAATGCAGTTGAAAATTAATTTTCTGATTTTCACAAAATGAGAATTTTTCTCAGTTTTCAAGCAAAGAATGCATTTTTTAGTTTTTTAGATCAAAGAGAAAAGGTAGGCCTTTTTCAGTCAGCTTTGGGATAGGGGATAAATATGGTAATTTTTGGACAAAGTGCTATGAATTGACAATTGTAGCATAAGAGGAAATTTTCAGATTTTCAACTTTTTCCAACAATGGCTAAATATGGCAAATTTTGATCAAGGTGCAAATTTTGAACTGAGCAAGCAACCCGAGGAATATTTTTTCAGATTTTAAGTGGGCTTTAGCAGGATCAAGGAGGAGAGAACAACCAATGAGAGTGAAATGCATATTTCAAAGTTAAAGACAAGTCATTGATTCCAAAGTGCCTTTAGGGTTTCATTAGGGTTTTCTTCTCTTGAATGTATATGTTCTCTTTTCTTCTTAGTTCTGAATAATTTTGAATGTAATTTTCATCCTGGAAGCAAGGCTTCCATGAAATGGAGTGCAAAATTTTCATTACAGTTAGTGTCATTTTTCAGTTTGTAGTTGCTTTATGGTTTGAGTTGTTGTAACCAGACAAGCATTTTTAATGAATATTGGTCTTCCTTATTGTTGTCTCCAATATGAAACAACATCTTTTATGAAGTAAGT
Organism: Cryptomeria japonica; assembly: GCF_030272615.1. NCBI lineage: Eukaryota > Viridiplantae > Streptophyta > Pinopsida > Cupressales > Cupressaceae > Cryptomeria > Cryptomeria japonica. Next base: position 222,434,217 of record NC_081408.1, on the reverse strand, counting down.
AATAAAAAATTACATACTTTGTCCTAGCAAGTCTGGTGTTTTGTTTTATTTTGGCTTCTCTTCAAGGAAGAGACTAAGACGCTTGAGTAGAATGACAAAATATGTCTTTTGTATATAGGATCTTTAGGTATGATTGCAGGAAGAACCAAGATAATAGGTGTTAATGTTGTTCATTAATGTTGAGATTTCTATGGTTACAGTTCAAGTTACTAAGTTGTAAGGTTGCATACTAAGAAAATACTTTGTTGCCCATACAAGGCACTGGTCATGGTGGTTGTTTTCAGTTTTTCAGAACAATTCCTTTCATAGCCAAAATCTCTTTTACTTTCCATATTTATTTCTACATTAGGAGTAGGATTAGTGTAGAAACCCCTTCCTCATTGAAGTGGATGGATGCTTAAAAACTAAGGTTAATGCCAAAACCAAGAGTTCACCCATCTTCCGTACTATATTTTCATTGAGATGATCTATTGTAAATGCAATGTCTTGAATCTTTTGAAGCTTTTAGTTGTTTGACATTGCATAGGTTCACCCCACCTTGGTCTCGTAGAGACAAAAGTGCAGGAGATCTCAATCATTTGTGACTGAATCTTGTTTAGTTGGTCAAATCCTTCCTCAAGTTTGTCAATGAGTTAGTGGCAATTCCTCTAGGACTCGGGGATTGTTGGTTTGGGAACCAACAGATTGACAACTCCGCTGGGGAAAAGCTTCTTAAAAGCTTACTGAGCCACCCAAGAGTTTCTGGTTGTAAGGGTTTTCAGTTTGGAAATTTTTTGTAGCAGCTTGTTTAAAAGAAGATTCAAATGACTCTGCTGATGGAGAAGACCCAGAATGATAAAATCTTTTGAATATCTCTTTGTTGTTCAAACTTTATTCCTCTGCAAGGAGGTGGTGACTCTGTCTTAAGAGAACCTGATAATGAAGCAAGAAGAGCTCCAGTTGAGAAGGAGTTCTTAGTCAAAAGCAAGAGGTCGGTTGCTGCTAAATTTTCCAAGTATTCTTCTTTTGAGAAGTTTTCTGAAAACCATAGAAGTTTTAAGTTATGAAATGTTCCCTTATTCAATGTTCAAGCATTAGTTAGAAGGGAAAGATTTGTATTTTCAACCTGCATGCTTCTCAGTTGTATTTCCAGTTATTACTGTGTATCAAAGAAGTGTGTTATGTAACAACGTGTTATGCTGTCAATAGGTTCATTCAAAAGGTCTTAAGTCTAATTTACAGTCTTTATGTATCATTTTTACTTAAGACCTTGTTGTAAAGGAGTCAAGAAATGTGTAACTATGATGTTTTTATGAGAATCTTGTAAAGGCAAGCAAAATGTATGGTCACTTTATTGTCCTAGACATAATGAGTGATCGACAACTTGAAGAGGGTCAACCTAGAAGTGTGTTCATCCCTGAGAGGTAGAGACCTTTGAGTTTCGACAACATTGAAGGGTAGCCACATCCCTTCCCTATTGAGTTCAATGATCAAGTGCCTTTGTTTCATGCACATGGATTTGAATCAACACTACGCCATGTTCAGGCATTCAGTGAGTTTGTTGAAAACTTTCAGTTTTGCAAGGAAGATATACTCGTGAAGTTCTTTGTGAGATCATTGAAGGATGATGCAAAGGATTGGTATGAAAATTTACCAATGCAAAGTGTGTCCTCATGGGATTGCTTTAGGAGGTTGTTTTTGGAAAGATTCAGAGATGATGTTCAAGTTTATGAGCAGTCTTCTAGTCCTTAGAATATTCTAGCATGTGAGGATGCAATATATGTGCATGGGAAACATGTGTCAAGTGTCAAATGCACATTTCAAAGTATGTATGTCCCTGTTGTTCTAGCTTATACTTAATTATATCAGCCCCAAATAGCGCAATAAAAAAGCTTTTGTGTTGAAAGCCCAATGGTGTATGTCACCGCTCAGCTGGACATGAAGAAACAAGTGGGCGAGCAACCTTATGCATTGCTATCCAGATTCTTGGAAGCACTTTGAAGTGTCCCAATGAGATTTATGCTTCAAGAATCCAAATGGGTAGACTTATTTTTGCAAGTCTACGAACCTAGTGTTGTTCACTGGCCAAGGAGTTCAAAACCAACTAGTATGGATCAAATGATTGCATGGATTGACATGTTTGAAGATTTTAAATCTAAGATGCAGTTTGATGGTAAAAGCTTGCATGTTGATAATGATAAGGTTGAGCAAGAGTGTGATGACAATGTACAAGTTAATAACCATGCTCCATGTATTGTTGATGATTAGTCACATGATCAACATAATAAAGACAACATGTGTGAACAACAGATGGTTGAAGAGCATGAACCTGAAAATGGATGCCATAACAACCTAAATGCAGTTGAAGATGAACATCTACAAGGTCAACATTCTTTTCTAGATGGTGACTAGAATTTTGAGAAGGTTGTCGGAGATTCAATCTCCCTTATTGAGCCAAACACATGTTTATGTGAATCAATTGCATTTTTAGGTTGCATAAATGACAATGAAGTTGATAACAACAACATGGGACATGTTAGTAAGAAAAATGACACATGTTCTATTAGCAGTGAAGACATCTCAGACTTGCTAGCAACGGAGTACCTGAGATATGCACGTGGAAAGAGTGAAGAATCTATGCACCCTGTTGATTTGGTTTTTGACAGTGAGGTTGTCTTTTATGACACAAAGTATAATGTACCTGCTGTTCAAATCCTTCCTATGCTTGAACCGGTTGATGTACAAGAACATGAAGATTTTGAATGTATGGGATTCTTTGAGTATGACTGTGACATGTGTGCTAATAATGAGGATATGCATGCTGATAAAAAAAATAGATTTTTGTTTTGATGGCATGTATGTGGATGCTAGTGATGACACTCTTTGTGAATGTGGTAGTGCATATGAAGGGAAGGTAGCTTTTGATGGCTATGAGCGAAGTTGTGATGGGTTGGGAGAGTGTGATGATGAATTCAATTTAACAAATAGATGCAATCCCCCAGCCTAGTGTGTTGAACCTCACGACGATGAGCTCTCATATGAATGGGAAGACAAAATGCATGCATATGAGGGATCATGGAGAAGTGAATGCGCTGATCTAGCACGCATGCAAGTTGCTGATGTAAATGACATCAAGTGGGACTCAGAGTTAGAAGTTGAAGTTTCTTATCAGCTTCATGATTTGCAGTTACATGAAAGGATCTCGAGTGATCCTTTTTCTTCTCTTGATAATGGTTTGCTTGATGTAAATGGTTTGAAGCTGAGTTCTTTTGAGAATAACTCTTTTGATGAGAAAAAAAGTAAGGTGAATGAGACCTATGTTCTCATCTATGCGCTAGACAATGAGCCTTTTTTCTTTTCAACTAAGTGATATTTTGTGTGACAATGGTTTGAGCCCTGATGTATGTTTTGTTTAGCATGATAGTGTGTTTTTCAATGAGCATAACACATTTTTGTCACACCATGATCAACATTTTGAGTCATTGCATGGGTTTTAGATGTTTAATGACAGTGAGTGCAATGATAATTTTTAGTTTGGTGGTTGGATAAGTGATGCCAACATGTTTGAGTAGTGGCATGCTCGCCATATCAACAGATTGGCTTCAATGCAGTCTGAGGAAAACAATGTTTATGATAGGGGTAAGCATTGGTTGATCTTATCAGGTGGCCTTGGGCCATCATGTGTGGTTTGATGCTCAAGCCACAGAGGTCTGGGGCAGAGAAGACCTTTTTTGACTATGTGCCCAATGGAGTAGGCACCCGGTCTTATCCCCAGAGATCTGAGATCTTGCCATGCCCGCAAGGGGCATGCATCCTGAGCTAGAGCCACTATTGGGAGTTCAAAAGTTTTGCATAATTTTGAAGACCCTGGCTCAAAATTTTGTATATTACATTCAAAATCGCCTTTCTAAGCAAGCTTGAGTAGCTCATTTTGTGCGCTTGTATTTTTGCACCAGAGCATTGTCAAGAGAAATCCCTTTGGGGGATGGTTACACACCTTATAGAGACGCCATTTGTCCATTTGCAACTTCCTTATATCAGTTATGATGCATTTGTGAAGTCTCCTTTGGAGGTCTTGAGGTCAGGTCTGCATTTTACACATGTTTGCACTTTTCTGAGTAGTCTTGTTTGAGGCATCATAACTTTGTGCCAGATGATTGTCAAGATAAATAGAGAGTTTCCCGTGTTTCTCTGCTATTTTTGAAGCCCCATGCCAATTGGCTTAATCCCATCAATCCATCTGCCAAGTTTTCAAAGCCAATTCCATTTGCAAAAAGTTCAGTTTTGCAGTTGAACAGTGTCAAACAATAGTTGGAAGGTCACTTTGAAATTTAATATTTTGAGCCCAATTGACTTGTAATTCAAATCAGTTGTACCCCATGATTCTCAGTAAAATTTTCTACCATATCCCAAGTTTGTAGCCCCCCAACTTGTTGTTTGATCGGTTTTTGAAGCCCATTCCAAACATACTTTTTCAGGGTTTTAGCATTAACAATGTTCAGATTTTCAGAGAAACCAACTTTGAGGATGGATAATTTTACATGTGACCTAATTAGGTCAAACCCTGTTGCACACATGTTCAGGGTATGTTCATCTACCAATGTGCCAAGTGGTGGCTCCCAAAGTGATGATTCAATATTTTTTCAAATCAAGGTTTTGAAGGCTACTCGGGTTGTTTAAACATATCCATTTTCACAAAATCCTAAGTAGGCAACTTTGACAGTTAACATATTTTGCCTCGGATGTCGTATTGATGATCCGTCAAATGCCCCAGATTTTACATATTGCACTCTTTCAACGTGCTAGCTCCCAAGGTTTGATCAAGTGTTTTGCTCAGTTTTTAAAGCTCGTTTCAGGAGCCCAAGTGTTTTGGGTAAAAGTCAAAGTTGCAAAAAAATGATCAAATTGAAGATTTGGAACTCAATTTCTCATATCCCAGGCATTTTAGGTCACTGTATCGGAGCATGTTGAGTAGTTCAGTTGTTTGAAAATGATTTTTTTTTTAGCCGGGCCCAATTTGGGGGCCCGACTAAGGCTGACATGCAATGTGAATATTAGGGCTTAAAGGATTATATATATATATATATATATATATATATATATATATATATCATGTTGATTAAAATAATATTATATTTTTATTCAAGGGGACGATGTGGTTTTATTTAAATCATTCTTTTGATTTAAATAAAATTTAATGGATAAAGAAAGATTAAAAATATTAAATCATTTTGTAAATGATTTAATGGCAAGGGGATTTCTTTTGTTAAATCCTTGTCCCGCGTGATTCTCAGGATGCACACGCATGTACGCGGGCTAAGGAGAAGCATTGCGGAGGGGGAAAAGTGCTTATCCCGCACTGTGTAGGAAGGCACGAGTACAACTTGCGGGGGAAGGTTTGAGCATGAGTAAAGGGGGATTTTCTTATTCCATGGGATAAGTGGCAAGGCTAAGCGAATGATCATTATCTTGCGAGTTGGCGGAGGTTGCGAAAATACTATGTGGGCCAAGTAAAGAACAAAGAAGGCACGACATGTGGATGACTTGTTATCCCACGTAGGATAAAGGGATCACATAAAATGACATGGGATAAGCTTGGTTCGATAGAAAAAAGAAAAGGCATATTGCGCGAGCATAGTAAGAAGTTAGGGCAAACAATCAAAGTCGGTAAATACGCGTTCTAATGGTAATGGCTGCAAGAACACAACTATGGAGCATTCAGTTGCTTATGAATTGAAATGCGAGCAGGTGGAGTATAGGGCCGAAGATGCACAAATGGGCCCGATAACTGTGAGTGGTGGTAAAATATGGGTATACACATTTGTATATCATTGTGGCATACAATAGATGCTTTGAGGTGGTATCGTCTTCTAGGGAAGTGACAAATAGGGTTCTAAAGGATTGATGCAGTGTGTCATTAGTGTGATGGAAAATTAAATCCGTGTTTACTGTGTGTTCAAGGCTGCAATGATTCATGCTGGGAAGCGAGATTCAATGCAAAGGACCTTTGTAAAATCCAACACAATACACCCTAGCAGAGATGAATGCAACAAATCATAGGGTATGTTAGAGGGGGCTCGTATTTCACCACGTGATCCAATGGATGCTTAAATGCATAGGTATATTGGGCTCGTTAAGAAGCTCGGTCTCTGGTATTTGTTGTAACACAAGGATAGATTAAAGACTTTGGAAACCTTCAGCGAAGGCATAGACAAAGGCTACGTATTGTTTGAAAAATCAATTTGAAGCCTTGATATCACACGTAGCTACTTGGATTTTGAGCTATGAGCATATTTAATTAGAATATGAGGGGATTACTAAGCAGAATATTTTTATCAGAAAGATAAATAACCCTTGCCCTTGAGACTTTCTTTTTTCACTCAGTAGGTCAAATACAAGTGAAGATGTTTTTCAAATCTTTAGAATTTATTGAGTGGGAAAGGAATGTATATTTCTCAACCGAAGGTGATTTTTTTTTTTTTTCACTCAGGAGGTAAATCATTTGCAAATTGTTAAAACTATTTTTATTTAAGGGTGAATACATTCTTCAAGGGAAAAAATAAAGAGGATTTCACTCAGGCTGTTAAAAGCTTTCAATAAAGGAGATGATTTTCATTTTAGAATCTAAAATGGAACAATGTGCCATGAAAAGGAGAGATTTTTAATCAGATAAATGATTTTCACAAAAGAAGTATGACATGGCTTTTCAACCAAGGGGTATTTTTTATTTCTAAAATTTGAGAGTTAGAAGTTGTGCAAAATATAAAACAGAGGTGTCATTATCAACAAGATGGCTTTTTTGCTATTTTTGAGCAGGGTGAAAATTAATTTTCTGATTTTCACAAAATGAGAAATTTTCTCAGTTTTCAAGAAAAGAATGCATTTTTTTCAGTTTTTAAATCAAATAGAAAAGGTAGGCCTTTTTTAGTCAACAGTGGGACAGGGGCTAAACATGGTAATTTTTGGACAAAGTTATATGAATTGACAAGTGCAGCATGAGAAAATTTTCAGATTTTCAACTTTTTCCAGCAGTGGCTAAATATGGCAAATTTTGATCAAGGTGTAGATTTTGAGCTGAGAAAGCAACCCAAGGAAGATTTTTTCAGATTTTAAGTGGGCTTTAGTAGGATCAAGAGGAGAGGACAACCAATGAGAGTGAAATGTAGATTTCAAAGTTGAAGACAAGTCATTTTTTCAAAGTGCCTTTAGGGTTTTCTTCTCTTGAATGTATATGTTCTCTCTTCTTCTTAGTTTTGGAGAGTTCTGAATGTAATTTTAATCTTGGAAGCAAGAGTGCAAAATTTTCATGACAGTTAGTGTCATTTTTCAGTTTGTAGTTGCTTTATGGTTTGAGTAGTTGTAACCAGACAAGCATTTTTAATGAATATTGGTCTTCCTTATTGTTGTCTCAAATATGTAACAACATCTTTTATGAAGTAAGTAATCAAGAACTACTTACTTTGTCCCAACAAGTTTGGTTGTTCTATTTTTGCTTCTTTTCAAGGAAGAAACTAAGATGCTTGAGTAGAATGATGAAATATGTCTTTTGCATATAGGATCTTTAAGTATGATTGCAAGAAGAACAAAGATAATGGGTGTCAATGTCATGCATTAATGCCGAGATTTCTGTGGTTACAGTTCAAGTTACTAAGCTGTAAGGTTGCATATTGATAAAAAACTCTGCTGCCCATACAAGGCACTGGTCATGGTGGTTATTTTTAGTTTTCAGAATCATTCATTTCATAACCAAAATCTCTTTTACTTTCCACATTTCTTACTGCATTAGGAGTAGGACTAGTGTAGAAAACCTTTCCTCAATGAAGTGCATGGATTCTTAGAAACTAAGGTTAAAGCCAAAACCAAGAGTTCACCCATCCTCCTTAGTATATTTTCATTGAGATGATCTGTTGTAAATGCAATGCCCTGAATCTTTTGAAGTTGTTAGTTGGTTGACATTGCATAGGTTCACCCACCTTGGTCTCAGAGAGCCAAAAGTGCAAGAGATCTCAGTCATTTGTGACTGAATTTTGTTCAGTTGGCCAAATCCTTCCCCGAGTTTGTCAATGAGTTAGTGACAATTCATCCAGGACTCGGGGACTGTTGGTTTGGAAACCAATAAATGGTAATAGTTTAAAAGAATAATTTATTTTATGTTACTTTATTTTTATATAATTTTTTTTATACATATTGAAAATATAGAGATAAATTCTGAGGTCAGCTTTTTTTTCTTTAATTTATCTAAAAAATGAATGCCTATGTCATAAAATACATATTATCTTCTATTATATTTTCTATAATACATTTGAGTAAGGTAGATGAGAATTTATATGCTTCTATTTTACTATTTATAATCTAAAGAAAGTGTTTACAATTATAGATATATATATATATACTTTCGTTTTAATAAATTTATACAAAAGAAAAATAATGACAGTGTTTGTAATAAGATTTATTTAAAATATCTTTATACAATTTTATTAGATTACTTAACCTTATTGACCCGCGAACGCATCCACGTGTTGCTTTTAAATCTCCCACGGTGCCCCCCTTCCTTCGGTGCTTAAGAAAAACGCAAACTCAAAACCCTATTTCTCTAGGCAACGCGTAGCTGGTAATTTTTGTTCAAAGCCTGAACAACTGATCTGTGGTTTTTCTTCCTTTTCTCAACACCAGAGGCGGAGGCAAAGGCAGAGAGGCTGCAACACCGATTCCTTTCGCATCATTTCTCTTTCTAAAATTGTTATTTAAAGTCGCGTGTCATTTTCAGAATCTTGAGGTAAATCAGCTTCCATGGTTTCACTGAAGTTCATTTTTTGAATTTTTATGTGGCTGAATCATTTTTTATTAAGATGCTTAATAATTTGCTTCTACAAAACTTCGTGAATCAACATGTACCACCCCTCTGTTATTTAGGGTTTGATTTTGTTCGGGTTTGAATTTACAGGGTTTGAAATCATATGGCTTGAAATTCTATGATTTGTATTTTTTATGGATTTTGATTATGGGGTCTAAACATTTTAGGATTTTCTTATGCGGCATTTTTCTTCTATTTTTTTCTGAATGTGATGGCAAATGAACTCTGAAACCTAGGATTTTGGATGGCAATATTGTAGGATTGTCAGAATAACGGACTTTAGTTCCTGCAATGACTAAATTACCCATATAGCTCACGCCTGCCCTAAATGCTGCTTCAGCAATCTAGCTAGGATTCGAAATAGTATTTAGGAAACCATGCCCCTTAGTGTTGTCCCACTTAATTTGGCGAATAATGTTGCAGAGGCCCTTTTGTTTGGAATACTATCTGCTCTGGCCCTGCAATGCATAAGATTGTAAACTAATAATAAAAAATGGATTTGGTAGTTTATTATGGTTTTTAATTTTATGTTATCTTTGGGTCATTTAATTTGAATCAATCCATATCTGTCATGTCCCAGAGTTAATAATCCTAATCAGGAACCAATCCATGAAATTGTCTTACAAAGTAAGACATCACAATTTCATGGGATCAAACCCTATGGTCAAATTGTCCAGCTCCTATCGGGATAGTCATCTCCTAACTCATATCGGGTTTATTTAGCATTCAAGAATGCAGTGATTTTGTTAACAAGTTATTAATTCCCAAGGATTAAGTGAATGGATCCAATTAAGATAAAACATGGATTATGTAGGGGCAACGATTTATTATAGAAAGGTGCCTTTTCACAAATGACATAACCAAAGGGAAAAGACACGATCCTCCAGCACGAAGGAAGCATATAAGAAACCACTCTAACATCCAAGGGAGATCATCGATTGGCTTAGAGAATATGACACATCTTAACAAATCATCTGTGCGGTTCTAAAATAGAATTTAATGATAAATAATATTACAATTAAAATATAAAACTATATATGTATAACCAAATAAGTGAATAGAATGAACTAAATAAAATCTTAATAATAATAATAAACAAGATTTAATATATAATTTATATTTATTAAATATTAATATTAATTTCATATTTATCAAATAATAACATAAATTTTACAATATTATATTATTGATAAAACAGTAAAAAAAAGTTCTCAACTCGCCGGTTCCTTGAGTTTGATTGCTGCTGCTAGCATATCAAATGGTAAATTTTGTGGCATGTCAGAATGGTCTCCCTTGCAACAATATTAAATCCTTCTAAACTTTTCTAAAGTGAAATACGCAGCATTTGGTATTAAACAAAGTGTGCAGACCATAACAGGATGTTTGACTGCAACTCATATCAGCAAAGAAGGAGGAGTGGTTATAAGACAGGTCATCAAATAAAGCTCAATCCATTAAGGTAATAATTAACATCTATGTGCAGCAATCTAATTCAATGATAATGACAAAGAATGACAAGGTTATGATAAGCATCGAGTATCATTGAAGAGGTAATATTGATCGTAAACAATGATCGATAAATGGCAGTGATAATATTAAAGATGTTAAGTAAATAAATTAATAATATTAAATAGAAGACGTGGCTGTTAGAGGAACCCATTCCATTGAAAAGACGTAACTCTTAAACACTTAAAAGATGCAACCCTTTGATCTTGCAAGATATATCATGTGGATCGATCCCATTCTCAAAGGACATCATGGGATATCTTATTTTCTTATTTCATCCTTTGAGGATACAGCCGTGTTTCTCTTAGACGTATATTTCCGGCCATATGTATCAGTAGTCATACATCACGACTGAGCAGTTCAGATCAGATCAGAATGGTTATAAAATTACAGGCAGCAACATCTTTGTTCTAAGTGATCATGTCAGGTATAAAAGAAATCTTTGCAGAAGTAGCAGGAGGTACAAATGTGTGGTGTGTATATGTGCTGGAAGACAATCATTATATACACGTAATGGTAAGAGGGTTTTCCATAAAAATATTATATTAGAGAAAGTGACAGCAAGAGATTTGGATCAAGTATCATCTATTCATGACTGGCTATCATGATAAGTTCTCCATCCTGAACTATTCTTAGAATCATAAATCAAATATTATAATAAAATGTTTCCAGCTTGATTAAATCTTATTCATAAATATATTACATTTCTCACTGTAAGCTGGAATTGTTGTTTCAGGACTGAATTACTGTAAAATCCCAAACTGGGGGCATTACATCATCTCAGAAAGCTCTCTAACTAGTGCTGTGTGGTATGGTCATTCTGTATAAACTCCTAAATGCTGTAACAATATTTCTTATGCATGTTTCTGCACATCACTGTCTGCATAACTACTCCAGCATCTTTATGATTATTATGCCAAGAGGCATCTATAATGACATACAAATATCCAGAAATCTTGCATAATATTAACATGGATTGTGGAAATACAATGAATTTGATACAAATATCCATAAACAAAAAATTGATTTTGAATAAATTTGACATGTAGATGACAGGTAAATGCATGCATCTTTCAGTTTCTCTATAAGTATTATTTTATTACTCTGAATAAAATAGAATCATTGCCAATTGTCTTTAAGTATATGAAACTGTTACATCTTTAATGAGAGTGAAAGAGTGCAGTATTATTCAGATCCATGTCCTTCTTGACAACTAATAAACATACAAGACAATTATGTGATATCTCTCAGCATTATTTTACGTATATTTTTTTAGAATATATGTATACTAGTTTACATACTGTGGCATGACTATTTAAATCATAGCAAATATAAATCAGACCATCATATTCTGTAGTTGCTTCATGTAATATATATATCTTTTGTGTGTTTTCCATGCTGAGATAGAAGGAAGAGGGTCTGCAAGAGGTGTTGAATTTTAGACTTTCAGATTTAAACTATACTCTGAAAACTGAAGTTAATTACTAAATCAATATATTTGCTGTTTAGTTTAATTACTTTCAGACTTAGACATAAACATAAATTGAGCAAAATGAACACGACACACAAATACCCGAGGAAAACCTCCTAGGAGGAAAAACCCAACCAACAGATCCTCAGATTTGACTATGAATTATATCCAATTGTAACAGTACATTACTTAGCTGGTAGCTTTGATGTGGCACACCAATCTGTCTAAGCCTTTCACACAGCAATACACCTCTTGAATATGTTTTGCATATAACAGCAAGATGACCTTCAGATGAACAGATCTGGAAATTGTCTTTGGCTTCACATATGTCTTGCAATTCGCATTTTCTATTGAAGTTCACCCTTGTATTAACAATCGCTTCAATGCACACTTCCTTCACTTCACATTTAGAATTCTTTCTTTTTGATTTTCGCACTTGCAGAATGATTATCGCATGTGATGTCATTGTGTGTTAATGAGGTCAAGTAGTTGTTTATTTATATGAGGCAAGGGGACCTATTTGAGGTCGGCTTGGTGCTGATCCTTTTTATTTATTTTATTACTTTATAGGGTCGGCCCTATCAGAGGGAACACTTTTCCCTTTAGAGTGGCGTGTGTCTTTTAGTTATAGGGTCGGCCCTATTAGAGGGAACACGTTTCCCTTTAGTGTGGCGTGTGAGAGGGGAGAGAAAGGGCCCAGCCCTTGGCGGATTCCAATGTTGCCTTAAGGCAATTGGAATCCGCATTCTACCTAGTAACAATCAACACTCCCTCTTAACTAGGGAGAAAGATAATCTTACAACCAGGTTACAAGATAAGGGCCCAGCCCTAAGTTATACATACAATGTTTAAATTGTAATCCTAACTTAGCTGTCAACTTCAAATACTCCTTAGAGAGGATCACAACAAGTAGCCACAAATAGTAGCCCATAGTATCCACCTTGTACTGCCTGTGGAGGGTGAATCCAAAACTTTAACATGCACACTTGCAAGTCATGAATACATACACAAGTATTCATGCACATCATGGAGTCTTTCCATGCTATCCATCATGCATATCCACCATTCATTGCCTTTACTTCACTCTTCTCCCGAGAAGAATGTAACATCACAATCTTCCATCTTGCACCCAAGCATAGAGTGGAGTTACATAACCATTGTCCTCCATCTTGCACACAAGCATAGAATGAAAACATAGTCCTCCATCTTGCACACAATCATAAAATGGAATCTAATAAACATAATCCTCCATCTTGCACACAAACAAAGAATGGAATAAACATAATCTCCATCTTGCACACAAGCAAAGAATGAAATAAACATAATCCCCATCTTGCACACAAGCAAAGAATGGAATAAACATAATCTCCATCTTGCACACAAGCAAAGAATGGATCCACCTTACATTGCCCGTAGAGGGTGGAGAGGATCTTTGTTGCCATCTTACATTGCACGTAGAGAATGGTTACATTTGATTTTCTCCTTGAGAAGAGTACAATACCACCTTGCATTGCTTGCAGAAGGTGGTTGATACAACACAATGTATCACTGAGGTTGAGACTCCCTCTCAACCAAGGCGGTGTTTTCCATTGCTCCAAGTCTATCTTTTGAAGTACTCAAGCTTTAAGAGACTTGGTGAGAACATCTGCAACATAGGGTTGTCCTACCATAAAACACTGAATTGTCAGGTATCTCGATACAGCCCTGATAATAAATCAAAACAACATAACAGGAATTTGGAGAAACCACACTGCTTCTTTTGATGCAACACTTGCAACAATGTATTTAGCTTCAGCAATACTCAATGCAACTGAGGACTGTTCCTGTAGGTCCAAGAGATCGCAGCGGGTGAATGCTTGAAGTGTTTTCCTTGTCCGTAACACTTCTTGACCAATCTCAACCTAAGTAGTCTTCTAATGTGATGGTAGCTTCAGCCCTTAATCAATTGTGTCTTGCAAATATATCAAAATATGTTTGGTTGCAACAATATGCTTAGCTTTGATTAGCAAAGGCACTCACCAATCAACCTGCCTCTATTCAGATGAATCTGCAAAATCATAGTTGGCTGCAGACATACTCAACTTCTTTAAGTTAGTTTCCATATAGGTTTACAATCCATAATTCTAACATAACAATAGAAAATTTGACTTAGAATAATTTCATTAGATCCTTGCCACACTTCTAACCTATAAGTAATACATTTTAGATTTAGATCTTCCATCTCAATTCTGAGCTAATTCTTTTTTATATCAAATTATGAGACTATCTTTATCAGTCAGAGTTAGATCATCCACATAAGAAATCAGAATTAGCATTTCAAATACTTTAAAAAACAGGTTAGAATCTTTACAAAACCCTAGGCTTATCAAGTAATTGTCAATTCTTTCATACCAAGAGTTTTATTGAAGATCATAGGGCTCCCTCTTAATCCTCAATATCAGACTGATAGCCAAGCATCATAGTATCATAAGTATTCATAAACAAGGATGATAAATGCCAACTTCACCTTTTATGAATTGGACCCATGGCGCAATTATGATTATGACATATCTTCAAACTTCTTCTAATTGAGTGTGAAGATCCTTATGCCTTATTTCAAAGCTCCCTTTGAAGCCACATCAATCCAAGCTTATGGATTTCTAATGTCAGTATGGCCTTGACCCTCGCCATACATCATCTACTATGTGAGGTTTTATATAAAAATGACCTTGGGTGAGGATCACAACATTCATGATAAGTTAGATGCATCCCTTTAACAATATAACCAATGATACATAGAATGTTGAGACAATACTTATGTGACACAAATTAAAAGAGCCAACCTATAACATACAACCTGAATTTTGTACATCACCATACAGGTTATAACAAAAATTTTAATTTTCATGGAGGATGTACAAAGAAACTCATAAGGGTTAAGTCATGTTCATTTTCTGCCTCACCAGGGTTTCCACAGATTTGAGAGTACATGCATTCAACCATTAGTATGACCTAATAGAGTCTACAATTAGCTCACAAAAGTACGATAATTATCAACTAGAACAATTCTAAGTCAGCAATTGAGGATATAGTGTATATCATTAATTTCCATAATACTTCACACTTCATGATAATAAATACTCAACTGAAAAGTCAGTTTTATGTAACTATTATAGAATCATTCAATTGATAGTCAAAACTCAATCAGATCATAGATAAGGAAGTACTAATACCTTTTAATAATGAAGTACCACATGATGGTGACATAGAATGTTTACAAGGAGAGTGAAGTATACTTACCAATGAAGATACTAACCAAGCAATGATAGTGAGACCCTGATAGAGAACTATACTTCCATGAATCAATAGCAATTAGTAAGCTGCAGTATATATAATTAAAATAATTCTGATAAAGGATATAAAGGTGTTTCAGATCAAACCTCTAGTTATCCAACAACAAATGCATCAAAGGAATTAATCTTCAGATCAAGTATAAAACAGCAGTCTAATATTATTTTTAGATTTGCCCTTTTCAGCACTCCATACTCCAAAAATTGCTGGTGGTATATATATATATAACTGTGTGTGTGTGTGTGATGTCCCCTAATGGGACCCTCTTATATTAAGATCCGTGCATAGTGATTACAATATGGGGACACTATTGTCAACTAAGCTTGGTCTAGACCCTGCACAACAGATTAGTCAACATTTCCATTATGCCTTGATAGACTATATATTCAACATTCTTATATATTGCATAGTTAAATGAAGGATTAAAAAAAAAACATTTCTCTCCCTACACCAGTTCCCATTATGGAGCTCAAGGAGAATCACCCAAGGTGCCTCGAGACTATCCCTTTCCAACAAGCCCAAGAGCACCAAGGACCCATCAACTTGGCCTCTTGGCCCACACTTAGGGTTGGCGTACCTGCTGGAGCCTAGTACTCTTGCTTCCTTGTATTCTCCCTCCATATTTGGATGGTGAGATTGAAAGGCATTACAGACTCCATCACATAATTTACTTAATCGTCATATGAACAGTTAGTGATAGAAAAGCATTATTAAACTGTCATACCTATTACAGTCTATATTAATATTACTATTAAATTCTGCATAAGAACATTATCAGGCTTCATATATTAAGCATACATATTCAACTCATCCTCATGCATACCACAAAGAACAAAGATGTTACTGCCTGTAACTTAATAACAGTTGTGATCTGATCCAATCCATGGTGATGTCACTGGATGCTTTTGATTCCTTTCCTTTATATCTCTAAATGTGAGGGAGAGGTCACACCTCTTCATCATGTATGCCCTTTCCACAATTAGCACCCTTTGAGAGAGTGCAACTCTTCATTATATCTGCCCTTTGAAAGGGACACAACCTTTCATGATCAGATCTGCAATTCTTATTTAAATCAGATCTTAAACACTACATAAATATGCAGCCCAAACGAAATAATAAGCCTTTAACAACAACCTTAATTAACCAATAACCCTCTTATAATATTCGGTTTAACAAGGACTAAATAAAGATTCTTTAACAAGTAGTAAATATAAGGATCTCTCAATAAGACGACTTTGATGACAATGAAAACATTAAATGTTAAATGAACGAATCTTTTATTTTAAATTATTTGAGAGAATACACTTGAATGTGTCAGATTCACTATCAACCTAACGAAGACTTCCACACGAATTGTAAATATTACCATGCAGGGTTCTCCATTGGTCGAAGGTGAATCATATCCTAATTGTTGCCCTCATTTGCATTAGGTTCGCTGATCAATGAAACCTGTTTCTACCCTAAGGAAGATGTTCACAGTTTGAAGGCCTAATTCATTGATCAACATGCCATAACCTAATTCTTTCTTTTGGTTTCAGTGTTGCTTCAGATCTGATTTCTATTTGGACCTGTCACCAAAGGAGGAAGGAACAAGAGACTGAAATTACATGATTAAATCTGATCACTGGTTAGTGCGAACCTGGCTCTGATACCATGTTGAATTTTAGACTTTCAGATTTAAACTCTACTCAGAAAACTGAAGTTAACTACTAAATCAATATATTTGCTGTTTAGTTTAATTACTTTAAGACTTAGACATAAACATAAATTGAGCAAAATGAACACGACACACAAATACCATGGGAAAACCTCCTAGGAGGAAAAATCCAGCCAACAGATCCTCTTATTTGACTATGAATTATATCCAATTGTAACAGTACATTACTTAGCTGGTAGCTTTGATGTGGCACACCAATTTGTCTAAGCCTTTCACACAACAATACACCTTTTGAATCTGTTTTGCATATAACAGCAAGATGACCTTCAGATGAACAGATCTGGAAATTGTCTTTGGCTTCACATATGTCTTGCAATTCGCATCTTCTATTGAAGTTCACCCTTGTATTAACAATCGCCTCAATGCACACTTCCTTCACTTCGCATTTAGAATTCTTTCTGATTTTCGCACTTGCAGAATGATTATCGCATGTGATGTCATTGTGTGTTAATGAGGTCAAGTAGTTGTTTATTTATATGAGGCAAGAGGACCTATTTGAGGTCGGCTTGGTGCTGATCCTTTTTATTTATTTTATTACTTTATAGGGTCGGCCCTATTAGAGGGAACACGTTTCCCTTTTGAGTGGCATGTGTCTTTTAGTTATAGGGTCGGCCCTATTAGAGGGAACACGTTTCCCTTTAGTGTGGCGTGAGAGGGGAGAGAAAGGGCGCAGCCCTTGGTGGATTCCAATGTTGCCTTAAGGCAATTGGAATCTGCATTCTACCTAGTTACAATCAACAAGAGGGGTACGGTGATGAGGCATTCCTCTATAGTATGCCACCTCTATGAGGAGACCAGATGGTCCCATGAGGCCAAGGGGTTACAATTGGTTCTGCCCTTGGGCCTAGATGAGATGGTTTGCAAGGCATCCTGTTGCAACCTCTCTCTCCAATCATGATGCATAAGTACAGGGGGACCAATCATAAAGAGAAGGAGAAGGTTGGCAAGATGAGGGGATAATGGAAATGGGATACCTCACTGGGTAGGCCACCTCATTTGGATGGCATGGGCTACATGAGGCCAAGAGGGGATGGTATATCCGCTCTTGGGCCTGGGGTAGAGGGTCCGAGACAACCCATAGAGGTCACTTTCCCCTATTCTCTCCTATGGTTGAGCCTCAAGGTATTTAGAATATATAATAGATGAATCATGCACATATATAAATTAATTCTTAATAATATTACTGTGAATTTACTAATCTGTTAATCTGATTACTGTTCTGATTTCTGAGATTATTATCGTAAGAAGTTTCTTATCTGCTGCGGGGTGAAAGGTATTCCTTTAATCCACTTGGAAATTAGGAAATTAGGGCGAACTTAGGGAATACCCATTTAGGGGACATTACAATATCCTTGCGTTTCAATTGAATGAGTGCTGTAGAAAACATTTGTTATGATTGTATTTGGCATCACGGAGGCCTCAATGATCCTGTAGTCCCTGGGTTCCAATCTTCGAAAGTTTCTTATTGTGTGATTGCCAATAAGAGAGGATTATTTCAAAGTTCACATATCTCACCTTTCTATGAAGTTAGCTTTTTTGTGTCTTATTAGCTTTGTATGTTCACAGCATTTGGTGGTATTGGTTATTTTGATTGACATTTCAAAATTAGCTCTGATTACTTTGTTGATTTTTATCAGAATTTTTTATACTACATAATAAAGACTTACATTCACAAGCATTCACAAGCATTTCATGTGTCTTCACCAACCTCCTAAGCAAGTCCCCATCTAGAGGCTTGCAAAAACAAGCATCTGCAACAGCAACTGATATGCCTTGTTGGTGTGGGACCTCTTCAGCTGCAAGGGAGTTTTGAACTATCGAACCAAATCCAAGAATTGCAACCAGAGTCCCATCTCCTAGGATCCTGGCTTTGCCTACCTGTATAATGAACATTAAAACATGTCAATCTCTGAGCAGAAAAATGATTCCAAAAACTTCAATTGCTAATTACAGAGGCTTTGGGTAATGACCTTTACAGGGGTTCCTTTGTAATTGGGAGGTGGAGGAACATCAATTCCATTGCCTTTGGGACATCTGAAAAAACTTGGCTGATCAACAATTGCGACAGCAGTTGCAACCATGTGAAAGAGCTCAATCTCATCTGAAGAAGCCATCACAACCATGTTAGGCAAACAAGCCATATATGTGATATCAAAAGCACCACAGTATGTTGGACTATCTGCTCTCACAAGACCTGCTCTGTCCATGGCAAATCTCACTGGAAGATTTTTCAGATCAATATCATGAACCACCTGTGGACATCTTCCCAACAGTGAGCTTTGGTCTTCACGATTTACTTCTAGAAATTCTCATACACATGATATGGTTAGTGGATAGTCCAAATGATTGCCCTAGACACATTCTATATCTCAATTTATTTCCATTTCTATGGAAATACATTACCTGGTTATAATTTTTTGTAAGAATATTGAAAAGACATCACAAAATGGTTTCAATCTTTATGTGGGAAGCCCTGCTGCAAAGGTTACTGCATGCCGTTCTGCAATGCCAACATGAAAGCATCGTTCTGGGAACCTATTCTGGAAGAAATTGAGGCCTGTGCCTCCACCCATTGCAGCATGGATAGATATAACTTTGTTATTCTTCTATGCTTCTGCATTCAATCCTTCAGCAAAGGATTGAGTGTAGCTGAGTGTTGGATGATTAGGCTTGACTTGGTTGCCTGTATCTGGATCGAATTTCACCACTCCTGCAAACTGAGCATTAATTTATAATGGTTGGGAAGATGCTAACCAGATAATAATCATTGAAAATATCAAAACGGAGTAGACAGTTTCAGCTATTCCAAGGAATTTACGTGATAAACAGAGATGACTTATAGTTTGGGAAGGCCATTGAGAATGAGATAGTTGAAACTAAATTATAGGGTGTTGTATTAAAAATAAAATTATAAAAGCAATTTTGTATAAATAAATGAGATCAACTCAAGCTTGGAACACGTTAGCTTACCATGTAATCTATCAGCTTCCTTTTCTGCAGGTGAATAGTTCTTTTCCTTTTCTGTGACAGCTTGAATGAACAGAGGCCTTGGAGCAGGCATTGCCTTAATATTCTGAAGAATGCCTATGAAATCTTGGATGTTGTGCCCATCTAGAGGACCTATGTAGTAAGAGTCCAAGTTCTTCAAAGAGTGTAGAACGGTTAGTGCGGATCATTCCTCTGCCATACTCATCCACTTTTGCTGCAATATCATGTGTTGTTTCTCCAATTTGCTGTGTAATATCCTGCATATAAGGTACCTTCTAGAATTTTTAAAGATTTGTCATTAGAAATACAAAGAAAACAATGAATAAACATAGTGAAGAACTATGAGCTGTAGGGGGATCAGGCCTGAACCTTGGCTGCTTCTCTGAATTGGCGGAACATTTTTCAATCCTGAATTTTAGAAATAGTTTTGCTAAGATCACCCACTAGGGGTGCAGGCACATTTATAGTAGCAGTAGGCAAGGAAACCTGCTTATTGTCATTTAAAATGATAATCAGGTTTGAATCAAGAATTCCTGGGTTGTTCATAGCTTCATAAGCTTGTCCAGCTGTCATTCCACCATCTCCAATAACAGCTATAACATTTTTAGGATGGCCAAGAAGATCTCTACCAGCTGCCATACCTGGGTAACCATTCAACAAATGTAATAATCTATCAGAATGAACCAAAGTAGTTTTATATATAAATATCTTCACTAGTCACTAATATCAACACTTAAAAAGTGAGATGCACATGATAACTTATAACAAAAGCAGAAACCAAGCAAAATGCGTTGAGTATCAATCAAAATGAGAAATAATAAATTTGTCTGAATAAGCTTAGGATAAACTGCGACAAATAATCAGAATGAAAACAGCAGATAGTTTCCATGTTTACCCACAAAATCAAAATTAGCTTTAATGTGATTCCAAAATATCCATTCTGTAATAAAAGGATAACATAAGCTGGAAAAAATGTGGAAATTGCTTTTTTGTTCGTGTGTGCTCAAATAGAAAATTACAGAGCTGGTTTGCTATTGACTAGGTGCAGTGGCATACCAAGGGTAGCAGAAATGCTAGTAGAGATATGTCCAGCATGAAACGCATCATGCTCACTTTCAGTGTGCATGGTGAAACCAGCTATTCTAGAGGTTTGTCAAAGGAGGACATGTTTGTTCCTCCTTGTCAATATTTTGGGAGGAAATGACTGGTGGCCTACGGTCCAGACAATTTTATTTGAGAAGTGTCAAACACTTTATGAATTGCAACCATAAGATCCACAACATCAAGGCTTGAACTCAGATGGCCTCCTGTCTGGGAAACACCAAATATAATTTGTTCTCTAAGCTTTGGTATGATAAAAATGACTAAATATATAATAGAAAAAAAGTTTGCACAGTGCACAATTAAATTATTAATCTACCATTTCAATTTCACTCTGTTTCTCAGGCAAACTCAACCAAAATCCTGTGAATTGAAAAGGCTTGTTTAGAAGAAAAATAATTTAGTCCAGACAACAGATAAATCATCAAAGTCACCAAATTCATAGAATTTAAAGTCATAAATCAGTACTGAAATCTTCAAAATTAATATAATAAAACACAATTAATTATCCCAGAAAAATTATGGAAAGGCTAGATACAGCTAGGGTCCATAATCTTGACACAAGTAAGAACAAAAAGCTCAGGAAGAAAAAGCAATCCAACTCGCAATTAACAATTTAACATTCAATTTTATTTATTAATTCTTGAGAAGGAATAACGGAGAACATAAGGATATTAAAATATTTAACTCATTCAACTGGAATTCCGCTGCTCTAAATTTACTGAAACGGTTGCCTCTTAAGTACAAGGAAAGAACATTAAAAGGGGCTCAAGAATGATCTAAAAGACCTGACAGAAAGAATTGAAACATGTGCAAATACAGCAATATCAATCTGATTTCAGTTTCCCATCACAAACAGATTAGAAAACAAGCTCTGAAAGTGATACACTACGTGAAGATTCAGATCTGAAATATATATTTAAGTGCTGTAATAGTTATTCTTACAGTTCTGAAACGCACAGACATGTCACATAAATTGTTCTGGCAAGTTCCAGGTCACTGCTGGCACATTCTTATTAGTTATTACATTTAAACAAGGAGATAAGGATCTTTCAAGGATATGGAATTTATATCTTGACAAATTTAGATGTGCTAATGGGTGAGGAGGAAGAGTGTCTTGTATCTGCAACAAAGAAGAATATTTTTATTAATTTTTTTTTTCTCTAGTTCAATGACATAAACAATGAAGTAGAATATCAGTCATTTAGTTCATAGGCTTATCTTAGTAGAAAAGATGAAAGCTAACCAACTTTAAATATTTAGAGAGTTTGAGATAGCCATCAAGGAAGTCAAAGGGTGAACTACAACTCAAAATGTAAGGATGAAGACATATTTCCAGAAGATTTGTTATCTCCTCAATTTTTTTCAGCTCTGAATATACAAGTAATCCCAGTGTTATTGCATATTTTACCTTATTCAGTATTTAATACAAGTCTGCCCTCTCATCATTGTTGGAAATGTGCCTCTAATTCACTTGACCATTGTCCATACTGATCGGGTTAACTCTTGCCGATGAAACAGTATGAAGGAAATTTGTGAGCTCTATCGGCATGACTCTTGCCGATGTATCTTCTTCCATCGGAGCTCGGAGTAGCAGGTATGATGTTATCCCGATGATCCGACGAAGTCGACTTCGGTCATCAGGATAACTTCGGGTTTTCGGGAGGATTGCATCAGCGTCGTGTCGATGACCCGATGGAGCTATCTTAAGCGGTCTGGGTTGTCATCGGCTATCAGAGGTACCGGTCTGGAGTTAGGCCGATACCCGATGAAGTCGCCTTCGGTGATCGGGTATCGGGTCGACGTGATGAAGACTACGCTGAAGCCTCGATGAGGTCTTCTCTTGTCTATCGGAGATCGGGATAACATCTCAAGGTTGGTGCCGATGTCTCGATGAAGTCCGCTCTTGGTTATCGGAGATCAGGATAACATCTCAAGGTTGGTGCCGATGTCTCGATGAAGTCCGCTCTTGGTTATCGGAGATCGGAGCAACGTTTTAGATGCTTTACTGATGACCCGATGGAGTTGCCTTCGGTGATCGGGTATCATGGGGTGATCGGGTTTGCTGTTTGAAAGCTATACCGATGGCCAATGGAGCGGAGACCGATTGCGGGAGCGAGATCGAACCGAGTCCCAAAAAGGTTGACTCTCGGACACTAAGGATGCGACTGACGGTGTATTTGAATATGAACCGACTCGACTCCTTGCTGCATGTGGGATAATTGATTTTCCATGAATGCAGACCAACGCAGGCAGACGGTTAGACTTCAAGCTGTTGGTTCAGTTGCTCAGATGAACCGTCGACCAGTTTGGTATTTGAAGCAAAATGTGAACTGAATGAAGAGTTACGAGTTACGATAGCCATTGAGTATGTTCTAACTGTTATCCGAGTGTTGGATGTTATGTTTAGAACGATTGTTTGACAGAGTGAAAAAGGAAGTTCGCAAATTGGACTTTATTGTATTGTTTTTGACATACTATTAATAAAGTCGATTATCTGTTGGTGGTGGGTTTTTCTCCCGAAAGGGTTTTCCCACGTTATCTCTGTGTGTTATATCTCTATGTTGTTTATTTGTGTATGCTCATGCTTGTGCCATATTCTGTAAATGTTAAGAATTTGTATACACTAGTCTATTCTCCCTTGCAAATTGACATTAGGAAAGTGAATTTCCGCACTTGCTTTCCTTTCAATCATCAGTAGCAAGGATTATATAAAGTGTGTTGCAATGTCCCTGATTTTGGATTCTCTAGCAGTGTAGTTGTCATTGACATTTTGGGTTTGTGTCAGCATGATCCAAGGGGTGTTTTGGTATTTCCAATGAGCTCGGATGGTTTGAAGAGTTAAACGACGCTTTCAGATGTTATTTTCAGCATCTAGTTTGGGCTCCAAGATCCTTGGAGAGAGTGTCTAATTTTAGTAAGTCATCCAATTAGGCTCGTTTATCATTTTTTATCATCAAGATCACTCTTGTGCAGTCAAATTTCGATTTCGATGTTTTTTGGCTATTTTCGCAAGTCAGGTGTGCTATTGGTTGCAATTTTAATTAAAATTGTTTAATGAGCACCTTAATGTTATAGCTCGTTGGAATCGGGATGAAAAGTTTTAAATCTTAGATGCATAAAATTTAGACCTTGTGAGTCAAATTATCATTATATTAATGAAAAGGTCAATTTTGGAGCAATAAGGGAGTTTAAATTAATAATGTGCCTTTATTATAATGTCAACTTTAAATTATAATATAAAGTTGGATTTGAAGGGAAAAAGAAATAAAAGAAACAAAATAAAGTATTCTTCTAAAAAGGGAAAAGGTTATTATAAAAGAAGAAAAAAGGGAATTGGAAGTCATTTTAGATTTTATTTGTTTTTACTTGTTTTGGAGAGCTATCTATTGGAGAACCTTCAGAAATTCGTGGATTGGACGAAAATCCAAGTCCACTTTGATAGGGAAATCTACTTTAGGGTTTTTTATTGAGCTTATTTTCAAGTTTTGGAATTAATTTGTGTTCTAGTCAGCTAGGGTTTGAAGCTATTTGCACGTTGAAGGCATATTCAGTCAAATTTGGAGGTTATTAAGGTCCATCTTTCATCGATAATCATTTTGCTAGGGTTTGGAGGAGAAATTGGCCTGATTTGTGAAGACTTTTGTGTTTGGTATTTTTCATTTCTGGGTAGTTTTTTGTATCAGACTTTTGCAAATTTATATTAGTTTGTTGTTTCTAGGGGTTGGAGGTTATTATTGGCATTTTGTTGACAAATTATCCATCTAAGGTTTCATTGCCCCATTTTTAGACCTAGCCATCTTAATTGGAGGAGACTAGGGTTTGTTATTGGTTGTCATTTTCTTCAAATTATGATCAGAATTACCTCAGACCTATACAGTGGGGTCTGGAGACATTTTCATTAGTTCTTCATGTAATGTAAGCAATCGGGTATGTAAAGAATCCAAATTTGAATTCGATGTGTTTATTATAGACATATTTTGTATGTATTATCAGTCTGATATGATTTGAATCAGACCCGATAACAAGTATATTCAGACTTGGTTTAGTGTAAATAAAATGCAAGTTGGTTGTGTGGTCTATGTTATTAGTTTATGCAAATATTATTTTTGTTTTCTATGCATTCATGTATGTGTTGACATTGAAAATCTTGTCATCAACAAGTTTGCATGCTAAGTGTATGACAAAATGCCAAACAGCCAAAACTGAAAAAATTTAGGTTAGAATTAGTAAGGGTTTTTAAATGTGTTTATAGGCTGCCAAATAATTTAATTTTCTTGAACAAGGTTTGGTTTTGTTAACAATTCTGAGTATTTCTAATTGGCAGCTTGAAGCTCAGCTCTTTTTGTGTGAGAGCTTCTTCTAAGAAAGTTCCATATTTTTGAATAGGCCAAACACTCAAACTTTTGAAACATTCTTGGCAGTTATTGCATCTAATTTTCCTATTCTTGAATAGGCCAAACACTCAAATGAAGGAATATAGAAATGGATGTTAGGAATTGCATGCAAAAAACACCAATTATATGCAAATAAATATTAAAGAGAATATTTAACGCGGTTCACCCAATCTCGGGCTACATCCACCAAACAAAGATTCCAATATTATTAACTAGTAAAACCAAATTGATTACAACCAACAATCCTCTTGCAACTCAATACCGTTGCAAAATGCTACAAAATTCACTACAAAAAACTCTAACCCTTTGCCTTTTATTAAGACTTATATCGGTTACAAAATTAGGATTAAAACATGTCAGCCAATAGAAAAATAACACTTTACGCCTTTATAAAATAATAAAAGTCGTTTGAGTGCTAGGGTTGTTGCCCCTTGATCCCAACTTGGGGAACGTTGCCCCCAACCCCATCAAAAAAATTTGGGGGGTAACTACGTCGATTAGGCTCCATATAACAACAATGGAACCTGCAGTGGGCTATGTTGAGATATTTCTTGTAATGCCTGCCACAATATCCTAGAGAAAATAAACATATCTAACATACAAATAGAGAATTTTTTTTTTAAACATCTACTAACACATCACATTAAATTATCATTGCTTCAAGATCATAGAATAACTACATTAATGACTAAAAACATCATGAGCAAAGCCCTGATCTTAGCAACATAAAACACAAGCAGAAATAACCTCTTAACAATCATCTCAATTCATTCACATAATCATTCCTCCATTCCTCCATTCATTCCCTAGGGTACTTTAATGTCATCACTTACTAGAAATAACACATCATGTCAATATCATAAAACCTTTAGCATTGTTGTGTCAATTTATATAACTATCTCTCTTACCATGAGAACCATGAAATTTCTTACACTTATCTTACACCCATCAATTCTCTAAGTTCATTAAAACACCAATTCCTAGTGTTAGGACTATTTCCCCATTTCTTCTCGAACCATGTATTTCAATATGAATCCAAATAGCACAATCAACATATAAGCAATTCTAAGTATCAACCATTTCATTTCTTATCCCATATAGATCTCTATCTCTTTTCTATCTATTGAGCATTCCTACAACATGTATCTTACAATGAATACAACATCTTATTACACGATCATAATCACAACTACTACATGATTATGTTCTATTACATAATAATACATAGTACAAGTACATAATCTCTTTTACATTTGCAATGTCATCATGAATCAATATAATATCTCAATACATAAAAATCAGCTCCGCATAAAGAAGAATCATAGAGTTCATTCAACCTGCAACTACTAACTATCAACATCACAATAATACATCCATATCGTGAAATCATTAACACCCATTTCATTTAAATCCCTGTCATTTACTTTCTTTCTAACAATAGTCTCATTCATCTCCAATGCATACCTATCAATACCATTCTTTTCCATATTTCAAAGACAACTAATATTAAGGGTTAACATCTTTCAATCAAATCATACTTGATCATTAACATATCCACTACCATCCACAAGATATTCACGAGATATTCCAATCGTATCACTCAATGATTTAATTCCTTTCTAATCTGGATTTACATACACATTTATTATTCATTTACATCGATCCTATCCAATACATTTCACTTTGAAATCATCCTACAAGTCCTAATACGCATACTCACAAGATATTAATTACACAGTTTCCAATACTTTTACATCTTCCTCAAGATACAAAACACATGATATTAATTCCAATTACATAAATTATGCTCCAAAGATCCATCCACATGTTGAGATAATATAAATTCATACACACACACACACAAACATCTAATGAATAACATCCCAATGGAAGAAGGCATCAAACCACCTGACCATGTGGAACCAATTAGGAACCACACCTCGTGCTAGGAGATGACATAAGGTTCCAACTCACACTCAAGACCTAAGCTGACACCTAACAACCAAAGGGTACAACAAGACAACAACCATAACAATAAATTACATCACATGACTAAATCAAAACAACTAAACTTCCAAAGGTATAATCAATAAATCGAGGCATATGGATAATGGACACATGTAGGGAAAGATTGTCATCACATGCTATCCTCACAAAAGAAAGGGCCAAGCTTCACCTTGATAGGCATGTGGAACCATTTCAACCTTGGAGCCATTCAAGGGAGATTAGCTTACCGCTCCAACGGTCTTTCCAAGCTCATCTTGAGTATCCCTCAAGGGCTATGAGGTGGGGCCACAAAACTAATTATTATCTTGATTAGTGAATGCATATGCCTAGATACCTAAACCCACTAATCAATTATAAAGATTATCACTTGTAATTACAAGAAAACTCTTCATGTGGTTCCAACAAGTGTAGACCCCTTCCTAGAGGCTTAATGCCCAAGACCCTAGTCCACACATGTAAGAGCCCACTTTCCCAACCATGGACCATAACCATAAGGTAACCCATAACAAAGAACAACACATAAACAACATGAAGCTCATCATGGAATGCATCCAAAAGTCATTACAAAACTAATACAACTGAATCACAAAGATAGCCATCAACATAGAACCAAGTGCCACTTTTCATGGATCAAGCCATAAGCTCATAAAAAATGCAACAATAAGAGAGCCTCAAGAATGTCAAATACTCATCAATAGGGGCAATACATGAATCCACTAACATAGAATGATCCTCCATAGCGAGGCACAACATAACCTCTCATTAGAGCTGCAAGTAACCTTCCTCAACAATAAGGATACACTCAACTTTCTCAATAGAAAGGATACACTCAACTTGCTGGAGCAACAAATTGAAACCTCAACGATCAAGCACAAAACTACTTGCTGGAGCCCAAGTGGATTCACACACATCACAAATGAATATGACACAATGCCCAAAAATAATCAAACATGACAAATCAAGCCTCTGGAATGAAGACCAAGCCAAAAGAACCAACTGAGAACCTCAAAACTAACTCAGAAACTAACAAACATTACTTTGGCCCTTTTGTCAGTACTTTGGCGCTATTGTAGCCTAGAGTAGCACTTTTGCACTTAGTTTTAGTGTTTTTGTATCAAGGATCCAACTTTAAGAAAACAAGATATAGAGGTATCCAAACTTGCTCAAATTTGGGCACGAGCCTTATAATGGTCTAAAATTGACACATAAGTCATTAAAAACCATCGTGAAAGCAGAATAGGGTTTACACAAAGCCAAAAAGAGACATTTGCACATGAAGAGTCACAGACACAACAACATCTAATCAAATCACACCAAATGAACACCAGACAATAAGAGGTCCTAAAATAAGATTCCTAAGACAATATAAGCCTCCACAAATCCAAAACCGATGCACAAAAACACTCGCAGGGAGGTCATAACAATACAAATCACAAATCATGAATACTCATTCCCAACATTGCACAAAATCAAATACCCAATTCAAAAATACAATCTTTTCAAATTTTTTTTCTTTCAATCAAGCCAGTAATAAACAACTGATTCATTCCCAAAATTCCCTCCAAGATAATCTTTCAGCAGACAATCTTTTCCTGGAAACGAAAACTGAGAATAGGGCAATCAAATCCGACCTGGAAAAAGAAGCAATGGAGATGAAATTTGAAGAAGAAAGCTCCAAATCCAACAAGCTCCCAAACCCAATTCGAATCCACAGAAAGTTCAAAATATACAAAAATCAAACTCAAAAGTATATTAAAAGCCGACCAACCAAAATAAACCAAAAACCATATATCATACCTACCCACACATAGTTTGAGGGGAAATAATAAATTCGACCAATTAAATAAGAGGGTAGGCGGTTTTATTATAAATCAAATTAATCAAAGAGGGGTAAAAAGACAATTAATTAAATAATAGCTTGCATCTCCAAGATAAAATATTATTCATGAATAATAATATTATTTATTCATCCAATAAATAATAATAATGGGATATCCAAAAAGTCATCATTAAAACAAATTAAATAGAATAGATATAAAATCCAATAATTAACACTCAATAAAACTCAATTAAATTATAAATAAATAAAAGCTAATTGACAAATAACAATAATAATTATCAATAAATAATAATTAAGCTCTTGTTAAACAATAAATCAAAATATTAAATAAAATAAATTAATTAAACATTAATCAAATAAAAAATAAGTATTAAATGATTAAACAATCACACATTGCTACATATGATTAAACATAGACTCACATTACCTTACACCAACAAAGAGGACGATCAACAATTCAAGACTCTAACACCAACTTTCGTTGTGACACAACTAATAAGGTATACAATTTAAGGCTAGAGTGTGTGAGTGAAACTATGCCATTTTCAACAACTAGCCATTGGGATAATGATACACTCAGACTCGTGAGACCAAGTGGAGTCGATGTCTGGTACCCTGTAATTCTGCAACCATCAATAACACATCATATGCAACTATATATATATATATGCTCGCAATGAGTGTTATGACATTGTCCTTATGACGAAGACACTAGAAAACAATCACAATCATCATAGCATCAACTCAATCACTATTATAATCATGGAGTAGGGTTAGCATAATCAAGATGCCATCATAACCTCATAAGCATCATAATCCATACATGAATATTGAGTGCATAAGTCTAATCAACATATGAATCCAGAACATAACTTCATCTATATTAATCATAATGATTCCACCATTGTCAAAGAGACTATCTGTAATGTCCCCTACTTGATCTATTTCAATATACTAAAATTGATTAATATTCTTCAATTAGTTATTAACGAGTTCTTATTTATTTTGCTTATTAGATGATTAATTTCATTGCTCATAGTTCTTAATATAGATATCAAACCCTGCTACTACTTCAATTTTAAGGGAGAAGGGTCTATGTATGTTACCAAAGCGCTTAGAGATCAAATACAAGAGGTTCCCTCAAAGTTTACAGATCCAAACCCTTACCTATCTTGGGTCTATACCCTTAAGGCTTATGGGTCGTTGATCCCCACCCTATCTTGGAACTCAACCTATTGCTTGGATTTAGACTGCCCCTCTTTGGAACATCTCATTCCCATCTTTTTAAATATTGATAGTAATAACATGATTTAGACTATAAGTAACGTATTATGAATATATATGAAATTAAGTATGATCGTCATACATATTGCAGTCCATATTAATATTACTATTAATTTTGCATTTGAACATTATCAGGTTTCATATATCAAGCATACATACTCAGTTCATCCCCATGCATACCACCAAGGACAAAGATGTTACTGCCTGTAACTTCAATCCATGGTGACGTGATTGGATGCTTTGATTACTTTCCTTTATATCTCTCAATGTGTGGGAGAGGTCACACCTCTTCATCATGCTTGCCCTTTGGCAAGAGACATGTTAAATTTGTGCCCTAGTTCAGTAATCAGATTTGTAAGATTTAATTATTTGTTGTCATTTAGTAAACCATAATCAAGTAAATTCAAGAATGAACCAAGAAAGCAAGCGACAAACACAATACCCTAGGAAAACCTCAAAGGAGGAAAAACCCAACATTAAAGACCCACAGGTCAGATTATGTATTCACTCTTAATTGCACAAATACAATACTTAGCTTGCTTCCCCAGATCTGATCCCCTTTTGTATATCAAATCTGCCTTTCTAAATACTTCAAGTTTGCACCAAACTACCTTATATCCTCTTGGACAAGTTCACACAATCCTCTTTAGTAATTTCACACCTTTAGTTGCAGAGCTAGTTTGCTGATTGCATGAGAGATGAAGTGATTATTGTGTTTGCAATTTACCTTTATTTATATGAGTCTTTAACCCATATATCCTAGGTCGGCCTTAATCCTTTTGGCGCCAATTTACTTTACTGAGGCGTGGTGCTTTTAGTGTGGCATGGAGGATGGGACCGGACTTGTCTTGGGGGCACGCTACCCCTTTAAGATAGGACCCAGTCCTATATGGGTTTGGATGTTGCCTTAAGGCAATCCAAACCCATCTTACCTAGTTATAAATAACACTCTCTCTTAACTAGGGAAGAAGAGAATACATAATCTGAACCTTTAGAGTTCCATCTAGCACACAAGCGTAGAATGGATCTAGCACACAAGCATAGAATTACATCTTCCACCTAACACACAAGCATAGGATGGTTCTAGCACACAAGCATATAAAGTGTAATACACAAGTGGGTCTTTACATAATTACAATTTTCCATCTAGCACACAAGCATAGATTGGATATTTTTCATTCTTGCACACAAGCAAAGAATGATCAAAGCGCAACAGATAGAGTCGCTGAGATTGGAGCTCCCTCTCAATCAGGGTTTCATTTTCCACAATACCAAGTCTGTCTCTGAAGTATTCAAACTTCACTCTGGATAAGGGTTTGGTAAGGATATCCGCAACCTGTTCATCTGTGCTAATATACTTTAGTTGAATGGCCCCTCTTTGCACCATATCTCGAATGAAGTGATAGTGCGTTTCCACATGTTTGGACCGGTCATGGAACACAAGATTTACTAACATCTTTATGCAGCTTTGATTATCACAATGAATGGTCGTAGGACCACTAGCTTGACCAAATAATCCAACAAGGAGTTTGCGAAGCCACACTGCTTCTTTGGATGCAACAGATGCTGCAATGTACTTAGCTTCTGCAGTGCTTAATGCTATCGAAGATTGCTTTCTACATGCCCAAGAGATCACTGTAGAGCTCAAATTGAAGCAGATACCCGAAGTACTTTTCCTGTCCTTGACACTTCCTGCCCAATTTGAATCTGAATAGCCTTCCAAGAAGATTGAGGTATTAAGTGAATACTTCAGTCCATAACCAATAGTGCCACGCAGGTATCTTAGAATGTGCTTGGTAGCCACCAGGTGAACAAGTTTAGGCAAGCTCATGAACTGACTGAGGGCATTCACAACATAACAAATATTTGGCCTACTGTTGACTAGATACATCAAGGATCCAATCAATTGCTTGTACTCAGATGGATCTGCAAAATCAGAGTTAGCTGCAGAAACACTTAACTTCTTTAAGTTAGATTCCATAGGAGTATGCATGGGTTTACAATCCATCATTCTAAATCTTTTTAGAATATCAATAGTATATTTTCCTTGACTCAGAAAAATTTCATTGGATTTTTGCCATACTTCTAACCCTAGGAAGTAATGCATTAGTCCTAAATCCTTCATTTCAAATTCTGAGGCTAATCCTTTCTTACATCTTATGAATAATTTATTTTCATCAATGAGAAATAAATCATCCACATACAAAACCAAAATAAGCATATCATCATTATAAATCTTTAAGTAAATGTTAGCATCAACATCATTCTTACGAAATCCTAAGCTTAGTAAGTACTTATCAATTCTTTCATACCAAGCACGAGGAGCCTGTTTGAGCCCATATAAGGCTCTCTTCAACCTGCAAACATGAGAATCTCTTTTATGGATTACATAACCTTCTGGTTGCTCAATATAGACTTCCTCCTCAATGACACCATTGAGGAAGGTTGTCTTAACGTCCATTTGATGTAGCTCCCAACCTTTGGCTGCAACAATAGCTATTATAGATCTAATAGAAGTATATCTCGCAACATGAGCAAAAGTTTCTTCATAATCTATTCCTTCCTTTTGAGAAAAACCACGAGCTACAAACCTAGCTTTGTATTTTTCAATACTACCATCAACATTATGCTTAATTTTAAACAACCATTTAGAAAAAACAACAGACTAACCTTTGGGTCTGGGTACAATGTCCCAAACATCATTCTTGATGATAGACCCATACTCTTCATCCATAGCTGATTTCCAAGCATGATGGGACATAGTTTCTTTGACATTGTAAGGTTCAGACTCAATGATATTACACATCACAGAAATGTAGTTGGCGTGATTTTGGAATCTCTTGCTATCTCTAAAGGTTCCTCTGGGAGCAACAAATCCTTCAGCATCTTGAATCGTGTTTCTAACCCAAAGTGGTCTCTTCTTGCAGACCACAATATCCTGAGGTATATCGGTAGAGTCCATGGGTTCTGCTAGGTCATTCTGAACTTCCTAATTCGGAAGGTCAACGAACTCCTTCTGTATCTCAGGGTTAGCATCAACTATTGAATCTTGATTTTCAATCACCATATCATTATTGTCAAATAATGAACCTTTAGATCTTTTGAAAACAATATCTTCTTCAAAGGTTACATCTCTGGGTAAGTGCACAAAGATGGTGGTAAAAAAGGGGGGTATAAGTGTACACTTTTTTTCTGAAATCAGGTGAACTTGAACTTGGAGGCAAAATTTGAAAGTCATCCACTCAAGATATGAAGATAATCAAAAAACAAATATTGTAGTACTCTGAATCTAGTTTCCAAACTACTAAACTTTTTCAAAATTAGATAAGATTAAGGGGGTCAAATCCTTCGCGCACGAAAAACAAACCCTGATTTTTTCATAAAAACATAACATAGTGTCTGACGTGCGCATCAAAGAAGTCATATTTAGATTTAGTATTTTAACAAATCCTTTGGCAGAAAGATAGTTAAGAGTGAGCACTAGAAGATGTGTATTTTTTTGTAATTTTTTGTTGAGTATTTTTTTTTATGATTTTTCCGATCGAGCAAATCCTAAAAATTAGGTACTTGTTCGTGCGCGAAACATAAGTTGCACTAAAAAAATCGAAAATGCAATTTTTTTTTTCAAATTGTAAAGAATCAAGTTCACTACAATAATATGTAATTTTTTTTAAATTTGGATAATTATATCAAAAGCTATTAAAAAAATGGTGCACATATGTCTATGAGAACTATTGAGACACTAGTAAAATAAATTCAATAATAATATGTTATTGTTGTTCAAATTTTAAAAAAATTATATGGTTAGAAAGCTCAGAAGATGGGTGAAAATATGGTGGAAATTTTAGAAACACCCACTTGATGATATGTAAACCTGATGATGACAAAGTCGAGAAACCAAGTTGATAAAATAAAACACGCCAAAAATGAGGGAAATGGAGGGAAATCAAACTTCCAAACCGTAGCTTTGTCATCCAGGCCTATTTCCAAGCCTAAACAGACAAAAGCGCGTACGGAGTACCTATGGTATAAAAAGTGCGTACGAGGCACTTATGGTGTAAGAAGTGCGTATGTTCTATCTTAACTATAAAAAGCGCG
Source organism: Cryptomeria japonica (assembly GCF_030272615.1). Lineage (NCBI taxonomy): Eukaryota > Viridiplantae > Streptophyta > Pinopsida > Cupressales > Cupressaceae > Cryptomeria > Cryptomeria japonica. Next base: position 222,399,645 of record NC_081408.1, on the reverse strand, counting down.
TACACGCTATTTTTACTATAAAAAGTGCGTACGCGCTATTTGTACTATTAAAAGCGCGTACACGTTATTTTTACTATAAAAAGCGCGTACACTCTATTTGTACTATAAATAGCGCGTTTTACTATAAAGAGCGCGTACAGGCTAAGTTTGTTTAAATTTTGGGAGTGTATAATATGCTATTATATATATATAATATGTGTATATACATATATTATATAATTTATATATAATATAAAAAAAAATATATATAATATTTATATATATATATATATATGTATATAATAATATATAATATATTAAATGTATATACACATATGTGTGTATGTATGTGTATTGTCTCCCTCTCTCCCCCTCTCAAGTGCATATAAGGTGCCTCTCTCTCTCTCTCTCTCTCTCTCTCTCCATCAACATTTGAAGAAAATGAACGTATTGGTTTCTTTGGATCGTGTGGATGTATTGGTTGGATAATATTTATGGGTCGTAAGGGGTCATAGGATGCCATATGACCCCTAAGGACACCATACAACCCATAACAACACCATATGGTGTCCTAAAGGGTCATTTGGTGTTTTATGACCCCTTAGGACACTATTTGGCATCATTATAGGTCCTATGGTGTGCTAAGGGATCATATAGTGTCCTATGACCCCTTAGGATACCATATGACCCCTTAGATGTTGTTAGGGGTCGTATTGTGTTCTAAGGTTATATGGTGTCCTATGACCCATTAGGACACCAAATGGTATCGTTATGTGTTTTATGTTGTCGTATGACCCCTAGGAAACCTTATGACCACTTATGACACCATATGGTGTCCTAAGGGGTCATATGGTGTCCTAAGGGGTCATATGGTCTCCTACGACCCCTTAGGACACTATTTGACCCCTTAGGACTCCATATGGTGTCATTATGGGTCGTATGGTATCCTAAAAGGTCATATAGTGTTTTATGACCCCTTAGGACATCATTTGGTGTCATTATGGGTTGTATGGTGTGCTAAGGGGTCATATGGTGTCTTATGACCCCTTAGGACTCCATATGACCTCTTACGTGTCGTTATGGGTCATATGGTGTCCTAACGGGTCATATGATGTTCTATGATCCCTTAGGACACCATATGATCCCTTAGGACTCCATATGGTGTCATTATGGGTCGTATGGTGTCCTAAAGGGTCATATGCTATTCTATGACCTCCTAGGACACCATATGATCCCTTAGGTGTCATTAGAGGTCATATTGTTTCCTAAGAGGTCATATGGTGTCCTATGACCCCTTAGGACACCATATGACCCCTTAAGACACCATACGACCCATAACGACATCATATGGTGTCCTAAGGGGTCATAGGATGCCATATGACCCCTCAAGATACCATACGACCCATAACACTACCATATGGTGCCCAAAAGGGTCATATGGTGTTCTATGACCCCTTAGGACACTATTTGGCATCATTATAGGTCCTATGGTATTCTAAGGGATCATATAGTGTCTTATGACCCCTTAGATGTTGTTAGGGTTCGTATTGTGTTATAAGGGTCATATGGTGTCCAATGACCCATTGGACACCATATGGTATCATTATGTGTCTTATGGTGTCGTATGACCCCTAGGACACCTTATGACCACTTAGGACACCATATGGTATCATTAGGGGTCATATGGTGTCTTAAGGGGTCACATGGTCTCCTACAACCCCTTAGGACACTATTTGACCCCTTAGGACTCCATATGGTGTCGTTATCGGTCGTATGGTGTCCTAAGAGGTCATATAGTGTTTTATGACCCCTTAGGATACCATTTGGTGTCATTATGGGTCGTATGGTGTGCTAAGGGGTCATATGGTGTCTTATGACCCCTTAGGACTCCATATGACCTCTTATGTGTCGTTATGGGTCATATGACCCCTTAGGACACATGCATGGATCTCTATGATACCATATGACCCCTGAGAATACCTTTTGACCCTAGAGAGGGAGAGAAGGGGAGGAGAGGGAGGCAATGGGAGAGAGATACACCTAAGAGAGGAGGAGAGAGAGAGAGAGAGAGAGAGAGAGAGAGAGAGAGAGAGAGAGAGAGAGAGAGAGATAATAGGTGGATACAGGGATTGGGAGAGAAAGAGAGACCTAAGAGGTGAAGGGAGGAAAGGTGAGAGAGAGAGAAAGAGAGGGTGAGAGATAGAGAGAGTCTGAGTGAGAGGGACGAAGGGGTGGAAGGATATTACAAGAGACTAGAGATAGAGAGGTGCGAAGAGAGGGAGAGAGGGAGAGAGTGAGAGAGTGAGAAAGAGAGGTAATGAGAAAGGGAGAGAGGGAGGGAGAGGGGAGAGGGAGAGAATGAGACCCCTGAGAGAAGGAGAGAGTGAGATAGAGAGAACGAGGATGTGTGTGTGTGTGTGTGTGAGAGAGAGAGAGAGAGAGAGAGAGAGAGAGAGAGAGAGAGAGAGAGAGAGGTGGGGAGGTAGGGAGAGAGTGGGAAAGAGATACACTTGATAGAGGAGGAGAGTGAGATAGAGAGATAGAGGCAGATAGGGACAGAGACTAGAGAGAGAGAGAGAGAGAGAGAGAGAGAGAGAGAGAGAGAGATGTGATAGAGAGGAGGAGAGAGACTTGAGAGAAAGAGAAATGGAGTGAGAGGGGGATAGAGAAAGAGAGTTAGAGGGAAAGAAATACTTGACAAAGGAAGAGAAAGGGAGGGGGAGGGAGAGGGAGATAATGAGAGAGAGAGACACTTAAGAGAGGGGGAGAGAGTGAGAGATAGAGATATTTGAGAGAGGGAGAGAAAGAGGGATATATGAAAGAGAGAAAGAGGGTGAGGCTGATGAGAAAGAGACAGAGAGATACCCGAGAGAGGGAAGAAAGTAGAGAGGGAGATGCCTAAGAGACAAAAAGGTAGGGGTTAAGGAAGAGAGAGGGGGAATGTAGGGAAGAGATGAGAGACACAATGCTGATATGAGTATGCTGATTACTAAAATTTGACTGTCTGAAATTTATAAGAATACTCCAAAAACTAGAATCTGCATTATAACTCTTAGAGATCTGGAACCACTCTCAAACATCCTGACAATATATACATAAAATATAACTTAAAATATAAGAAAGATAAAAGACAAAGAGAAATGTCACTTATACTTAAATGTTATATTTTATGTATATATCCTACTGAAAAACCTAATGGAATGTAAGTGAATTGCATTTTATTGACAGACAGAACCGCGTACGCGGTTAGTATGCTTTAAACCGCGCACGCGGTTTAGCTTTGGTTAGGCTCGGCAAAACGAGCCTAAACGCGTACGGGGTTTTTTAAATTTGAAATGCCCCGTGCCCATTTTGGTGTTTTTCATGTTTTTTTTATAATGTGTCCACTTTTCTGACCACCATCTTTATGCACTTACCCCTCTACTTACCTCAACATACCTTTGACTTGAAATGTAGATCCTGAAGGCTTTGGAAGATTCACTGTATCCCACTAAGATGCCTTTCTTTCCAGAGGGATCCAACTTGGTTCGTTTTTCTTTAGGCACATGAACATACATCAGGCTCCTGAATATCCTTAGGTGGCTGATGTCAGGTTTAATTTCTGTAAAGGCTTCTTTAGGAGTTACATCCTTTAGAGCACAATGAGGACATCTATTTTGAATGTAAACTGCTATTTTGGATGCTTCTGCCCATAGAAAAGGTTGTAGGTCTTGATCATGAATCATGTCTCTTGCAGCTTCAACAATGGCCCTGTTCTTTCTTTCAGCAACTCCAGTTTGCTGAGGATTGTAGGGAACACATAACTCCCTCTTAATTCCTGCCTTAACACAAAAATCATAGAAACTACCTGAGGTGTACTCACCTCCATTGTCAGACCTTAAACATTTAATTCGATTTTCTGTAGTGTTTTCAACTAAGGCTTTGAATTCTTTAAATTTGTTTAGGACTTCTTCATACTCTTTAGATTTAAAAAAGTAAATCCATGTTTTCTTAGAGAAATCATCTATGAAGATAACATAATAAAGGAAGCCGCTAGGAGATGCTACAGACATAGGACCACATAAATCTGAATGAATAAGCTCTAACTTTTCTTTAGCCCTACTATCATTTTTATGAAAAGGGTTCTTTACATTCTTATCCATCACACAACCTTTACAAGCATCATCATGAGATAAACTAAGTTTAGGCATACCTTTAATCATTTTACCAAGAGTGGGAAGAACTTGAAAGTGTAGATGTCCAAGTCTTCTATGCCATAACTCGCATGATTCAGGGGCCTCATGGACGAGAGCTTGAATTGGATTAGCTGCAAGCTTATATAAAATATCACATCTATTTCCAATAACACAAGTAGTTTTGAAATTAGATTTCTTAGACCAAGCAAGTACTTTTCCTTCAGAAAATGCTATTTGCAAACCCCTATCTTCTAAGGCAGAAATGGAAATAAGATTTCTTTTAATACCAGGTACAAAAAAGGATATCACAGAGTTGTAAGGAAATACCAGAATCTAGTTTTAAAGAGGTAGTACCAGAACCTTTTACCGAGTATCGAACATCATCACCAATTACCATATGAAGGTTGGTGTCCCTTTCAATCAGATCTGAAAGATGCTCATGAAAACCTGAGATGTTTCTGGAGGCACCACTGTCAATTATCCAAGTATTATTGTCCGTAGGAACATTGCTGGATAGAGCAGAGATAAGAAGATAATCCTCACTTTGTTCGGCAACTTCATTTAAATTGACTTCCCTTTCCTTGGGATCATTCTGACAATCTCTGGCATAGTGACCATACTTATCACACCTGAAGCAACGAATGTGAGAGGGATCTCTTGACTTCTTCCTTGGATCATAGGAGGAGGATCTAAAATCTTTGCTTCTCTTTTCTTTCTTTCAATGTCCACCTTTCCTAGATTTAGCTAAGAGAACATGATTATCATCTTTGTGAGAGTTCTTGAGTTTTCCTCTTACCTCAATTCGAGATTCCTCTTCAATGCAATCAGATTGAAGACACTCAAAGTTGGGATGATCGACTCTTCCACCAATGCTACAAATGAATGGTTCCCATTCATCAGGTAGACCATTTAATGCAATCATAACAAGATCTTTATTCGAAATTTGGCAATGAAGAGTACTTAGCTTGTCCTTTAGTTCATTGATCTTCATGAAGTAGGCTATGATTGAGTCTTCTTCTTTCATTTTCATGTGAAGAAGCTGCTGCCTTAGAGCAAGAGCCCTGTTGAGGTTGTTGACTTCATACATCCCTTCCAAGTGTTTGATCATTTCCCTGGCAGACGCAAATTTTGATATGACAGTGACAAGATGATTCTTGACGGATTCAATTATGATCTTCCTTGCCTTGAGGGAGTCTTTCTTGAACTGCTTCAGCTCTTCAACATCTTCTGGAGGGGACATCCTTTCTTCTTCTATGAATTTCAGCAGATCATTCTCTTCAAGGATCAATAGAATACAAACTTTCCAAGCAGCAAAATCAAGGGCTCCATCAAGTCTATCTTCAGCCCTCAAACCTGATATTTTAATCTGAAAACAAACAACAACTATATGCAACAAATGATTTACTAAAATATGAAGTTAGTGACACCTTAGCTTTGATACCATGTTAAATTTGTGCCCTAGTTCAGTAATCAGATTTGTAAGATTTAATTATTTGTTGTTATTTAGTAAACCATAATCAAGTAAATTCAAGAATGAACCAAGAAAGCAAGAGACAAACACCAATACCTTGGGAAAACCTCCAAGGAGGAAAAACCCAGCATTAAAGACCCACAGGTCAGATTATGCATTCAATCTTAATTGCACAAATACAATACTTAGCTTGCTTCCCTAGATCTGATCCCCTTTTGTATATCAGATCTGCCTTTCTAAATACTTCAAGTCTGCACCAAACTGCCTTATATCCTCTTGGACAAGTTCGCACAATCCTTTTTAGTAATTTCGCACCTTTAGTTGTAGAGCTAGTTCGTTGATTGCATAAGAGATCAAGTGATTATTGTGTTTGCAATTTACCTTTATTTATATGAGTCTTTAACCCATATATCCTAGGTCGGCCTTAATCCTTTTGGTGCCAATTTTCTTTATTGAGGCATGGTGCTTTTAGTGTGACGTGGAAGATGGGGCCGGACTTGTCTTGGGGGCATGCTACCCCTTTAAGATAGGACCCAGTCCTATATGGGTTCGGATGTTGCCTTAAGGCAATCCGAACCCATCTTACCTAGTTATAAACAACAAGACACACCCTTTCACCATTAGCACCTTTTGAAAGAGTGCAACTCTTCATTATTTTTTGTCCTTTGAAATGGACACAACCTTTCATAATCAGATCTACACTTCTCATTTTTCAAATTTTCCCCCCTCAAATGAGTTTTTGTTCTCCCTTTTATATCTCATGTTTGAGGGAGTCACAACTTATCATTTCATGCATTTTGACCTTTCATTAACTTTAATCAAATTTTAATTATATTTTTTTATATTTTAATTTTTTATATTTATTCTTTTGTATCTTAATTTTACTATTATTTATTATTAAATTATATAATAAATTATATTTCAAAATATGGACATTACACTATCAAAGCACAAATATGAAAGTGTATATCACAACCTCTTGTAAAAGATGAACATAAAAGATGAATAAGAATAGGAGAAAGATGAATCAGGGAGAGGCACTACACTTCTCCTTCTTCGTCTCCTTCATTTAACCTTGTTCACTATCTCAATGCTTAACCGGTTAAGAATATAGATCTTTTATCATTTCTGTTGAAATGAACCAATTATCTCGAAGTTCTCCATAAAGATGACAAAACTTAATTGTTGCAACATGTCCACAACTCAACATTCTTGAAAGAGAACTCCGGAAAATGTGCCAAGCATAAATTGATGAATTCTATCAGCCAAATTTCCATCCATGCATAATGCAAAGTTGTCACTTCTTGAAACATTACTTCGGAGAATGTGCCTAGCATAAATTGCCGATTAATGGGTAGTTACTAGTTATGTAGATTTTAGTAAATTTAAAATGATAAATTATATTACACTTTATTAAAACGAAAATAAATAGAATTTGATATATAATGTTCAATCATCAGTGTACACACGTTCTATAAAAATATGATAACCATTCAACTTCATCTTTATAGATATTCTAATATCTGCAAACTACTCTAAACGAAGGGTTTATTTATATGGATTTGACAAATGCGTCATGTTGCGCGGCACTCCAAAACTTTCTGCTCTTTCTGGTTTGAAAACGATTTTATAATCAAATGCTCTGATGGACTCTGGTTTGTTCTAAATTTAGCAAGGAGATTCGTCAGGAATGTAAACGTGTGAAATTTGATATTTCGAGGGGCGTTTTACTAGGTAGGTGATTTATTTAAAATTTTAAATGGTTTATCGAGGTGCTCTGCAGGAGTCTGCAGTGGAAAATTGTGGGCCTGTTTTGTTATAAATTTGGTTTTATAATAGGAAGCCGGAGATTTGTAACTCAGGAGTAGAAATCTGCGAAATCTGACATTCTGTTTTTAGTCTGTTCTTTGCAGCTATGCCAATCAAATTGGAGCTGCGTGTGATTATCTTGTTAGTCGTGACACTGGGTAAGCAGTACATTGTAAAACAGTCTTGTGCTGTTCTAAGCATTAATTATCCTCTATAAATTCCTTTCATTTTGGCACTCGTAAGATTATTCATGTTTTTGTTTTGACTAAAGCTGTGCTTTGTTCACTTGGTCTTTTCCTGCAGGAGCATATGCGACTTCCTTTACGATCCTGAACAGCTGTGGGTACCCCGTTCGGCCAGTCTTCCTGCCGAACGCAGGCATAGGGCCGATGGCAACCAGGGATTTTGAGCTGCCACCGGGTGCAGTCCGTGTGGTGGAGACCCCTGTCGGGTGGTCCGGTAGCGTGTTGGGTCGAACGGGCTGCAACTCCGGGGCCAACGGAAAGGATAATTGCAGCATCGCCGACTATGGAGGGCAGCCGCGCCCATGCAATGCCGCGGACTTCATCCCACTCCCCATGCTTGCGGAGTTCACCCCAGCGGACCTAGTCAATGGCTACCATCTACCTATGGTGGTGGTGGCCACCCGCGGCACGGGTGCTTACATGGCAGAGGGCCGCATAGTATACATTAACCTTAGCAACGCCAACGATAAGGTCTTGGCTTGCGGGGGAGAATGCGAGGCGTTTGGCAGCACTCAGTATTGCTGTATTGAGGCCTACGCCAATCACAACATGTCAAAACCCTCGGCCAACTCGCAGCTTTTCAAGAACAGCACGTTAACCTGCGCGGATGCTTATTTGGCCGTAACGTTCTGCCCCCTCGTCGGAATGGACAGGTCAGCATTTCATTAGTTTATCAACCTCTCTTTGGAATGACCTAAATGAAAACGCAGTGCTGACGTGGGATGTTCTATTTCCGATGCGTGCAGTCAAATGAGCTCCACCAGTTCGCCCTTGGCCACAAGCCCGACGGCGAACGGAGCGCCGGATAGTACTGGAAACGGAGATCCTAGACCAATTATAGGCGGCAGCAAACTGTCCACCAGCTCGACGGCGAGCGCCGGGTCGAGTAATGCAAACCAAATTTGTTTAGTCCCTTTTAGTATGATATTTTCAGTGTCAATATTATTAGTTTGGCGTAGTGTTTGGTTTTGGATCTAGACTCGAGAATTCATCAAATGTACATTACGGCATGTTGAGGCCATCACCAAACGACTCAGAATTAGATGTCCCACTTTAAAATCTTGGGAAATGAGAGTGAGATTACATGATTGATCATATTGACCTGTAGTTCAGACTTGAGTATCCCGCTCAAAAAATGAACTCATGGAAAACTTTTCAAGTGTAGAAAATTGGTTGGTTAATGATTGATAGTGTTTGTGAACAGTTTTAGAATTCAAATTAAGGTGAGGAATTTGGAGTCGAAACGTTTTTTTAATCTTAAACCCAATTTTTACGACTCTTATAGGGAAGAGCACCGGTAGCCGTCATAGCTAACTTCGCGAACCCACAGATCTTAAACAATACATTGGATTTTTTTTAATTTTTTTTTCAGTTGTCTTCGTATGCGACTTAACTGCTTATAGCAATTGATTTGGCTTCTAGGTAGTAACGATGCACGTTGTGGAATCAGTTATGCGCACAAAGGTCAAAAAGTACACATTTCAAAGTGTCGCCTGATACCTAACTAAATATGTTCTAGTAACCGTCAACTCAAAATCACTAGTACTTGTTGACAAATGTCCCAATAGTGGTGCACAAATGGACCAATTATGAACAAAAAATTACAAAAAGTGATCGGCTATTGATACAAAACGAATTTATTAATGGTGTTTTCACTATAATGGCTATTGGGGGGTCAACATGACAATAAGGTGACGGTTATTGGAACTATGTTATCTATTGGTGCTCTTCCCCTATGTGTTTTATGCCTGAGGTAGTAAAATTGTTAAAATTAAAATATTATTATTAAATTGCTAGCATTATCTTTGAAAGCAATTAAATAATTTAACATTATTTTAAACCAGAAGTCGTGAACCCATATATTTTTATGTGCAACGTAGTTATTTAATTTAGATATATTGTTTTTCATTAAGTTAGATATATTTGAATCTATGATATCAATTTAAAACATTTTATACTTCTATTTTGATAGAAAAAAGTGATCTACATTCTAAATTTATTTTTATTCAATTTTTTTTTTTTTAAACCATTGATATGAATCCATTACACACCTTAACACATTTTACATAAAAGACTACATCACCCACTAGTTTTCCATATAAATTTTTATTAAAAAATATTTGATGGTTGCAAAATATTAACAAGCTCGATTAATTTTAAGGTCAAAGAATAATTTTTTAAATGTACTTGTTTTGATTTTTTTAAAAATAATTGTCATGTGGATTACAATGGCACTTGTGATGTCGCAAATATGCATAAGCATCAAAGCACAATAGCTAGGGAACCACAAACCTAACAATGCAATGAAAATAAAGTCTTATCACACTCGAAAGAAGAATTGAAGACAAGATGAAAATTAGAAATGCAAGCCAACAAAAGCATCTCCTTCAATTGGCCTCTATTGTTTTTCTTTCTCCTTCAAATTATGTGGATGTCATTTACAAAGCAAGTGAATTGAAAACAATATGATGAAATGATACCAAAATGATTTTCACAGCATAAGGATACTCGAAGCGTGGTGGTCGAAAAAAGATCAATGAGAGCTCAATTTAAAAAAAATGGGATTGATTAGATGGTTAAGATTGATATGAGACTGAAAATAATCAATGGATGAGATTAAATGAGAGGACTTGTTAAGTAAGGATAAAAAGAAAATTGCATTTCCAATGTCGAGGAAGAAATAGAAATGAAAAGAGAAGTGAAATCATTTTCAACAAAATATGCCAAAATAAAAGTGGAGGTGGAGAATTAGCAAGTTGAAAAGATAAGGGAGATAAAAATAAGAAAGTGGAAGAGAAAAGTGGGGTCATAAATAAATAAATAAAATTCATTTATTTCACCCACATGACAATTAAATAAATTAAAAATTTATTTAATTATAATAATTTAGAGAAAGGGATTAAATAATAATTATTTAATCATGGAAATAATTAACTTTGAATAAAGGGATTAAAGAGGAATAGTTAGGTTTAGTTGATTGAGATTAAGATTAATTGATTAGAAATAGATATTGATGAACATTAATTAAATAATGAAGACTATTTAATTAATAGTTTAGAAGAACATTAAACTATTTAATTATAGGAAATTAGTAGAAAAATATTAACACTAATTAAATAATTAAAATTATTTAACCAGTTTGGACAAAATAAGTTAGTGAAAAGTGTCATCGAAGACTTAAGACAATTTTCAATGTCTGCAACATCCACCCAGTTTTTTTTTCCATGCAATTTTAATGACTAGACAATGGATAATTTAAAAATAAATTAAAACTAAAATCTAAATTAAAAAGTAACTTTCTATCATTATTATTTATTAAATACAAAAAAATTATATCTTTGAATTTGAATTTTAAAGAAATAAATCTAAATGAAAAAATAATTTTTTATATTATTTATTAAATGTAAAAAAAATTATATTTTTAAATCTATATTTAAAAGAAACTTCTATTTTTTTTTTATGCAAATCATTTCATATTCTAAAATAAGACTAAATTCTAATAAATATTAACCAGATTTGATAATTTTCTACATCATGAAATGCTAGTTTAAATTATAAAATATTATAAAATATGTGACCTTTTACGTTGTTTGTATAAATGTATGTAAACCCTTATAGTAAAACAATAATATTATAGTTGTGTTTGGTATAGAAACATTTGCTCTATTGCTATCTACATGGTATCAACTATCTAACAGTAGAATTTTATTGGTAGAAATACAAATTTGGAGATTCATGTTTTATTCAAGGATAAATTATCCACTTATTTTGTTGAAAAAAATTAAGGAATATAATATTTGTAGACCAGAGAAGCACTAATATTAAACTGTAAAAACATGTCAACAAATCGTTATACTTGACCAGAGAAATTCCAGGTAAAACTGTGGATAACATTAAATTTGAGGGGAAAACTCTCTCTGGTGCGGCTAAAATTGGATGTGGATTCAGAAGTATAGATAGGAAATTTAATTGCCGTGAAGATCTGTTGTCCAATCTACAAGCACAAAAGAATGACTGCATATGCGATGCTCATGTATGATCTGTGCCAAACAGAGAAGGGAGAGTAGATGTGATGAGAGAGAGAAGGGTGTCGTTATTGGTAGGAATCTACTGTAATATGAAGTGCCATAGTAACTTAATGGAGCCATAGGAAAATAAAGGCGACCCCATGAAACGCCAAGGTATTGCAAAGTCACCAGTGACAAGGGAAATCCGACCCAAATGGGAAAAACGCCAAAAAATCTGTCCAGCCGCCAATGCTTCGAAGAAAAATGCCAAAAAACAAAGCAGGCACCAACAGTCCTTAAAGAAAGATCGGGCAAAAACCCAAGGTCGCTACTGGATCGAAGTGTTTCCGCCAAACACAAAAGATCCACAAAAATACCAAACATTGTGATCCTAAAAGCGCAAAATCCCTTCAGTTACATTGTGATCCTAAAGGACGCGACAATCTTCAGTTACATTGTGTCGACCGTGTAAAACGCGGGAGGCATGCGTCCCTGCGACTGTAGAAGACGCCTGAAATCTATGCTTTGAATGCGATTATCCACGCCGGTTAATAGAAATATATTTTGGAGAATGCCATTTTCAAGGACTGGTCTTTCTGTTGGAGAGGGACCGAAGAAGTTGTCATTTGGTGAATTCCGTTATCAACTCATGTTTCCTTTTTTTGATAATTCATTATTTAATTGTTGTGATGTTTATTTAAGCATTTCAATTTCAATTTCAAGACCTTCAATTTAATCGTTTTATAAATTAACATCTCACCTGCAACAGTCATAGATCCTAACATCAAATCAGCGATTGACAAATGACTTACTTCATTGATGTCTATAATGACACTTTTCTCCATGACTTAATTAATTATTTTCAGCGGGATTAATAGATTAATTGTTAATGTTAAGTTCATTTATTAAAAGTAATTATCTTTAAATTAGATGTAAATAACTAATGTAATTATAACATGTAATAATTTGATAATAATTACAAAGTAAATTAATGACACAATAAATGGAATAACATAACCACTTAATTCAACCATATTAGCAGCAAATCATATATAAAGCATTCTCAATATCTTATAGCATCAAGGTTCTCCAATACTTAACTTAATCGCGAGCACTTGGAATAGTCATTCTCACTCCAAGAAGATTCTAGTGGCCTTGGGACCTTTACAGCTATAGCACTCCATGGAGGAAACAAGTTCTTACACAAAACCTAACATATTATCTAGAATCCAAAAGAATAGTCATAGGTCTAGGATCTTTTACGACAAGTAAGCACTCCAGGAGGACAAATTCTTACACAAAACCTCACATCCCTTCATAACACGAAATAAACATAGCCCTGGCCAGGACACTCTCGAGTGTACACCGTACCCGAGTTGGACACACGCTATGTGCCCCTTCTCCAATGCCCATGCCAACCAATGACCTTAACCATCATTCCTTTGTGCTCTCTGAGTTCCTATATCTCCTCCCATGACCATAACCCACCAAGCCACCTTCTTCTTCTTCCTTGAGTGATCTCCATGCCCCCTTCCAAGTCTCACATAAGTGATTATATAACCTTTCAAGGGGTAGTTTCCAAACCATCACACCCTTTCGAAAATGTCACCTTTAATTATCTTTTAATAAATATAATTATTCCTTTTAAGAGAGTTCTCATAAACATTCTTTATTAATCTTTCCTAAAATCAAAGGATTATAATATCCTTTACTTTTATCTCCCTTTTAATTCAAAGGGGATATTTTATAACTTTATTATCTATGTTGGGGAAAAGTCCCATTACATTTCTCCCCCTGTAATTTAGCTGATGTCCTCAGTAGCAAGAGATGCATCTACATCGCAACTCAAAAACACATAATTAATAATTGAAGAAACTTATATTGAACACATTTGTTCATAATGTTTATATTTTACTTTTACTTCATATTTATCTTTTCCTTTCTTTAAATTCATAGATATGCCTTTATTAAAAAGTAATTTCAAGTGAATCATTTTGCCAATCAAAATTGTGACAAGAAAACATATATTTCTTATAAAATATATCACAAATTTGTAAAAATTAGTGATGCTTTCTCTCATATATTTTAATTGCATCAATTTGTCTTATTATGCAATCTATTTTCTTTAGTATAGATATGACATGTAACTTCAACATTAAATTTAAAGGTATCATCCTATGTTGACATAACATTTACCTAGTCACTCATCAATATATATTCAACATATATTCCAAGATGACAAGCATGCATTTCAGACTACATGAGTATCCTCTTTGACTATAAAATAAAGAAAACGTACAAGGTTATTGGGTTGATAAAGTCCATCAATAAAGTACAATAGATGAAGATAGTACAAAAAAATGTTATTAGCATCTTAAATGAAAACAATAATGCATTGTGACCACCCACAAAGAACTTCATAGAAAATAGTTCTAACCTTTCTTTTGTTTAAGTAAATTTGGAATTTAAAATCTTAATTTTAATCCAATGATATTGATCTAAACATAAAAAAAATTAAGGTCGTCTTTCCCCCTACAGAGTTCAACATGTCCCCATGTTTCCTCCATATCTTATTCTCTAGTTATGAAATTGATCCTGGGACCTATGGAATATGGGCTCACAATGTAGCTTATGCTAAACAAATACAAATCTTATTTTGGAATAACATAACAAAACCCACTCAAAATGGACACAAAACCAATTGAGAATATATTATGGATATACAAATTTCATACTAAAAGTACTAATACGCTAGCTCTTATTCGAAGGGCAACTTCCATAAGAAGTTACCTCCCAAATAAAAGTATGAGTAATATGTCATTAAGGAAATTATCTCTTATATTAGATCTTGTGTTGGAACTTTGTGAATCATTCAAAATTAAGCTTGTATGGAACTAAAGATATTTGAACTAAACAAACAAGGGTCGTATATTTATTTATTTATTTTGTAGCCAAACTAGTAGATAGGATGTTTATATGTGAAGCAAATAAAAGAAATTTTAAACCATTTGTTCTGGTGTGGCAAATCTTCAACTAAAAGAAGCCTCCTAATTTTTTGACTAATACCACAACAATCCTAACTCAACATGTTGCCCTATTAAGGATTAAATTTGTTAGTTTGTTTCTTGGGTTGAATTTAAGTGCAAATCTCATTCTCATATGCAACTCTTTGTTGTTGAGAAATAATAATTTCTGTTTGATTACTTTATTCTCTAAGAGAGAAAGACATACTTCAAGACTTCTTAAAATCTATTAATAATTTTTCTCCTGCAATTTCCAAAATCAAACTATTCAAGTCATCCAAAAGACTAAATAGGCTATAAACACAAGACAAAGTTGTTTCATCTCATATTTATGAATCATGTATAGACTATAAAAAATTATAAGAAATATTTTTACCAAATATATATAATATTTTCTATTTTATGTTGATTATCTTCTATATTTAATAATAAACTCTATATTAATACTCTAACTCACCATAATTAGCTTATAAATCTTAATCCATGAGATAGGATCACTCTTAGATAACGTGTATGTTTTAGAAACAATAAACACAATGCCAAATCAATTTTTTTTGAACATTGGTATTGTATTTTTCACAATAAGCTATACATATCTGACTATTTTGTTAACTAATGTGGTTTGTTCAATAAGATCCTCTTTTTTACCACGAGGATAAGAAATAAAAATTCTACAATTTACCTTTAGAGTTTTGTGCCAAAAGCTATTAGTTTTTCAAATGATTGCATTTAATTGTAATGGCTTTTTTTAATATATATATTTATTTAAGTATCAAATAACTGGCAATTAATCAGCTAATGCATATATAATGGGGCGTGCAGTTTGAAAGTATTTCAAAGGTTAGTTGTAAGTGGAGATATGGTGAATTTACCACCTTCTCCCAATGTGATCTTGCACAAAACCAGTTTATGCAGGATAATTTGAATATTCCCTCAAATGCATATCCAATAAATAGGGAATATCTTCAAATGTTTCTCACCCTTATTCTTGTTTGATCCTCACCCTTCACCTAAAAATTTTCAACATTTTAGAGACACAACTCTTGACCTAAAAGGTCTCAACCTTTAGCATTATGTTCTCATATTCTATATACAATTGCACCAATTCTTTGATACCAACCACCATTGATGGTTCATTGTCCATGGTGGTTTTAAACTGTGAACGATTGCACTTAAAGTTCTTAAACTATATATAAGAAAGAAGATAAAGAAATTCCATATTTCTATTTTAAAACAATTGATTATTTGTTATAATTGAAAAAATAATAAGTTTATATTCTATTATGTATATATAGATTTTTTTATTAATAAGCTATGAATATGGCACTTTTAGTTCACTCTAGATATAAATAGGGAGTTCTTTAGATAAGATTTTAAATATAGATATAAATTTATATATAGTCTAGTATTTCCAATACATGGACAAAGGTTATTAGTTAAGTCTTATAGAATCAAGTATTGTGACTTAAAATTTAAGATACATGTATGATGCAAGACACACAAGGAAATTTATTTTATGTTTTAAACACCAGTTAATATGAGAAAATTAAATTTCAAACATGGGGGGGCTTGTTCAAGAATATAATGATGGACATATATAAGGATCATCTTAAAGACTACTTAATATGAAATTTCAAATATAACAACAATTTCATAGCTAGGAAGGCATGATCATTAGGCTCTAATACCAAATATAATGACACTTTTCTCCATGACTTAATTAATTATTTTCAGCGGGATTAATAGATTAAATTTTAATGTTAAGTTCATTTATTAAAGGTAATTGTCATTAAATTCAATGTAAATAACTAATGTAATCATAACATGTAATAATTTGATAATAATTACAAAGTAAATTAATAACACAATAAATGGAATAACATAACCACTTAATTCAACCATATTAGCAGCAAATCATATATAAATCATTCTCAATATCTTATAGCATCAAGGTTCTCCAATACTTATCTTACTCGCGAGCACTTGGAATAGTCATTCTCACTCCAAGAAGATTCTAGTGGCCTTGGGACCTTTTCGGCTATAGCACTCCATGGAGGAAACTGGTTCTTACACAAAACCTCACATATTATCTAGAATCCAAAGGAATAATCACAGGTCTAGGATCTTTTACGGCAAGTAAGCACTCATGGAGGACAAATTCTTACACAGAACCTCACATGCCTTCATGACACAAAATAAACACAACCATGGCCAGGACACTCCCGAGTGTACACTGTACCCCGAGTTGGACACACGCTGTGTGCCCCTTCTCCAATGCCCATGCCAACCAATGACCTTAACCATCATTCCTTTGTGCTCTCTGAATTCCTATATTTTCTCCCATGACCATAACCCACCAAGCCACCTTCTTCTTCTTCTTTGAGTGACTCCATGCCCCCTTCCAAGTCTCACATAAGTGATTATATAACCTTTCAAAGGTAGTTTCCAAACCATCACACCCTTTTGAAAAGGTAACCTTTAATTATCTTTTAATAAATATAATTATTCCTCTTTTAAGAAAGTTCTTATAAACATTCTTTATTAATCTTTCCTAAAATCAAAAAAATATAATATCCTTTACTTTTATCTCCCTTTTATTCAAAAAAGATATTTCATAATTTTATTCTCTGGAAAAAAAATCTCCTCCCAATGTCTGTATCCCCCCCTCCCAAATGTCTGTATCCCCCTCCCACCTTCCCACCTTCCAGCTTGACCTGCCTTTGTTTGCTCTCTTCATCCGGTCATGAGCCCGGGAACACAACTGGACATCAGTGAATTCGACCAGTGGTTTACTTCCAGAAAAGTCTTGCCATTAACAACGGAACCTTCCTCCTATTTCCCGGAAGGCTTTCTTTCTCCCGATGCCCTTGCCTTGCTGCCATAAATCCAATACAGTATTCTCCTTAATTCAGCCGCCGGTTGGATGAGAGTCACTTAGTTAACGCGGGTCTGTCCGAACTACCTGCTCTCCCTCCATCCGGCCATGTTACATAGATAGTCAACACCAGATTATATACGTTATCGCCTAACTCATTATCTTGAACTCCTTCCCCACGGAGCTTATGCAGGCCACCAAACCAATCTGCTTGCATGGGGAAAAAGATTATATATGCTCAACCAGTCGATCCGATGCCGACAATCCAAGTCGGGGTGGGTGGGAGGATATAGCTGATCCGGACATTTGCTTCAAACGATTGGGTGTCTTGGTAGAATACTCACGCTTCGGCTTACTTCTACCACGCTTCGGCTTACCTAAGGCGATTCTGATTCGGCGTACTTGCGAGTAAACGACGACTTAGGATCCACCTTTCGATATTTCTCATTGCGATTAGCAGAATTGTCAAAGTCGTCAGATTTAAATAACTACAAAAACTTTAAAATATTAAACAAAGCTTTGGTGAAATTTAAGACAACCTTTAAGCTAGAGTCTCAGTAGTTGTCATAGATAATTTCGTGCATCCACAGATCTTAAACGGTACATCAGATTTTGATTTTTTTTTAGTTTTTAGTTGTCTTTGTATGCGACTTAACTGCTTATAGCTATTGATTTGGTTTCTGAGTAGTAATGATACACGTTGTGGAATCAGTTATGTTCACAAAGGTCAAAAAGTACACATTTCAAAGTGTTGCTTGATACCTAACTAAAGATGTTCCAGTAACCGTTAACTCAAAATTGCTAGTACTTGTTGACAAATGTTCCAATAGTGGTGCACAAATGTTCCAATTGTGGTACACAAATGAGACAAATGTTCCAATAGTGGTGCACAAATGTTCCAATTGTGGTACACAAATGAGACAAATGTTCCAATAGTTGTGCACAAATGGATCAATTAATTGCAAAAAATGATCGGCTATTGGTACAAAACAAATTTATTAATGGTGTTTTCACTATGATGGCTATTGGTACAAAATAAATTTATTAATGGTGTTTTCACTATAACGACTATTGGGAGGTCAACATGACAATAAGATGACGGTTATTGAAATTATGTTATCTATTGATGCTCTTCCCCTAATTTTCAAATAGCTTCAATAATTCTTTTATTCTGTATGCAAACAATTCCTGTTTATGAACGAGGACAATCAATTCTTTTGTTTTTAAGAGGGAAAAATTTGTTGACTCAAACTAACCTAGCCCAAATAGTTACCTGTGGATAAACTTAGCATCAATTCAAGAATTAAACACATTGTTCAGGGTTCGTTGGTTATTTTGTTTCGCTTCTGGCATGTTGTGTATATAAAGAGCGATTGAAGGCAGTGCCCAACACATTTATTGACATTTGCTGCAGACATTTATTACAAATTTGTAAACAATATGAGGTTTGTTTTTTTATTTTAATTTTTTCATACGCCCGGCAGACATTCTGGAAAAGTAAATGACTACCTGATAAAAAATAGAAGAAAAATTCACATACTAAATTACATATTTGGTAAGTGATTTAGTATGTGATTTAATGTTTACCAACACACTAAAAAAAATAATAGAAAAAATCGTATCCTAAAAATGAAAATAGAACTATAATGCAAAACATATAACAACAAAGTAAGTTTTAAATTTGAATGATTAAATTTATGCCTGGGTCTAATTGTAGCGTTCTTTCATAAAGAAAATTTCTTATCCATAATATTTTTTAATTTAAAAATTGCAATGTTAATGAACTTAATCTATTGTCAAGGAGACATTTATCTCACGGGAGGAAGCCTCTGGAAGTAATTTTGTAGAGACTCATACAGTTAAACCTAAACCCTTAAAGAAACCAATACTATGAAAGCCAAAATGCAAAACAAAAATTCGATCTGATCTATATTATATTGTAGGTATTTTCCGTTCTTCAACCAAATTTGTCATTTCGCATGTCATTTATAGAAGGAGAAAATTGTGGAATTTTGCAGCTATCTCTACAAAACAAAATAGATCTAGCAAAAAAGAAAGAAGCAAAATTTTCAAGAGAAAACTGAACAAAGAACAAAGGAAAATAAACTCTATTCATTGTTTTAATTCATTATGCAAATGCATTCTTTTATACAATAGTAACCACCGCACGATCACATAATTTATGGTGGAAACAAAGACATAACAATCATATTAAACAAAGTTTGTGGTGAAAGAGGCAGAGCATGAATGCTTAACTAGCTGTTGCACTATTCGCTTAGTTGGGCTTATGCAAATATCATACAATCATGATTGATGCTCACAAATCACGGAGATGACTGCAAGAAGTTGGAACTACCACCGCTAGCTCTGCATGATATACACCGCTAACAAAAATAGAAGCTGTTTATTTCTTTTCAAGATTATACACTTCATTTACCAGTTCAAGGCTTTGAAACTTTCATATTGCAGAAAATTGCAGAAAATAGGGACCTTTGAATCGAATATAACTTAACAAGTATCATTAGAAATTTTTGGGCCTTGCTCACAGTGGGTTCGGATTTCTTTGCGGATGGTTTTTCGATCAAGAATGCCGATATTAAAATATCACTAGCAATTGCATCTTGGTGTGCAATGGGTATGCCGAATCATTGTGAAAGGTAAATTAGAATATATTTTGGTCTAGTTTTTTCATACATTTTTGTAGTATGTGAAGTCAATTGGTAGGTCAGTTAGCAAAAGAATATTATTTGTGCAATGGATCTAAATGATAGCTTCAAATCAACTATGCGTTCACTTACATGGATCCAAACACGACTAAAATAAAAACTCTAAATCATGTTTCTTTACCAATAGAATCATGTTATGTTTGCAATAGGGAGAGAGGGAGAGAGAGGGATGAGAGAGATGGAGATGGATAAGAATATAGAGTTATGGAATAGAGATCGAGAGGAAGATGGAGATGGAGACCAGGTAGTGGGATATGGAGGGGAGTGGGAAAGACAAAGAGAGAGAGAGAGGACAAATGGATATATAGAGATGGAAGAGATAAATATCTAAAGGAGAGGAGAGATGGAGATAATGAGAGAGGGAAAAATAGAAATATATATAAAGAGAGATAAAACAATATAGAGGGAGAAGAGAGAGAAATGTGCAAAGAGACATACGAGGAGACTTTGGGGTGAATAGATATAGAAGAATAAAAAGATTATAATATATTTAATATTTTCTACTCTAGAATATAATATATAATTATAATATTATTTTCATTTTTTTTTATAATTAACACTATAAAATATAAAATATAAAATTAAAAAATTTAATATAATATTAATTATACTAGGGGAAGGGTGCCAGTAGTGGACATAGTTCCAATAATGGACACCTTTTTGTCAACCCAACCCTCGAGTACTAGATTGCAAAGGAGCTTAACAAATTGATAATGGAAAGTTCATTAATGAATATCACATGTACCAATAGTGGATAATTTTGCACAAATGTCTCAGTAGTGGTGCACAAATGGGCTAATTATAGTAAAAAAATGTCAAAAAAGGTGATCTACTGCTGGGGCATTTGTCCACTACTACTGCAAATTTTGAGTTATCTACTTTTGGTGCAAAGGAGTTCATGTATGGGTAGACACTTTGAAATGACCACCTTTTGACCTTTCGACACATAATGATTTCCACAATGTGCATCGTCACTACCCAGAAGCTGGATCCTTAGTTATAGGTAGTTAAGTCGTATACGGAGACAACCCAAAAAAAATAATTGAAATCCGATGTACGGTTCGAGAGTTCTATGTGCGCGAAGTTAGCTATGTCCACTACTGGTACCCTTCCCCTCTATAAGAATAAATGATTATAATAGTTTTATATTTGTATTTAATAATTTTATATAAAATAAGTATAATTATATTACATATAATTTATTTTTTATTATAATTAATAGTTTTCATTATACAATATAATATATAATAATCATATAGTTTACATACAAAAATATCATATATATTAATATATTTAATTATTTAAATATAATTTTATTTTATGTTAATATATATATTATATATTAATTACGCATTATATTATATTTATGTTTAATATTTTGCAATAGGAAATAGAATATATAATAAATATAATAACAATGTTATTTTAAAAAAAATTATTAAATATAATATATAATGATAATTATATAAAAATTGGACAATAAATAATATCAATGGTTGTTGACCATAAGATCATAATGTTCACTATAGAAGGAAAGGTCCGCCAGTTCCTGCGCAAGTTCCGGACCATAAAATTTACTCGGACTTGGGGAAAAAAATCATTAAATTCCAAGCAGAAAACGAAAAACGAAAATAAGGACAAGACAGAAAACGGCGGAAAAAGAAACGATGACGGGAAATGACAAAAAACAATGGACGGTTGAAGGGTTCCCAATCGTCTTGCATCGTTTGAGATGGCTTTAACAGTCGTAGATCGGTTCAGTCAGGTAAGTGCACTAAGATTTTCTATTACAAAGTAAATGGAGAGGAATAAAAAACATGGCTCCTCATTGTCTGGCTTGTGCATCATCATCCCTTTCGCTTTTTAGAAGAAAAAAGATCTAGCAAGTCTCTGGATAGTAATCTGTCCATTTGTCTAGGCAGTCTCTGTGAAATATATGACGGTAATTGCAGAGAGAGCATTCAAACTTCATGTCTTTCTCAAACGACTCCAAACATAATCGTGGGATAGCCGAAACAACCAGAGTCGACATATCTTTACAGTGCAGGCTCGATTTGGAAGATCCGGAATGCTATGGGGATCAAACCCCCAGGAAGTAAGGGAACAAGCCCATCAATGATTTCTATCTTCACTGCAACAACACAACATAGATCAACACAACATAGATCAAGGGATCTCTGGCAATTCTGGCAAGCAGCTTCCCTCCCATCCCATCGGATTGGCCATCCTTTTTTCTACAGTCAGGAAGGAAACCGATGTATCAGATTTCAATTTTTTTTAGTTGTCTTCGTATACGATTTAACTACTTCTAATTAAAGATCTGGTTTCTGGGTAGTGACGATGCACACTGTGGAAATCGTTATGTGCAGAAAGATCAAAAAGTGATCATTTCAAAATGTCTACCCATACATGAACTCCTTTGCAATCTACTATGAAAAATTGGATTGACAAAAAGATGTCCACTATTAGAACTATGTCTTACCCTTCCCCTAAAACGCCTTTTTATGTAAAAAAAATGTACACAGATTGCTTTCTCTCACTGTAGACTCTCTGAACGTAATAAGTGTATAGTGTGTTTTTCCTAATTATATATTTCAGATTTGATGCCTAGCATTTAACTAGAAAGATAGGGCTTATCCTCTTTATCGGCTGTTAGTTTTTCTCCATTTTTACAGTGATCTTTAGCTAAATGTCTTTCAGATGTCCTAGAGTATGCCTGAGTTAGGTGTTTCCGTCCACCAACATAGTGATGGAAACTAAAGATTCTTCATCCTTTAATTTCAAACCTTGAGGGATTTCCTCTTCAGATTTTTGAACCATAGTTCAGGCTCCACAAGAAAATAATGTGAAAAGTATCTTATCAATTACTAGGCTGTGTATATGCAAAAGACTGAGATCCTCCTAGAATGGTAGGGGCTGAGTGTGTATATGCAAAGAACTGACATCCTCCCGGAATGGGAGGGGCTGAGTATTTGTAATGAGTGACAACTTTTTTTTCTCTTCTTTGCAGTCGCTCTTCCCTGCAATCTCTGCTATATATTTTTATCATATTTTCTCCTATTTTGATCAATACAAAAAAAAACGAACAACTCGCTATAGGTTGAAGGGAGTGGTGCCATTCAGAATGTTATATAACTTATGCTGAGTATTTCAAAAGAATAACAACCTGCAAGAGTTGAGGGAATAGACCATTCTAATTCATTTTCAGATAGCAAATCTTTTTAGTCATGACATAATATAAGGAAAGAGAGATAGTCCAGGAAAGGAGAGATTTATGTCTGTCCATTAAAGACATACCTGGGAGATTTTAACACACCATATGTTGATGGCAAGTTGAACATGCAACGCAATCCAATACCTTGCGAAACGATTCAGAAACGAACGTCCAATTTCAGGCGTGGAGACCTGGTCAAATATATGTATTCATTTATTCTTTGACTTTTCCTCCTCAATATAAAAGTGTTTGTGTTTTTCTTCTTCTTCTTCTTTTTTTTTTCTTTTTCTTTTTTTCTCTCGGTAAGTGCTATCAAGAGTGGGGATAGCGTCCTCTATTAAGCTTTTTAAAAACATATACAAACATAAATGCCACCCGCGTAGTTTCAAAATATGGGTGTATGGACATAGACTGAAAGCTTTAAAACCTTCCTATCGAAAGACAACTTCAGTAATAGGTAGGCAAAAATAACAGTAGCAGTGGCCACATACATCAATTGCTAGACAAATATAACTTAGAAACCTAAGAGTAGTTAAATCCATGTCCGTATAGGGCACATTAATCATCCCCTCGGATAGCCTGGAATATGAGGGGCACATATTCGCCTAGATGATGACGGTTGCAGTGGAGTTTTCTGAGAACTACCATTCCTTAGAGTTTGTTAATCTTCTGAATGGGGCCATGTTTCCATTCAGCACAACGCACCGAAATACCTCTCAGGCATTCTCCCAGAATATCTTCATTCGCTCCTTTTCCACAGCCTTCTCGATCCTCCATTCCTTGGCCCTGCGTCTTTCGGTGTCCTCAGAGTCCGAGCTCCCTTTCACACTTGAGTTGTCTGTTTCCTCGCCGAAATCCGAGGGCAAATAATATTCGGGCTAGAAATATGTTTTGAGAATACTTTCCATCACCTCTTCTTCAACGCTGAGGATCGTGCTGACAATTGAGTTTCCATTAAACAACTTGACAAAGTCATTTAGTAGTTCAATGGACCGCTCCCTTGAGTCGATAATGTCCACCAATGGTAGAATAACAACCTCATAAATAAAGGCATCACACCAATGCCTGTCAAAGTTTAGAGTGATGCCCACCAACCCTTGTATGACATCATACACATAATCCTAAGTAACAAACAAGTCTTTGAGTTGGGCACCTAGTTTTTTATTGCAGTTGACACAACTTATGTCTCCAAAATGTGCCATTACCTATTTTGGCTCAGACAACTTAGAGTGGGGGATGGAGACCTTTATAAATCCGGATATGTCTAGATGTTTCCTTCACATATTCCAGTCACATAGTGTCTTTGAGAAAGTTGTCGAATCTAGTCAGAGATAATGATATGTTTATGCCGTCAATACAAAAGTATTGGAATTTACACCATTCCATATTTACGCCAATATTAGGATTGTAATGACAGTTTCATCTTGCCACGGTACTACGATCCAGGGCCGAAGTCTTATCTGGTGCCACCTATACCCAAAGTTCTAGTATTCTTACCTCAACCACAATTGCTATCTGATTCCTTCACGTGAGGAATCCTGCATGATTTGATTGATTATATCTTCACTCGCAGAATGTCGATCAAAGGTGATCATGCCATCTCTGATCACAACTCCCAAGTTTGCAAGAAAATTCGTTGTTCGATTCCCTTCGTGGTATGCATGATTAATTTCAAAAGTGCCAATATTTTCCAAGAGATAATTTAAGTGGGGGAACCATTTTCTTAGCTTCCAGCATTGGAAATTTGACTTAATGATGTCATTTATGATGATTTGAGAGTCTCCCTCAATGATTAATCTTGAGATACCATTCTGTACACATAGATTTAAACCAACCTCTAAAGCTCTGATCTCTACCTCATTGTTAGTGGCAAGTCCTAATCCACCATACACCCCATAGATAGGGTCGACAATATTATTTCTTATAATGGCACCAAAGACGGAGTCTCCAAGGTTCCCTTTACTTGCTCCGTCAAAGTTAAGTTTCAACCAGTCCATTGGCGGGGCCTTCCATCTGATATTTTTCCTGTCAATTTTTGCCTTGGTGGATGTGAGTATGAGTTTGGGGTCTTTGGGGAGCCAACACTTTTCCATCCTACGGTCCCAATGATTATAGTTACTGATTTTTCTCTTAGCAGTTTTGGACCATTTATCACTTCTTCTACTGCACTTTTGATGTTGTCAATTATTTTATTGACCAGAAGCAGAGCCTCTTTGAAGATCCTCCTATTCCTTTCTTTCCAAATGTGTCAAACAATCATTGAAGGTTCGACTATCTAGAGATCATTGCATCTCGAAGATAGGGTACAAGGCCATGTAATAAGTGTGAGATTTTGCCAAGATCAAGAGCTCAATGAAATGTACAAAATAGAGACACAATATAGGACAAGAATAAACTGTATTCTCATCAATAGAAAATGATCAATAATAATGATTACATACAATGTAGAGGGGCTTGCTTATATAGGCAAGGCTAGGGATATGTGAGCACACAAACATGACATGTGGCTCAATAAGAAACAAGGGTAGGTAGGAAATAGGTGTGGGTAGGTAGGAGAAATAATATAATAGTCCACATGAGGTGGATCACCCACTGAATGTGGAGTGTAACAACAAGATCAACACCATAAAAGGTGGAATTTCTCCTACACACACTATCCCAATGTGGCACAAACACCCAAGTGTCTCATACCCAAACTACTACTATGAAATGCATTTCCTAAATAAACTTAAGTAAGTGTAATAATATCCAAGATGAATAATTATTTACACCAACACCCCCCCTTAAGTGCAACTTATGGGAATGCACTTAAGTCTACAATGCAACTAAGCAATGCAAGATGGGTCTCGGCTACTAGGCCATGTTAGGTACCCATGTACAAATACAAATGCATGAAAACCAATGCAATGAAATCTCTCACAAAGTGGGGAAAGAGAGAAAAACCCAATGGGAAAAAACCCTCCCCCAAAAGAGAGATGAAAGCTATACAAGAGAACTCTCATAGAAGAATGTGAAGGACAAAACCCCATGTGAGGAAAAAGTCCCCCCCATATGAGAGAAGAAGAGAAGCTAGGAAGCCCCCCCTCAATGTGGAATCTGCACCAATGATAGAAGCTCGATGTATGAAGAAACTGCTCCACAAACGTCGAACAACATTCCTCCCCTTAGGAAGAAACAAAACCAAAGGTGT
The DNA here is from genome assembly GCF_030272615.1 of Cryptomeria japonica. Taxonomy (NCBI): domain Eukaryota; kingdom Viridiplantae; phylum Streptophyta; class Pinopsida; order Cupressales; family Cupressaceae; genus Cryptomeria; species Cryptomeria japonica. The sequence goes on along the minus strand of NC_081408.1, from coordinate 222,372,931 downwards.
ATCCATGAAGTCTCCCCAATCATGAAGGGAAGATGTATGAAGAAAACTCATGATGAAAGGAATCTCTGAAAACTGCTCAAGTGTCCCCATGTTGATGCTGAAAGATACCCCTTCCAAAGGTGGTAAATTGTGCCACACTGCTGAAAAAGGCACACCAAGATCTAGTGGAGATGGATGTAGAACATGTCCCAAAGACTCACATGTCTCCTCAAAAAATAAAGAGACCTCCTCCAACTGCTGTACATAAGTATCCACAATCATGTCAACCTCGAAAGAATGATCATGTAGAGAATGAACAAGAGGGTCAGAGTGTTCCCTCGCAACAATCGAAGAAGGATCATCTTCATCAAAGAGAAGATGAATGTCATCAATGATGTCTCCCAAATCTGCAATGTAGGATTCCACAAACAAACCTGCAATGTCTGTCAAGTAATCATCCCATGAATCTGAAGCTGGAAGACAATGAATATCCTACTGCACTGAATCACATGAAGGCAAAACTGTCGCACTATCTGCATCATCAGGTGCAATAGGTGATGTGATATCAATATGAGGAGATGAAATACAAGACTCAAGAATGGGGTTACATGTGAGAATCCCCATGTTCAAGTGTCCAAAGTTCTCCTCAAAATCTGAACCATCACAAGAAGTGTGATCAACATGTGTAGAATCATCAAATGTGAAATCATCATCATCAACAAAATCTGAAAAGGAGTATAACCGAGATGCATGATCAACCACCCCAGTTGCAATGATAGCTCTAGTCTCCAAGTCTCTAATGAAAACCGAGTCAGGTGTGAACTCCACAACTCTCTTAGTTGCGCCATGTGTGATTTGATAGATAGAAAGGAGATTGTTTGTCAAGTGGGGTACACACAACACATCATTGAAGGAGTTATCCCCAATGTCAATAGATCCTTTCCCAATCACATCCATGTATGTATGATTGCCCATCAAAATCTATGGCATGGTGCAAGGCTCAAATGTAGAGAACATAGACTGCGAAGATGCCATATGATGAGAAGCCCCTAAATCTAGAAGCCATCTCTCTGAATTATGACTAATAGTAGCACATAGAGCTTTTCCTTTTCTTTTCCCAAAAGAGTGAGTCTTCCCACTTGTAGAAGCCATGAATGCTTGCCCTTTTCCTTTTGAATGTGAGGAAGTGGAAGTTGATGAATCATCCTTCTTGTAGACTTTAGGCAAATCAATGTTATGCTTTTTGATGATGTGTGTGAGCTCATTAATCTTCTTAGAATGGCAACGATGCTCCTCATGACCAATATTTTTACAATAAGCACAAGTAGGTCTCTCCCTCTTTGGTGAATTATCTCTCTTGGAAGAGGATGAATCTCCTTGTTTTGGAGAAGATGGTGCTTTTTCCTTAGGCTTTGATTGCCATTTCTTCTTGTTTGAGTTGTCCTTTCCTTGATTTGCCACTAATGCTTGAGACTTAGAAGCCTTAAGAATGCCCATGCTTATCAACTTAGTTTGTTCCATCATCAACATTTCATTGAAAGCATCAAATGTAGGCATTTTGTAGCTTGAACCCATTGTCATCCTATGGGTTTGGAAACTAGAAACAAATGCTGCATATTCTTGTGGAAGCTTGCCTATCAAGTTGAATATCAATTGAGTATCCTTTTTATCAATGCCACAATCTTTGAGTTGTGCCCTCAACTCATTTGCCTTAGTGACATAATCTTGTATAGTATCAAAGTGTTTGGGATCTAACATGGTGAGATCACTATCAATTTGATATCCCCTAATCTCATCAACTTGACCATACAAGTCTTGAAACTTTTGCCAAGCATCCTTGATTAGATTACACTTCTCAATATGAAAAATGAGATCCTTTGATACATACTTTCTTAAGGTACCAATTGCCATGATATTTTTAGTGAGCAAATCCAAGTGACCAACTGGATCAACCTTAGGATTAGTGGGAGCAACAATAGTTCCATCAATGTAATGAGTTAGTCCTTTTTCCATAAGTTTACTCCATGCATCAATTTTCCAAGTAGCATAATTATGAGGAGTTAAGAGAGGAAACTTAGAAGAACCCATAGCAGCAAAAAGGAAGGAACACAAGAGCACAAAAGCACAAGAGACAACCCCCCAAATTCAATCAATCAAAGTACCCCCCCAAAGTGATGATTTTGGCACTTTATACCTAGTGCGATTACAATGAGCCACTTGCAAAACAAGGCAAAGTGGACTTATGATGCAAATTTTACAACTTCTCAAATGAGATACAAGAGACTTCAATCAATAGTGCAATGAATCTAACTGAGATTCAAGCAAATATACAAGTACCAAGAGAGCCAAAAATGGCTAAAATCTAAAAGTACAATTTCTACTTACAATGGAATCAATATAATAGCTTCATGCGAAAGTAGATGAAAAAATACGCACTTTAAAAAAAAAATGGCACTTGAAAAGGAGGTTGTATGACCCTAAATGAAGCCTCTGAAGTTGCAAAAACTGGGATTACTCAGGTACAGTCACCAAAAACTGCATTTTCTGAAAAAATAGTGCATCAAAATCAAAAAATTTCTTCACCACTATGGAGAGCACAAAATTCTAGCCCATTTCAAAAAAAATTGCACCCAAAAAGGAGCAAAAATGAGCAAGTTATGGCCATTTGAAGTTGAACTGCAAAATAAAAAAGCTCAATGAGAGGGGCCTGCAAAATTTTTGAAAAATGATGACGTGGTGTTGACATCATCAATTCACTGTGTTAAATTTGATGGTCGTATGACCGTCACAAAAACTTTGCCCCTGCTGACTGGGCGTCCGTGCTGTACGGATTGATGACGTGGCAGATGACTATGCATGTGACTGTGCAGTACAGATGCTGACGTGGCACTGTACGGTGGCGTACGAAAATATGACATGGTAGATGACTGTGTGTACGGGTTGTACCCACGGGCCAGTGGCCGCCTGCCACGTGGCGGATGCGGGTCCTCCTGTCTGGTTGACCACCGGTGGAGGGAGCGGCCGAAGCCGAAAGGCCGGCGGCAGTGGCTCGACGGCAGGTGGTAGCGGGCGCCGGAGAGTGGGTAGCGGTTTGCAAGAGAGTAGGAGGTTGCCGACACGGAGGAGAGATGGTCGCCGAAGGTGGCGGCAGCAGCGACCGACGGGAGGCGACTGACGGGAATCTTCTTGGTGGCGGCACGGACGACGGGTTCCTGCAGCGACGCAGGTACGACCTGCAACACAGACTGCAAGTATGGGGTACGGGGGGTTTGCGGACCCCCAAACACAAAACACCTTTTTTTTTTTTGATATTTTTTATTTTTTTTTTATTTTTGATTTTTCGAAATTTTTTTTTCAGAAAATAATTTTTTTTTTTTTTTTTTTCGAAAAATTAATAAAAAATTTGGAAATCCGTACAATAATAGAAAAATTGGCGAAATTTTTTTTCTCACCAAAATAGGCCGACTTTATAACCAAAATTCATGGAAACGGCCTTCTGGACGCAATGGCGGGGTTGGATCTGGTCTAGGACGCCTCCAAAAGATGCTGCTCCTCAGATCTGCCTCTTGACGTTGCAATAATGCATCTTCAAGACGATTCAATGAAGCCACAATGGCTCTGATACCATGTGAGATTTTGCTAAGATCAAGAGCTCAATGAAATGTACAAAATAGAGACACAATATAGGACAAGAATAAACTGTATTCTCATCAATAGAAAATGATCAATAATAATGATTACATACAATGTAGATGGGCTTGCTTATATAGGCAAGGCTAGGGATATGTGAGCACACAAACATGACATGTGGCTCAATAAGAAACAAGGGTAGGTAGGAAATAGGTGTGGGTAGGTAGGAGAAATAATATAATAGTCCACATGAAGTGGATCACCCACTGAATGTGGAGTGTAACAACAAGATCAACACCATAAAAGGTGGAATTTCTCCTACACACACTATCCCAATGTGGCACAAACACCCAAGTGTCTCATACCCAAACTACTACTATGAAATGCATTTCCTAAGTAAACTTAAGTAAGTGTAATAATATCCAAGATGAATAATTATTTACACCAACAATAAGGAAGTCCTTGAGTAGCTCGCACCGAATCGTCTTAAGATTGGTTTTATCAAAAAACCAATTCCAACAAGCCTCTTCTAGAGGACAATTGAAGAGTAAATGATTGGCAGTTTCTTCGTTCGCTCTGCACATGACACACATATTGGGTCCTGAGATACCAATCATTTTCAGTTTGTCCCTTGTGAGGATCCTATTATGTAGTGCTATCTTGAGAAAGGCCCTTGCTTTAGGAAGAAACTTGTTGCTCTAGCATAACTTATTTGGCCAATCCAAACATGTGCCTCTTTGTCTTTGCACCTCATATCCTAATTTGACACTATATTCCTCTGATTTGGAGGTGCACCAAAATATCTTGTCTTCCTCATATTACACCAGGATACTCCTACTTTTGAGTACTTCCCACAATCTATCACATAGTATCGGGTTGCCAATGTTTACCTATTTCCACACTCTCTTCCCATCCTTGTCCTTTTTCAGCTTGAAGTAGTTCTCGACAAACAATCCATAAGTGGATTCAACAAGATTAATCCAATCATTGTCACTAATTATCTCCGATAGTGCGGGTGCACCATCCCATGAGTCCCACCAAAATTTTGCAGATCTACCATTGCCAACATGCCATGAAATATGGTTTGTTATTATAAATCTGCTATCCCATAGAAAATTCCAGGTGGCAGATCCTCTTTCTGAGTTTGCCACTGTGAGGATTCTGTTTGGGTTCTCAAAATCCAAGTATTTTTTCCTGAATATTTTGCACCAAAGTTTCTGTGGTTCTGTGTACATTTTCCAAGTTAGTTTAGCTCCCAATGCAATATTTTGTAGTTCCAGTTTCCTTAACCTTGCCCCTCCCTCTTCTTTCAAAAGGCACATAGTGTCCCAATTAATTAGTGGTATCTTCTTTGTATCTTTGGCTCCTTCCCATAGGAATTTTCTTAGTAAATTGTCCATACTCTTTCCAACAACAGATGCCACTTTAAAGAAATACATACTGTAGATGGGTATGGCTGAGAGAACTTATTTGATCATGATCAATCTGCCTCACAATGTTAACCATCTATTCTTCCACAATTCTCATTTAACCATACAAGATTTTATCACATTGTCCCAAATCTGTGGTTGCTTGCCACCTTTATCAATTTGAACCCCAAGATACTTAATTGGGAGTTTTGAAATAGTGATTCCAAAAAGGCTTGCAATTCTTAATTGTGGTTGTTTGTCAGTGTTGAAGAACAATATTTGTGATTTGTGATTATTCATCAGCTACCCGGATTGCTTAGAATAGATCTTTAGCGTACTCATAATGTTCTTGGCTTCAGCCAATGAAGCTTCCCCAAAGATCACTGTATCATTAGCAAATTGGGAGTGGGTGATGGCATTCAATTGATTATGCACTTTAATCCCTTTCCATAAGTTATCTGTATGTCTTTTTTGAATTAATACAAATAGTGTAGGGGATAAAGGATCTCCTTGGCGCAGACCATTAGTGGCACCAAAGAAACCGCATACATTTCCATTGACAATAAGGGAAAAATTAACAGTAGAGATACATAATTTAATGCATTTGATCCATTTTTTAGGAAAACACAATCTTTCTAGAACACCTATTAAGAAGTTCCAGACCACCCGATCATAAGCTTTAGCAACATCAAGTTTAATGATCATACCTTTTTGTTTCTCTTTGCAGATTGAATGGATGACTTCTGACACCAAAATGATGTTGTTGGAAATCTCCCTGTCGGGGGTGAAGCCATTTTGGTTCTCTAATATTAACTTGGGTAGCAGTTTTTTGAGTCGCTCCGCCATGGCTTTGGAAATAATTTTGTAGATTGTGTTGCATAGAGAGATAGGTTGATAGTCCTTCATTGTGTTACAGTCCTGCTTCTTGGGAATCAAGGAAATCCGAGTGTCATTGATTTCTTTGACAAATCTCTGTTTTTTCCTAAACTCCTCAACCACCGACCAAATATCTTGACCCACAAAATCCCAGCAATTCTGAAAGAACTCAGCAGTCATACTATCAAGTCCGGGCGCTTTATGAGGGTGTAGGGAAAAAGTAGCACATTTTATTTCCTCCAAAGTGTACGGGGCTTGCAACATTTCATAGTCATCAGTGGTGATTAGTGGTTCAATCACCTCAACAATTAGGGGATAAGTGGAATTGTTATCCGGATTATCATTTCCCAAAAGACTAGTAAAATAATCGATAGTAGATTGCTCAATATCTTTCACCGAAGTTTTTAAATTACCATTGTCATCCTTGATGGAGAAAATTTTGTTGTTAATCCTTATGTTTTTGGAGGAGGCGTGAAAGAATTTGGTGTTCATGTCCCCATCAACAATCCATAATTCCCTTGATTTATCTTTCCAACATATTTCTTCCCTTTTGAGAATCTCCAAATACTACTCTTTTAGTAGTTTCTCAGACTCATAATCACTGTTTGTCATGCCTATTGTCATAATCCGATTGCTAATGGCCTCTATTTCTGTCTCAATCTTATTATTTTCTGCAAAGATGTCCCTAAAGGAGAATTTGTTCCAGGCTTTAAGTTTGTTTTTCAGAAAATAGATTCGTTTTGTGAACCAAAAGCTTGGGGAACCAGAGAAGATATCCCCTTCTAACCACCACTCCCTAAGATTGTTCTTGAAATTTGGATCACCCCACCACATGCTTAGGAACTTGAAGTAGTTCTTTTGATAGGGGTTATCTTGATCAATTGAGAGGGAAATAGGAAAATGATCTGATCCGGTTTGAGGGATTATGTTTGTCTCCATTAAAAAATTGCCCTTCATCCACCATTCGCCTACTAAGAACCTGTCGAGTCTCTCAGATATCTTAGAGAGGTTTAATCTTCTATTTGACCACGTGAATTTCCCATTTTTGGGAATGACGTCAACCAATTTGTAGTTTGAAACAAAATCCCGAAAAATCATCCATAACTTTGGTGGATTTCCTTAGGCCACCCTCCTTGTCATCAATGTCCAGAATGGCGTTAAAGTCACCAGCCATTATTACCTTATCCGCTTCTAACTGATTAAATTGCAGGGTAATCTCAGTCCAAACTTTTTGCTTCTCTGGTTTGATTGGCCCATAAATGTTAAACAAAAGAAAATGCATGTTTTCTCTCTTACAATGGATAACACAAACCATCCAATGATCATATGATGCGATTGGATTTACCTCTACAAGAGATGGATTCCACAACAATCTCAGGGCACCAGCCGTTCCCATGGCATCCTAGAAGATTCCTTCCCATTGTAGAAATACTTTACAAATTCTACAACCTTCTCTCAATTAAGCTTTGTCTCTTGTAAAATTATCAACTCTGAATCTAGCTTGGTCAAGGATCTTTTGACCAAGCATTTTTTGTCAGGGGTAGATAGGGCCCTGACATTCCATGAGATGATCTTCATCTTTCACCAAGGGAGGGGTTTCCTCCCTTGGATGCTTTCAAGTAATTCAAAACACTAACGAGCCCTTTTTCATTTGCTCTTTGTTCTCTGACTAGCCTATTGCTCTTCCTACCTCTCAAACCTTTAGATCTACCCATGATTGTGTTGGCAGATTGGCTAATGCATCTAGGATCCAGTGTAACCATGTCATCCATTTCCTCAGACAGATCCAAAGTCTCCGAGTTAGTTTCCTCCGCACCATGCATGATAGTATCCGTGTTACCCTGTTCCTTCTGTATCATATCATTTAAGGAGGTACCTTCATTTGACATAGCCGTAATGTTTGGAATGATGTTTTCAGCCCTAGTGATGTTCTGAGATACATTCTGTTGGGGAATATTATCATTCCTCTCTTGTATTGGGGATTTGGTATCTTGTTTAGGAGCTTCCAACATTAATTGTGTGTTATCCACCTTTTTCCTCCACTCCTGCTTGGGTTTCTTCTATGATCTGTCATGAGCTTTTCTCACAAATATTCTGCATTTGTCGGTTTGGTGAAAATTTGCTTCCACATTTGGAGCATACCCTGTTTTATTTTTCTACCTCAATTTGTTGGTTCCATCCTTTGTCCGATGATAGGAGTGTAACCGACTGTGGAATTGCACAATGACCACAATTTTCAGTCTTGCATATGTGTATAGATCATTTTCTATAATTTCCTCATCAATTTTGAGTAACGTTCCAATGGTTCGACCAATTTTCTCCAAACTTGAATCGCCCTAGTATTCAATTGGAAGATTAAATAGTCAAATCTAGATAGGTTTTTCGTAGACTGCTAGTGGTAATGGATCAAAGTTTGGAGCCCAAGGTTGTATGTATAACAGATGATTATCCATATACCAGGTTTTATTTTCGAGGATGTGATCTCTTTCTGAATCTTTTGGGAATACATCGACAAAAAAACCCTTCAGGATGAATTTTATTACGATGTGTTTCCCCCAATTCACGTCAATCCAGGTGCAAATAGTTTTCCTAGACATTTCTGAGCCTACAAATCTAGCGATGACTGCATGGTTTTCAAAGATGAATCTTTCTTCTTCGACATGATCAAACAGGTCAATTTTGATTTTAGGGTTCAGATTCTTGGTGTTTCTATCCTCATGGTTTCTATTATCGCGGGGCCGTTGAGCGGTGGTTTCCTCCTTGAATTCATCTTGCACTAGTTTTTGATCGTCCCATTCTACTTCCAGAATTTGTCATTTGACTGGGTTTTGCAAATGTTCCTCGCATCCACTTTTCTCCTCTTCGCAATTGCCCTTCTATTTTTCGTGAGTCACTTGCTCTTTTTTGGTCCCCATTTTTAATATCAACTATTTCTTTACTATAAGAATACATATTACTCAATATAAAAGTTGTTTATTGAGGGTAATAATATATTAAATAAAAAAAATCGATTTTGATTAAAAATTGTATAATTAGTAAATAATAAAATTCATAAAAAATATATAATAAATGATAAAATTAATTTATAGAGCATTTTTTTTAAAAATAGAATAATTAGATCAGTGAAAAATAATGTTATAGAGTAAGGAGAAATGAAGTTTTTACACAATTAGAAAGATAAATTTGAAATTCTTAAAGTTAATCTAGGCTAATCTAATAAGATGTATACATATAAATATCAATTAATAAAGATTAATAAATAATAATTAGCGCAATATTAATTTAATAAAGGCATATATTATTTTAGGAAAAAACAAGTTGTTTGTTCTAGAACTCATTCTATATCTCAAATAGAATGTTGCTCCTCGACTTATTATTGTTACCAAACTAAGCTTCATTACAATGATTTAAAAATATGAAAAATATGAAGCACAATGTAAGAAAGAAACTAACAATATAATTTTTCCTAACTAATCAATATATACATTGAGCTTTCATTACTATAAGATATGCACATATAATGATAAGGTTTGCACCATAAGGATTGTAGTAACTTTGCATTGGAACAAATAAAAGGCTACATGAAAGACCCTAACTTTATACAAGATCGTGCAATTTGCCACCATGTATATGCATCAAGACATGTCCTTAAAGGAAGCACAAAACTAAACCAAAGTTAGTATGGATATACAAATTTCACCATTACATTTTCCCCTTGAGGTGCATGTGAATTTGTAACATAAAAAGTTGCATACCCTTGCAATTTCATTTTGTATTCTACACTCACTTTGGTGTGATAACTTAAACTGGACCCTAATGCCAAATCATCTATTGTATTTTTCATAACCTTTATGTTGATCCTAGTCTTTTGAATGTTTCCAAATTATACAAACAAGAGCGCTTGATAAAAAATCATGTAATGTGATGCATTAGTGTCCCATTATAATTCATGATTCTAGGGGTTTTTTAATCATTTCATTATCCTTGTCATGAATGACACTTCCAAAGGCAATGACTAGATACTATTCGAATGGTTATAAAAAATGCCCCTTTCTCTGATTTAGCTTTTCAAAACAAGAGGATTCATTCTATTCCATCTCTTCCTTTTAGTAATTTTCTCTCTTTCCAACTCTTACCAAAAATCCAACAAGTCTCTATTGTTGGCCTTTAAATCTCTCACTAGCATTATTTTGCATGGGAAGATAATCACTTTGCTTGTAGCTTTTCATAGATTTTTTTTGCAGCATTTTCAACAAGGCCAACACTATCTCTTCTTAGTTGTTATGAGTCTTTAAGATGATCTAATATTCATTTGCATCCTATCTCTAGTTATTTTAATTTATCTCATTAATCTTCCCTTAGTTACTTTAGCATTTTGGCATCAAGAATTCAAGTTTAGTCATTATAATTTTATCATTAATTGGAATAACTGTAGAGAAGGAGCCTTAAGAAAAATGAGTCGATTGGATCGCTTCTATATTTCTCTTAATTGCTCCATTCTCCCTTCTCCTGAAGGGCGTCTAGTCCCTGTAGACCTCTCAACCACTCTTTGTGACCACCTTCCCATTTTTACCACTCCATCTCTCTCGAATTCCACTCCTCTTTCTAATGACCCACCCTACAAGTTGAATGTTTCTCATCTTGAAAATAAGGATTGCATGCACGGCCTTGTGGCTGTTTGGAATGCTGAACCTAAACCACTTCAAAGCAGTTGGATTAGTTGGTGGAGGAGAACTATTGCCAGGTGCACTGCTTTCCTTCGTGATTATGGACAGAGAGTTGTTGTCAAACGTCGCATACTTGAGAAATCACTCAAAGGTAGTTAGAATATGGTAGGTCACGCCTAGTTAAGGATCCATGCAATATATCTCTTCAATAAAATGTGGCCAATGCTGAAAATATGCTTCAAAAAATAGCTGCTTACAAAGGGAAATGTGGTCAAATTCATGCCTGGCTTCAGTGGATCAAGGATGGTGACCGTGGGTCCAAGTTTTTCTTTCAATATCTTAAGCACAAACATAAAGTGGAACATATCTCTGCAATTAAATCTGTTGATGGTTCCTTGCGTAATAGTCATTCTGACATTATGAATACTTTCTATGATCACTTCAAAAGTCTTTTTACTGATGATTCAACTAATGACATTCTCCTCCCCATCCTTGAGGAGAGTATTTCTAGTTGTGCTCCTAAGAAAATAGATTTTGAGTGTACAACGAGTTTCTAGACTGCATCCTTTCCTTAGAATAATTTGATGCTGCTCTTTAATGCATGGCCTTAGAAAAAAGCCCGGGAATTGATGGACTCCCAGTGGAATTTTATAGAGCTCTATGGTCCCACATTCAACATGATTTTTACAATGTTTACCTTGAGGGAATTGAAACTAGAACGCTTGGAAATGAGATTAATCAAGGGTTGATTAAACTTATTCCCAAAGGCAAAGAGGAGGACACGGTCAATGGATGGCGGCCAATTACGATCCTTAATACCTCATACAAAATAATAGCTAAGGCTATTGCACGAAGAATTAAATGCATTTCCCAAATGATTGTATGTCTAAAGAAAACTGGTTTTTTGGGAGGAAGATTTATCTTAGACAATTTGGTTTGTGCATGGGAAACAACTAAATGGGCTCAACAATCTGCTCAAGATGCTCTAATTATCAAGCTTGACTTTGACAAAGTGTATCACCGTATCTGTTGGCCATTCATCCTTAAAATTCTTAATTGGCTTGGATTTGGACGAAAAATCTGTGAACAAATTCATATGTTATTCACAGATGCATCTACTAGAGTTGTTGTTAATGGTGTGCTCGAGCTCCTTCCTTTCCCTTGCAAAATTCCATTCGGAAAGGTTGTCCTCTTGCTCCTTATTTGTATGTCCTTGCGGCTGATGCACTTGGTTATATGTTGCAACATGCTTTGTCCAACAAGATGATCCAAGGCATCTCTCTCAAATAATGCTACAACTCTTAACTCTCATTTTGTGGATGATTGTATGTTGTTCATTCAAAATTCTGCGAATGAAGTGAGTAATTTTTTGGACATATTGGATCTTTTTTGTACTATTTCAAGCTCTAAGTTGGTCATGCATTTGACTGAATTTATAATGACTCATCCCAACCCTCAACCACCTTGGATTCCTTGCGAATGGCGTAAGGTGATACATGACACTATTACAAGATACCTTGGTATCCCATTTGGCATAGGTGTTTCACTCAAACAAATGTGGAATTGGTTCTTGTGTAAACTAAAAAGAAAACTTTTGAACTGGACCAACAAGTTCCTTTCCATGGCAGGAAGAATCCAAGTTGCCAACAAAATCCTTTTAGCTAGTCATGTCTACATGTCTTCTTGCTGGCTACCCTCTACAAACTGCTATAATTAGTTGACTCAACTTATTATAAATTTCCTTTGGGCAAAATGGGGTAATACCAAAGGTCTTCTAGCTACATTGTGGACTCATTTCATCCAACCAAAAGATAAAGGTGGTTTGGGAATTATAGACCCCTATACCCAGGGAATTTGACTTGCTACAAAATGGATTGTGAGAGCTTTGGATGTAGATTCTCCTTGGAAACACCTTGTTCGACATCGTATTCAAACAACTACTATTGGTCACTCTTGGAATTTGGTTAGCTGGAAAGACAAACTTCTTCTTGCGCCTTATTTTAAAATACATGTTTTAACACCCTTCAATTCCATCTGGAGAGCTTGGCAAATTACATCCAAAAAAATTAGTTGGTACGCCCAAACCTTGAGTCATGGTTTGAGTTTTGCCTCTTCTTCCATTTGGTGGAATCGATTGATTAAGGAAAATAATATCCCTCTAGCTACTATTAAAAACCTCAAAGGTAGACACCTCTTCAAAAAGGGCATTCGAGTCTTTCAAGAGTTGTGGGATCGTTTGAATTTTGATTGGAAAATATGACAGCAAATCAAAACTTGATTCAATCTTTCTGTAGTTTATAGAACCCCTGTCCAAATAATTCAGCAACTTGTTAGGCTTGAGTTGTGGTGTCTCTTTTCCTCGCCATGCCACGATAACTTCCTTAAAGATTGGAAATGACCCAACAATCATAATTTTTTAAGTTTCCCTCTCAAAGTTGTCTATAAGAAACTCCTTCCTTTCGTTCTCCTATCCCACCAACTCAATCTCAAGTGGCATTACAAGCTCAACAGATCAAGATGGAACAAGTTAAGCTCCCTCGTCTGGGAATATAAAGAAGATTTACAAGCTCAGTTGATAGCATGGAAAATTATTCATGTCAAACTCCCTATTGGTGATCGATTGTCTTTTATTGGTTCCCCTCCATCTTGTCCATTTTTCTCTAAAAGAGAGACTATCAAGCATTCTTTTTGGTTCTGCTCCCATGCCCAACACCTTTGGAGTCTGCTCTTTTCCACTTTCCCTGCAATATTTCCCCAACCTTGGTCTTGGAAACCTACTTTGCTTGGTCTCTCCTCCAGCCACAATATTATTACTCAAAACTTCAGGCACATTATACTTAAGCATATTTTGAGATTTAGGTGCATGGTTGCTTTCTCTCATACTTTCCACCCCTTTCCAATCAAATCATTGATCATTTGTGTAAATTTCTATCCACATCTCCTTACTCTTCAGTTTGTATTGCAGGCCAATGCTGAGCTCAAAAGGATTCTTGATAACTTTCAAGGTCAACTTCATAGTTATGAAGCAAAGTTTAAAATTCAAGGCAACCAGACAGGTTATAGAATGATTCACATTCCAGTGGTTGGAGATCACTATGCTGAGTTGTAACCGGATACTTTGATTGTTTCATATGACATGGCCTTACTTCTTATTATATTCATTGTTTTGGAAAAGTGTATCCCATAGATCTATGTTAAAATGTAAACTCCATGCAAGGTTTGAACTACTAAAAAAAAAAAATTATCATTAGATTATTTAGGATTTTAATTTTCAATTTTTTTTTTTTTAAATTTTTTAAATGAGTTGTTCATGGAGGTCAAAAGACCAATTTAGAGTTTGATTAAGGCAAGCCCCTAAATAACCACCAAAAAACATCTCTTTTTGTTTTTTTCTTCTCGTGAACATGCAAATTTCATTGAAGGAGAAAGTATTTCATTTTTCTTGATATGTAGTGACATCCTCTTCATTTTCAACATATTGTTATGATTTTGTTTGATCTTTGTTAATATAATACTTTAACTATTTTGTGTTTGTATTTTTTTGTCGCTAATATTTCATCATGTTTCTTGACTTCTCTTTATGTATAAAAGCATTGTTTTCTTGATAGAACCATGTTTCTATTTTTTTGCCCATATAAGATGACAACACATCGTGCATATATCCTCATGAAGTACTAGTATCTTTAAAAGAGAGTTTGAACTTTTAAATATAGGTTCCTTGTTTCCTATACTTTCTATTTTTACATTAAAAATATTATTTTAGCTTTATCTGTTTTATATTATTTTCACTAGTTTGTTCTTCTTTAACATTTTAGTTTAATTCTATAAAGCATGCTTCTTTTTTTTTAAGGTAAGTGCTATCGAGTATGGGGATAGTGCCCTATATTGATAATAAAAAGTATTACATATGCACTGAACCCCCAAAAAGGATATGGTCCATACCAGAAAAACAAAAAATGGTCATCAACCAATCAAAGGCCAAAGATGCTACAAAAGCCTCAGAATAGTCGCAATACGAGCACCCAAAGCCGCCACCTTTTCAATGTTGTTGTTTGACAGCCAACCCAAATCTTCATTCATCATCCTGCGAAATGGATCCATTTCACCAGTGGAGACCCCCGCATGAAAAACATCCCATGCATTGCCCATAAAATTCACCTTCTTTGTCTGCAACTCTGCCGCAACAACCTGGTTCTTGTCTTCAGAATCTAAAACATCCACATCTGAGAGGAAGCATACATGATTGAAGAACGGACCCAAGATGCTCACCCATTCCTCTTCCAACTCCATGATGGTGTTACCTACTGTGTTGGCATCCACATCCCTGGCAAACCCGTCCATTTTCTCAATGCATGCCTCCCTTGAAGGAAGAATGTCCACTAGCAGGCAAAGAATGATCTCGTAAATGAAACCATCTCACCAATGCCTTTCTTCGCTAAGTGTGTCTTCAACAATCACAACAATCACTGCCTGCCCTTCAACATCAATGTCAAATAGTTGGTCACATTGCTCTGCTAGAGACTCATCACGACACATACAACTCAGTCCAAAGTGATGAACCATGATTCTGAAATAACTGTGAAGAAAGCCTCCTAAAAAACAAACTCGATCTTTGCATGAAATTAATAAACCGAAAACTGCTTTGTGAATCCTCCAAACATCCTAAAATATCCTATCGGGAAACAATATCAAGGTTTATGCCCGAACGAAATCCAAGCAAATCTGCCTCTTTTGTCTAAGAAAAAAAAGGAGAGCATTGTATAATGTGAGTGTCATCACGCAAACCACATGAGGAAACCCTTGAACTCAACTAATCTCCCGATCACACAAATACAAGGAAATTGGATCTATCCAATCCCTGACCTAGGGATTGATGATTTCTCTCGATCAAGATCTGCAATAGAGCATCTGGAATCTCATCCACCGAAGACAACTGTTTGGAACATGAACTGGATATTCCCATGTTGGCCAAGCAATCTGCCATTGAGTTGCCTTCTCGGTATGAGTGTGTGAAAGTACATTCAGAGATGAGCCTTGTAAGGTGTTGAATCCTATCATGGATCCAACAATCTAACTTCCAGTCCGTGAATCATTGATTGGATATGCCATAGAGGATAACCTGCGAATCACCTTCAATCATAACCTTGTGAACCCCATTCTCCACACACCATTCAAGACCTGCCTCAACTATCAATGCTTCGACAATGTTATTGGTTGATACACCCCTCAGACCATATTTAGCTCCCACCATATCACCAGATTCATCATGGATAATTGCTCGAAAACCAGACTCACCAGATTCCCTCTGCAAGCCCCATCAAAATTCATTTTCAAACACCCAGAGGGAGGAGGAGTCCACTTAATATTTTTTCAATAGGATTTCAAGTCAGAGAATTTGTAGTCACTGTTCTTCGACAATAGACAAATGTTTTCCATAGCCATATGCCATTTAGTATACGATTTACAAGGGTAAGTGCAAGAAGTTGTGTCCACTTTTTGGCCAAAAAGTGGAAATTTTTTCCTTTTTTTTTCGATTTTGTCCCGTTTGACCTAAATATTTGAGGTACTTAAAGAATGAATCTTGAAAAAATTCAGTAATAGAAAATGTAGTGCTCAAAGTCTACTTTCCAAATATGTAATTTATTTTAATACCCAGATCTTAAAAATGAAGTTTGAATAGGCATTACTAAAACCTATAGTTTAAAAGTCACTTTTTAGGACCATACCATGTCTGTGTACAATAAACATAATTTAACCTAAATGAAATTATTTTTATAAATCCTTTTGGGAAAAGATCTATAACTCACTCACCTTTGATGAGAATATTTTTTTGTAATTTTTTTTTGCATTTTTTTTTTGTTAATTTTTTATTGGGCATAATCATTGTTTTGAAAAATTCTTGTTTACGACAAGCATAATTTGACCTAAACTTAACATTTTTTTGTTTTTTTTTAAAAACTGTATAGAATTGTCTCTAGTTTGATGCCATATAATTTTTTTTTCAAAAACCTTAGAAACAAAAAAGTTATTAAAAAACTAAAAAACCATGTTATTTCGAGTTTACAGACCTCTTTCATTAGTAATTATTTTAAAAATAAAAATATTGATCAATTTTTTTTAAAAATTAAATATTTAGAATCTAGACAGTCTCTACTATAATGGGTTTTCATTATTTAAAAAAATTCTGAAAAATTTGGTGTTCAGATATATTTTTGAAGTCATTATTTTATATGAAGATTGATTTGGCCTTCAAGTTGCAAGT
Source organism: Cryptomeria japonica (assembly GCF_030272615.1). Lineage (NCBI taxonomy): Eukaryota > Viridiplantae > Streptophyta > Pinopsida > Cupressales > Cupressaceae > Cryptomeria > Cryptomeria japonica. Next base: position 222,356,108 of record NC_081408.1, on the reverse strand, counting down.
CAAACCAGGTCCAAGCCTAAGGGTCAGCTCTCCAAGCCATTTCCCAAGCCAAAACCGAAGCTACAACTGAACCAAAGTTGAAATTTTTAGAAACGGGATCCCGTTTCATTTTTTAAAATAATTAAAAAAATGTTTAGCAAACGAGATCCCGTTTCAAAAACAAAACGGGATAGGATTCCCTTTTTTAATTTTTTTTTTTTAAAAGATTTAAAAAAAAAAAAGATTTTAATTTTTTTTTTTTAAAAGATTTAAAAAAAAAAAGATTTTAATTTTTTTTATTTTAAAACAAACTATATATACATGAAATATAAAATTTAAGTTTAAGTCACATTTCCCTTTGTCTTTTTCCTTTCTTATATTTTAAGTTATATTTTATGTATATATTAGCAGGATGTTTGAGAATGGTTTCAGATCTCTAGGAGTTATAATACAGATTCTAGATTTTAGAAGATCTTATAAATTGTGACGTAATAGGACCTATAATGTCATAATACAACCTATTATGTCATAATAAGTCCCATTGGTACATGATAGGTCCTAATGTGTCATAATAGGTCATATTGTGTCATAATAGGTCCTATTATGTCATAAGACCCCTGAAAAGGACCTATTATGACATTATACCTCTTAATAGGAACTATTATGACTTAAAACCCCTTAGTAAGACCTATTATGTCATAATAGGTCCTATAATGTCATAAGACCCCTTAAGAGGACATGTCATGTCATAATAGGTCATATTATGTCATAAGACCCCTTAAGATGATGTATTATTACATTATACCCCTTAGTAGGACCTATTGAAGGGTATTATGTCATAATAGGACTAATTATGACATAATAGGACCTATGATGACATAATAGGTCATATTGTGCCATCATAGGTCCTATTATGACATCATAGGTCATATTATGTCATAAAATCCCTTAAGAGGAACTATTATGACTTTATACCCCTTAGTAGGACTTGTTAAGGGGTATTATGTCATAACAAGACCTATTGTGACATAATAGGATCTATAATGTCATAATACGACCTATTATGTCATAATACCCCTTAAGAGGACCTATTATGACATTATACCTCTTAACAGGACCTATTATGACATAAGACCCCTTAGTAGGACCTATTATGACATAATAGGACCGATTATCATATAATAGGACCTATTATGTCATATAGGTCCTATAATGTCATAAGACCCCTTAAGAGAACCTGTTATGTCATAATTGGTCCTATTATATTACAAGACCCCTTAAGAGGACCTATTATAACATTATGCCCCTCAGTAGGACCTGTTAAAAGGTATTATGTCATAAAAGGACCAATTATGACATAATACGATATATGATGGTGTAATAGGTCCTATTATGTCATCGTAGGTCCTATTATGTCATCGTAGGTCCTATTATGACATCATAGGTCATCTTATGTCATAAAACCCCTTAACAGGGCCTATTATGACTTTATACCCCTTACTAGGACATGTTAAAGGGTATTATGTCATAATAGGACCTATTGCGATATAATAGGACCTATAATGTCATAATAGGACCTATTATGTCATAATGGGTCCCATTGTGACATAATAGGTCCTATTATGACATAATACGACCTATTATGTCATAATACGACCTATTATATCATAAGACCCCTTAAGAGGACCTATTATGACATAAGACCCTTTAGTAGGACCTATTATGACATATGTAGAGAAAGATAAGTTGGTTGGAAGAGAGAGATGGTATGTTTAGATAGAGTTGAGGGGTATTATGTCATAACAGGACCTATAATGTCATAATATGACCTATTGTGACATAATAGGTCCTATTATGTCATAATACGACCTATTATGTCATAATACGACCTATTATGTCATAAGACCCCTTAAGAAGACCTATTATGGCATTATACCTCTTACTAGGACCTATTATGACATAAGACCCCTTAGTAGAACCTATTATGACATAATATGATAGATTATCACATAAATAACCTATTATGTCATAATAGGTCCTATTATGTCATAAGACCCCTTAAGAGGACTTATTATGGCATTATACCTCTTACTAGGACCTATTATGACATAAGATGGACCTTAGTAGGACCTATTATGACATAATAGGGTTGATTATCACATAATAAGACCTATTATGTCATAATAGGTCCTATAATGTCATAAGACCCCTTAAGAGGACCTGTCATGTCATAATAGGTCCTATTATGTCATAAGACCCCTTAAGGGGACCTATTATGACATTATACCCCTTACTAGGACCTGTTAAAGGGCATTATGTCATAATAGGACTAATAATGACATAATAGGATCTATGATGATGTAATAGGTCCTATTATGACATCATAGGTCTGATAGTTCTGATACTAATTGTAAAGTACTGATGCCAATAGCTAACAAGATGAGAGAGGGGGGGGTGAATCATACAAACTTAATAATCCATAAAATAAACAGATTCAACCTCGGTAACTTATATTTCTGCAATATAACCAAAATTGCTAAGCATGCAAACTCATAAACACATAATCTTCATAAAACTCATAACACCAGATTTAACGTGGAAACCCAAATAGAGAAAAACCACTGTGGGATTTCGGACCCACTCAGAGATATACTCTTCTAGAGTATGTTCGGTTAAAAACAAATCCTGTTAAAGATTACAAACACATTGCTAGATGTGATCCGGTTAAAGGATTTCCCTTAGATCTATTAGGATCTTCACTTTGTTAGAAGTGACCTTGTTAAAGGATTTCAAACACTCATTTAGAACGTTACCTTGCTAGAGGGTTTACAAATAAGACTGTTAAGTCCACTCGGTTAAGAGATTTCCTGTCACTTACAAAATAACAATAATAAAAATATATCTGCAGCTTCACATCGAAAATACTAAAGCAGATTCTTATTTGCTCAAAACAATCTAGTCATAAGACTTATCTTGTCCCTCTGCTGGGCTCTCTACTCTGTTATTCAAATAGGTCTTCAAGCTTCTATGCTCGGTAATCACTATGTAGCATCCCTGTGCTTACACTTGCCCGCATACATTGTTTTATCAACAATTCCTTATTTATAAACAATTCCTTATTTATAAACAATTGCTAACCACTTAATCTCCTTGATCACATTTCCCATGATCAATCTTAGCCATCAGATCTTCAAACTTGACCAGGTTCAATGTATCCTTCCGATCTAAAAACATTTTACCTTGCCTCGGGACTTGCATTCCTTTCTAGGAACTTGCACAAGCTTATTGCGGTTCAATCTGCGCTGTAGATCTTCCTGCCAATTTTCCTTTGCCAAAGATCCTTAACAAACTTCATGTGCAACATACCAATCATTTATACATCTCCAGCTAATCATTGTCCTTCATTAAATAATGCTTTTATCCATCCAATGTGCACTATCATAACTCAGTTGCAACTCGGTAAATACTAAACTTTACTCGGTAGACATTCTGCCTTCATTAACCGATATCGATAATCTTAGGGTTTATCAACTAGGTTCCTTAGGGTTTACCGACTAGGTTCTTTGCTCGGTGACATAGTATAGTATTAACCTTACAATCAACAACATATGTAGGACATCAAAACAATCTAAACATCATGATCTCATCATTGTCTAACTCGGTAATAGTTGCCCATTGAATATCTTATTTCTCCCCTTATTCATCACATTCTTTTTGTGTCACTTACCAACCACTTAATACTCATCAAAACATACTTCTTAAGATATGGCAACATCATACTGAATCAAAAAATCAATCTCTTGACATCAATGACAAAATAATGTTATAAAGATAGTTATCATCCTTCTTTAGTTATATCAATAATCTTCAACAACTTTCTCAATATCCTTAATGAATATCGATAATCTTTCTTTCTACTGAAAATGCCAACAATCTCCCCCTTTGGCATTGATGGCAAAACCAACAATTAAATGGTAATGCCAACAAGATATTCAAATTGATTCGGATTCAGATTGTTGTTAGACTTCTCCTATTATCCTTGAGTTGTTACAATCTTCTGAAGTCTTCTCCTTTTGTAGCCTTCTCCCCCTGTCATTAGTCTTCTGTTATTTTCATCATTCAGGGCTTTACCATTCAGTCAACCATTTAGTCTTCTCCCCCTTTGACAACAATGCCAAAAAGTAAAAGAACTAAATCATGATTTCTTTCTGTGTGAAGTGATTTGCCTTGCTATGTATCATTTCAGTCTCGGTCAGAGCAACTTATCTCTATTCACTATTTTCTGTACAACTTTAGAAAACCTTCTAAAGTGCATAAATCAACATCAATCCACACATAATATTCTGTAGATTCATAATATTATGTGTGGATTGAGTAGAAGATAGGGGTAGGACCCCTAACTTGCTTCTGAGATACTCAAAAGTGTCTCTTGGCAGTGGCTTTGTGAAGATGTTTGCAATTTGCTCCTTTGAATTGATATATTTCAGCATAACATTCTTCTTGTGAACTTCTTCTTTGAGATAATGATACTTTATAGATATATGCTTTCTCTTAGAGTGCATTACTGGATTCTTTGAAATGTTAATGGCACTAGTATTGTCACAAAATATAGTTATTGGCTTGGTAACCTTTTCATTTATACCTTCCAATAGTTGTTTGATCCATGCTATATTGGTACAATTCAATGTTGCAGCGACATATTCAACTTCAGTTGTTGACTGTGAAATGCATCCTTGTTTCTTGCTAAGCCAACTTACAAGTCTGCTTCCTAAAAAGAAAGCTCCACCACTCGTGCTTTTCCTATCATCTATGTTGCCTGCCCAATCAGCATCAATATAAACTTTCAAATCAAAATCATTCTTCTTTTCATATACTAAGCCATAATCTTCAGTGCCTCTCAGGTATCTAAAAATTCTCTTGATTGCTGTCATATGGGTTTCCTTGGGATCTACAGAGAATCTTGCAACTATACCTACTGCATGTCCTATATCCGGTCTGCTCTGAACAACATATTGCAACTTCCCAATCATTGATCGGTAAAGTGTCTCATCAACAAATGCAGATTCATCATTCTTTGATAGTTTACAGTTGGTAGTCATAGGAGTACTTACCAGTTTAAAATCCTCCATTCCAAATTTCTTCAAAATTTCCTTTATATACTTGGTTTGAGTAATGAAAATCTCATCTTTCATTTGCAGTATCTGTAAACCTATAAAATAATTTATCTCACCGATTAGTGACATCTCAAATTCTTTTCTCATTTCATTTCCAAAGTTCATGCATAAGGAGTCGTTACCACAAAAGATAATATCATCAACAAATATGGCTGAGATCAGTATTCCATTGTCCTCATCATTCTTCATGTACATGTTGTTGTTTTCACTTGTCCTTATAAAACCAATCTTGATCAAATAAGAGTGCAATCTTTCATACCATGCTCTAGGTGCTTGTTTCAGACCATATAAAGCTTTGTTCAGTTTGCATACCTGATCTTTACTCTTGTCTTCAACAAATCCTTCAGGTTGTTCAATGTAAACTTCTTCTTCTAGTATACCATTCAAAAATGCAGATTTAACATCCATTTGATATACCTTGAAATTTTTGAAAGCAGCATATGCCAACAATGTTCTTACTCCCTCAAGTCTAGCCATAGGTGCAAAAGTCTCACCATAATCTATTCCTTCTTCTTGAGCATAACCTTTGCAAACTAGTCTTGCTTTGTTGCGAATGACCTCACCTTTTTCATTTAGCTTGTTTTTGAAAATCCACTTTGTATCGATTACATTTTTGTCCTTCGGTCTTGGGATTAGTGTCCATGTGTCATTCTTCTTGATTTGATCAATCTCTTCTGTCATAGCATTTACCCAATCTTCACTGTTAAATGCCTCTTTTATTATTCTCAGTTCAAATTCAGATATCAGACATGTGTTTTGTCTCAGTCTGTTCCTTGTCATCACTAGATCATCCTTATCTCCTATAATCTGACTTGATGCATGATGTCTTCTGACATATTTGGCTAATATAGGCTCGGTAGGTTCTGTATGATTTTCTTCATCACTCGGTAACTGGACAATTTCTTCAGCAGCTTTCTCGGTAGGACTTCTTGGTTGCACATAAACAAATTCTTCATAATCTTTTGGTTTTTTGGAATTTCCTTCATCATTTCTTTCTGCAAATTCATCAATTTTCACATTTGCACTTTCCACTATTTTGTTAGATGATTTGAACAAACATTTAAATGCTTTACTTCTAGAAGAATAACCTAGAAATGTTCCTTCTTCACTTTTCTGATCAAACTTTCCATTTTTGTCATCTTTGTGAACATAGCATCTACTTCCAAAGATTTTAAAATAACTTACATTAGGTTTCTTGTCATACCAGATCTCATATGGTGTCTTCATAGTTCCTTTCTTCAGTTGAACTCGGTTTAGGGTGTAAACAACAGTGCTGATTGCTTCTCTCCAAAATGTTTGAGGTACCCTCTTTTCTATCATCAGGGTTCTGGCATAGTCAACAATTGATCTGTTTCTTCTCTCGGCTATCCCATTTTGTTGAGGTGTCCTCAATGCAGATACTTGTCTTTTTATACCATGATCATTGCAGTTAAATTCATCATAAGTGAACTCTCCTCCTCTATCAGATCTAAGACATTTCAGTTGTCTTCCTATTTCATTTTCAACTCTTGTCTTGTACCATTTAAACATTTGAAAAGCTTCTGATTTTTCTTTTAAAAACATAACTGACATCATCCTTGAGTAATCATCCACAAATAATATGAAATACTTATCACCATAGTAACTTTGAACTTTCATAGGACCACAAAGATCAGTATGTACTAGATCTAAAATTTCTTTAGAAGTGTAGGACTTACTTGTAAAGATTGATCTTGTCATCTTACCCATTTGGTATCCTCGACACATAGCATTCTTAGGTTTTTCCAGACTCGGTAGACCTCTTACTCGATACTTCTTGCTTATTTTGATCAGATTATCAAAATTTACATGACAAAACCTTTTATGCCATAACTAGGTACCATCTATCTTTGCATAAAGACACTTGTTTCAAGTTGAGTCAAGATGAAATGTATTACCTTTTGTTTGTGGCCTGGTAGCAGCTAACTTTCCATGCTTGTCATGAACTTTGACAATTCCTTTCTGAAATTCTATTCGGTATCCTGTATTATTTAGCTGTGCTACACTCAACAAATTGTATTTCAAACCTTCAACCCAGTATACATAATCACATTTAGCATTGTCAAGAAGTGTTATAGATCCTTTACCTTTCACCGGACATGGTGCATCATTAACAAATCTTACATAGCCTCCATCATAGTCTTCTAATTTAACAAACTTGTGTTTATCACCTGTCATGTGATGTGAGCATCCACTGTCTATGATCCAAGAATCATTGTTATTTATGTGAGATATTAGGGCTTTTTCTTCATACCTTTCTTCATCAGATCCATCTTTAATAGCCACATAAACAACTTCCCCAGTATCAGTTTCATCAGATTTGTCACCGTTGGATTCCTCATCAGCAACTAGGCATGTCTTTCTATCTCTCCTTCTGAAGTCTCGGTGTCCTCTGTAGTGGTTGTATTTCTGTCTGTCTTCTCGGTAATCTCTCTTTTCACTAGATTCTTTATCAGGATAGTTAGAAGCCATATGTCCTATTTTATCACAATTGAAACATTTTAAAGGTAGCTTTCCTTTATACTTACCCTTTCCTCTCGGTAACCTTCTGGCTAATAGTGCTTCAAACTCTTCTTGCTTCTTGATTTCCTCATACAGTTTGTGCACTTTTTCCATGTTCTTGCGAAATCTTTCACTTGCTCCACTGTGATCCCCTTCAAAGTACTTACTCATTCTATCATTGTAATCATCAGATTCACCAATATGAAAAGAACTGAATGCAGATTCTACTTTATTTATCGAAGACCCACTGTTATCAAAATTACTTAACTCAAATGCATGTAGCTTACCAATAGTAGCATCCAAAGAAATTGACACGTTAGGTACATACCTCAATTCATTGATTGTAGAGACTCGAATAGCATAAGTTGGTAGAAGGGTTCTCAACAACTTACTTGTTACATCCTTTTCTTCAATAGTTCCTCTAGCTCCTTTAATTTGATTTACAGTCTCCTTTAACCTTGTACTGTATTGGGTTATGTTCTCACCTTCATTCATTCTCATGGATTCAAGTTGTCCTCTTAGACTATCTACTTTTTCTCTTTGAAGATGTTCATCATCGCCATAAACAGATATGAGCTTAGTCCACATTGCTTTTGCATCATTACAGCCTTCTAGATCATTAAACTCTGAGTCAGTCAATGCTGATGTTATTCAATCATAGCTTGAATATGTTCTTGCTTTGCCTTTATCTCTTCCAAGGTCATAGGGTTGGTGCTCGGTGCTATGCAATCATTCTCCAAATAATATGTAGCATATTCTCCAATTCCTGATAAGTGCAGTTTCATCCTTTTCTGCCATGTGGAGAAACTTGACTTGTTTAGCTTCGGTGCATCCCTTTTATAGATCTTTGGATCTTTGCCTCAAGTACCTTTAAACTTTTTCTTTCGGAGTCCAAAGCAGTGATACTTTTGATACTAATTGTAAAGTACTGATGCCAATAGCTAACAAGATGAGAGGGGGGGTGGTGAATCATACAAACTTAATAATCCATAAAATCAAAAGATTCAACCTCGGTAACTTATATTTCTGCAATATAACCAAAACTGCTAAACATGCAAACTCATAAACACATAATCATCATAAAACTCATAACACCAGATTTAACGTGGAAACCCAAATAGGGAAAAACCACTATGGGATTTCGGACCCACTAAGAAATATACTCTTCTAGAGTATGCTCGATTAAAAGCAAATCCTGTTAAAGATTACAAATACATTGCTAGTGTAGACACCTAAAATTGTTATGTTTAATTAAATAAATATTTTATTTATTTAATTATCTAAGCCTAATTCTTCTATTGATTAAATAAATCTTTATTTATTTAATTAATTCATTTATCCTATTCTAACCTTATTTCTCATTTAAATAAATACATTTATTTATTTAAATTATCCTTTTCTTAAATTAAATAAATATTTTATTTATTTAATTATCCTATTTCTTCTATTAATTAAATAAATCTTTATTTATTTAATTAATTCATTATCTTTTTCTACACATGACACATGTCATTCATCTCTTAATTCATACACTACCTACCCCTTTCATTATTTTATTATTTCTTCTACCTACCCTCTAATCCTAGCCGACCTCCTTTTTACACCTCTCAATCTTATCCCTCCATTTCATATTGTGTCTTCTATTTAAGGAGATGCCTTCTTCATTATCAAACCCTAACAATTTGATCAATTGGCTACACTGCGATCCTACTTGCAACCACATTCCGTTCTTTGTTGAGCTCTTGTGCATATAAAATCTGAGAGCAAATATATCAAGCAAGATCAATGGAGATAGGAAGAATGGAGATCAAAACCCTATTGGACATGTGATGGTATAATCTTTGTGATTTTGTTTTATTTGCATTGTCTTAGGTAATCTTCATATGTTATGGTGGATCTTTGTTGATTGTTAGGCTAGGGTTTTGTGGTTGAATTCATTTAGCCTTTCAATATTGTTATTATTGTTATCCATTTTCACCATATACATTTTGGCACGCCCGGTGGGACCCTTGTCCCTTTGCATTTAACCTTTTTGTTGTAGATTTTGCATTTTTGAAGTTGCAGATCGGACATTTTTCGACGACATTTTAGGTTTTTCCGCGTTTGCGAACTTTCAGATCGCGTCTTTGATTTTTAGGCGCGTCTGCGGAATCTGGAATCGCGTCTGTGTTTTCGACAAATTTTATTTTTGCAGGTTTCAGACAGGGCCGTCTGTGTTTTAGAAGTGCATCTGCGTTATTTCTGCCTGCGTCTGTGTCAGAGAAGGGCATCTGTGATTTTTGGCCGCGTCTGTGCATCACAAAACCACGTCTGTGTTATCCAGACGCGTCTGTGTTGAGGGTAAAAGCGTCTGTGTATATATTGCTTTGAAATTTTCAAATTGTCATTGATTCAATTTTTGGATTTCGCACTTAGGGTTTCAGATCTGGTTTATTTTTGGACTAACCCTTTCAGATCTAGCTAACTAAGTTTGTGCAGCTTGTGTTGGAAGCAAAACGTTTTTGTTGAAGGCCCCTCTTTCACAAAGTCTTTTGGGTTTTTAAAATTTACCTAACTTGTGTGTTTGCAGGAAGAGGTGATTATGTCAAACAACCCAAACTACTAACAAATTTTGTTGCAGGTCCTTGGCTAGGGTTTTGAAATTTTATTGTGTGCCTTGTTTTCATAGATTAGCAAACACTTCCATTGGTGCGCTAAAATTGAATCATTGTCTTTTGTGTCTTGAGCAATAGGCTCTTTTTGTTTAATCTTTAGAGGGCCTGTCTTCCCGTGTGGTCATTAGGACTACTAGTGAGAAGAGAATGACCCAAGTGGTAGCGAGGAAAACCCACCTCTTCCGAACCACTATAAACAAATGTATTCATGGTGAAAACTATGAATAACATGTGCTGATTAGTTCATACCGACACTATGTCTCCCCATAAACCCGTTTGATCAAATTTATTTGATCATTTGTAGGGCGTAACCCCTACCGGCTGGGAGCCTTCTATATTTACAGAGCTGAAAGTGCCGCATGTATGGCCACACGAGCGGATGCCCTTACTAGCACCTTTTTGTTTTAGAAGCCCAAATCCTTCTAGTTGTTGGGGCAGGAGGTCGGACCTCTGGTAGCGGCCCACACACATACGGTTCTTAGTAGAGATACAAAGTTCACCATGGGGAGTTTTCATGGGGATTGATGCTTGGCTGACCCGAGAAGTGAGTGCCGAGGGTGGAGCCAGTGAGGTCAAGCATCTAAGTATCCGCTTTGAATAGCGTAGCCTCAGGGGTAAAACCCCATGTGGGATCAACAACTATTGTCTTGGCCAACCATAAGAATTGTGCTTGTTTTATGTTAAACATTCAAACATTCAAGACCAAAGAACAAAACATTGTGTCTTTTGTGTCTTTAAGTGTATGCAAAACATTTTACATCAAACAACACACTTTTGGAGTCTAAACACTTGCAAACATTGAGTCCTCATCAACATTGTGTCCTTTTGTCACGAAAAAGAGTCAAACAGTCGGATTTGGTCACAACAAAACAACTTCACAGATTGGAAAAATTGCACGAAGTTTACAGAAATGCGTCTGTGTCTGTTTTAACCGCGTCTGAGTCATATAAACGTGTCTGTGAAGGGCATAATAGCTTTGTGTGTCTAGCAGCGTCTGTGTTGAACAGAGACACGTCTGTTTCTGGGAATCACGTCTGTGAAGTATACAGAAGCGTCTGTGTCCAGAATTGAAAATTTTTACAATCCAGCAAACAAGAGAAATCAGTTTTGGAATACTTGAGCTTCCTAGGTTGTTTCTTCAGGTTTCATCTAGCATTCAACCTGTCTTTGGGTCTCATACAGTCCATCATTGCTTCACATCTCATTTTACATTCACAATTGTCTAAACTTGAGTCAAAAGGTCATTTGCTTGTCCTCATCCTACTTTGTCAACACACTACATACAACTACACTTTGCCAAGTGGTCCCTCATCAAGGTTTCTTACCTTTGGGTCTCATTTGGTCTTACTTAGAGTCAAGGTCAGCTTACCTCATCAAGAGAAACTATCCTCTCTTTGGAAGTCACACCTACTCTACTACATACATACTTGGTCTTACACTTTGGACATTGCAAGTACACCTCAGATTCATTTACACTCCATACAACTCTTGGTCTTCCATACTCTTTTCATTTTTCATCTAGTCTCTCACATCTTGGTCAAATACCTAGTTCATGGTTGAAACCCGTCTTCAAAAATCTAGGAGAAAAGCTAAAGAAGCTCAAGAGTCCGCAAACATGAGTTCTTATGAGTATGATAACGATTTATTTTTCAATCCTGAGCACACTACATTGCCTGACATGGATGTTTATAGAAACATTCCCAATGTGGAAAACACAAACACTACAAACAACAATGCTACACACAATGACAATGTGGACAACTTTTCAATACATTCAGCAGATGAAGAAGAATCCATTATGAATCCCCATTTCAATAGATTGGCTGAAGAAATAATGAGGAGGGATAGACAATACTTTTTACACATGATGGCACAAAGTGGAGCTAAAATACCTCATGACTTTGACCTATCTCAACTTATGGAAAACCGACCTTTGCAACAATCTCACTCCAATATGGATCAAAGGAGACCTAATAGTGGAGGAAATAGAGTACCACATATGGTACCTGACTCACCATCAGCTTTGCTTCAAAAACCAGAGGTCCCACATACACAAGCTCAAACATATGATACTTAGCTTCGAAGACCATTATGGAAGTCTTAGGCAGATAGATATGCTCAAGCTATGGATCAACCAAAACAATTGGACACTCAAAGGCATGCTCAAAATTTGGACACAAGGAAACCCTGTGTCAAATTTGGGGGCAACACAATAGAACATGACATGCCTGTAGAATATGGTATACATGCGCAAAATAGCTATGGGGTTCCTCAACATGAAGCTATACCAAGTGCTCCATATATGCCGCATCAATATAGACCTCCTCCATATGAACATGTGTATGATCAATATCATCCATACATGCAACAAGCTCCTCCTCAAATTGGTGTCTCAAACATGGGGTATGCTACAAGAAGTCGATCTCCACCTAAGAGCAATTTGGAGCAACAAATCAGAGATTTACAAAAGAAAATGGAGGACATGAATACACCAAAACCAACATACACTATGAGAGACATATGTCCTTATCCATTTGATAAGAGCATTCCAATGCCTCCATTTCCTGCACACTTTGTGACGCCTAAATTTGATAAGTATAGAGGAAAAGGAGACCCCAAGGCACACATAAGACAATTTTTCACAGCTTGCATTGAGGTAGCGGCAGAAGAAACATATTTGATGAGATTGTTCCCACAAAGTCTAGGCGATCAAGGTATGGAATGGTTCTCTCAACTACCGCTTGGCATTAAGTCATGGGGTGACTTAGCAGAGGCATTTATTCAGCATTTCTCCTACAATATAGAGACAGATATCTGAGTCACTACTTTGTGCAATACTAAGCAAAAAGAAGGAGAATCTTTTGCATCATTTTTACAAAGATGGAGAAATCTAGCTAGCAGATGCTCTTGCGAAATTCCACAGAAACAAATGGTAGAAATGTTCACTCAAAACGTTAACAAGGACATTGGCTATGATCTAAGGAAAGCTTGTTTGTCCACCTTCAAGGATGTCATTGAAAAAGGCTTAGCAACAGAAAAGGTCCTAATTGAACAAGGAGTCATTAAGATATTCAAGGAGAACAAAGATGACTTTAAAGGAAAAGACAGGCCAAGACTTTGGAATAAAAACAAGAACACAGTCAATGATGGTGTTGTTGATGCTAACATAGTGCGACCCAAGTTCATCTTTTCGGGATCAAGTTCTACAAACAATCAAGTGAATACTCAAACAACTTCTAGATCACGAAGGAAGTATACCCCATTGGGAGAACCACTTGAATCAGTCTTCAAAAAGCTTGTGGCAAACAAAGTGATCACAGTTCCAGATTTTCCTCCATATGAACCAAAGGTCAAACCAAATTGGTGGAATGATGATGAGTATTGTGAATTTCATAAGAGCAAGGGTCATAAGACAGGAAATTGCCATCGACTGAAGAATATTGTGCAAGATCTCATTGATAGAGGTGACATTGAGATTGAGGGACACTCATCTAATCAAGAACATGAGATGTTTAAGGAACCATTCCCAAAGCATGACAAGGGAAAAGCCAAAGTCACAGATGATCAAGCCAACTATACTAGAGCACCTTACAAATATGACTCAACTATCAATCACATCTCGATGGACAATCATATCTCTACTATTACCATCAAGAACAAAAATCCTAAGAATCCTCCTCAGAGACCCAAGATTGTCCTAAGAGGTGTTGGATCTTCTTCCGAACCTACTTCTGAATGTCATGTTACAACTCGTCGAGGTAAAATTACTTTGCCAGGTGCCTCCACTAAAAATACCGCTTCTTCATCAACCAAACCTGAGTATGACCTTGTAGAACAGTTAGGGAAGACACCCGTGCTCATTTCCATCCTTGAGCTCTTACGCATATCCCCTGCTCATAAAGCCATTCTTGAAAGAATCTTGAGAGACACTGCCGTTCCTACTGATCTGAACGTGGACCAGTTTCAAGCCATGGTGGGATACCTATCCGTTCCGCACTCCCTTACCTTCACAGAAGCCGATGACGCCTCCATAAGTCAGCCACATAATGCACCTTTACATGTTGAAGCCTTCATACACAAACATCGAATAGAGCGAGTCCTGATAGATGGAGGAGCTGGTCTAAACATTTGTACATTGAGCACCATTAAACAATTGGGATATTCTGATAAAGCTGTGAATTCAACAAATCAAATCACCATCAAGGCATATGATGATGAAGAGCACTCATCCAAGGGCACAGTCACCTTACCTCTAAGAATTGGGCCAGTCACAAAGGATGTGGTTTGTCAGGTCCTAGATCTGGATCTCACTTATAATATATTGCTAGGACGTCCTTGGATTCATGAAATGAGGGCAGTCCCATCGACATATCATCAATGCATTAAGTTTCCTCATAATGGAGTCGAGGTAACAGTTAACAGTGATCCTAATCCGTTCATATATTGCAATAACCTGAGATCACATACTGAGACCATCATTCCCAGTAATCGTGAGGCTGCTCCTTCGGCATACATTGACCCTGAGTCATTGAAACCTTCGACATCAAAACAAGGTGAACTTAAAGGCAAATTTCAGGACAAAGGCATGGGAGAATACACTTTAAATCAGACCATGTATTTACGACAAGTCATGAGCTCTCCAAAAGAATATGGAAGGCCACATCCTAACAAGCAAATATCCATCATGATACTCAAATGGGATCCTACTACCTTTCAAAGATGGGGCGAACTAGAAGAGGAAGATTTATACAAAATGCTTTTCAAAGACATTGAAGAGGACACACAAGATCAGATCAGTATACCCTGTGAGAAATATGGCAAAGGCTTCAAGATTCTACAAAAATTTGGGTATGATGGAAAAAGCCCTCTTGGGTTACGCAAGGAAGGCGTTATGGAGCCCTTACAACCTGAATTGACTGTAAAAAGGGAACGCTCGAAAGGACTTGGTTTTCTGACTTCCAAGATCCACACTAAAAGGACAGAAAAGGCATCACAAATCAAAATTGCCAAAGTTCAACAAGAGGATTACTATTCCATAGATTCCAACGAATGGGAATGGGGTTTAGACAAATCCTCCAGTGACTATGAGCTCACCAAGACATTCAGAGAGCCAGATGAACCCACAGAAGAAGAAGAATTTTATAAAAAGTTCAGAGTTGGTCAAGAAACGACCCATAAGGATTCCGCACAGTCTTCGTTTCAAGGTTCTAGGTCGAAATCACATAGGATGAGGACACCTGTCCTGGAAGGCGCTACTAGTGATGACAATTTGGATTCGCTTGCGATCGAAACTGATGAGGAGAGTGCCATCGATGACCTCGATGATTGCCTCGATATACCCGAATATAACCACATCTTCACTCTTAGCCCCGTAAACTCTGAAAACATTAAAGGCCTTCCCCTTGTTCACCACCAACTGATTGACTGGGATTATGAAGGACCAGCACAATTTGACACATTTCAAAATGACGAAGCTATTATTGACTATCTTGGCATACGAGATGATCTTCCCCCTGGGGACCACAAAGCAGGATACACCATAGAACTCAACAACATGGCATATTTTGGTGAGGGTGTCGGACCTTCCAGTCGCAAAAATGTGAAAATAAGAACAAATCAAGGGTAGGGTCTTATGGCGAAAACCACACTGTGGCGCTATCTGATCCCAAAAAAGTAAAAAGAAAGGACATATCTGAGGGCGAAAACCTCTCTGAGGCACCCGAAGATGGAAGGCTCGACATTCTCCTAGCATCATATGAGGAAAAGTCATCCATGTTAGTAGAGGAGACTATCAAAATGAACATTGGTACAGAAGAAGTTCCACACAATATATTCTTGGCTCAATCATTGACAGAGTCCGAAAGGGCAAAATTCATAAGCTTCTTCAAAGAATGACAAATCAATTTTGCATGGTCATACGCTGATATGCCTGGACTAGATCCGGATTTGGTAATGCATCATTTGACAGTCAAACCGGGGGCAAAGCCAGTGAAACAGAAATTAAGGAAAATGCATCCACAAGTGGCATTACTAGTCAAAGCAAAGCTGGAGAAGTTATTGGATGTCGGATTCATACGCCCAATTGATTATCCTGAATGGGTCTCCAATTTAGTACCTGTCAGTAAACCAGATCGCAGCATTAGAATATGTACAGATTTCAGAGACATCAACAAAGCTTGTCCGAAAGATGACTTCCTATTACCAAATATTGACTTGATCATTGATCTCACAGCAGGTCACGAAATGTTATCTTTAATGGATGGATTTTCTGGTTATAATCAAATCAGGATTGCACCCGAGGATCAACACAAAACATCATTCACTTGTCCGTGGGGAACTTTCTGTTGGAATGTCATGCCCTTTGGGATGAAAAATGCAGGTGCTACATATCAAAGAGCAATGACCACTATCTTTCACGATCTTATGCACATGACCGTGGAAGATTATGTTGATGATCTCTTGGGTAAATCAATAGATAGAGATACACATTTGGACATACTTTCAGTCGTCTTTGATCGATTGGAAAAATACAAAGTAAGATTAAACCCCAAGAAATGTGTCTTTGGAGTAACCTCCGGGAAGCTCCTAGGATTCATTGTGTCTAAAAGAGGAATCGAAGCTGATCCAACAAAAGTCAAGGCTATCTTGGACATGCCGCCACCTAGAAATATCAGTCAACTTCGATCCTTACAAGGGAGACTCCAGTCTATATGAAGATTCATAGCACAAATTGCAGATAAGTGCAATCCTTTTCAACACCTGCTACATAAAAATATCAAATTCAAATGGGATGATAACTATCAACAAGCTTTTCAGATGCTCAAAGATTATCTTTTGAATCCGCCAGTTTTGATGCCACCAGTTCCAGATCAGCCTTTGCTACTATACATATCAGCCATGCCAACAGACCTGGGGGCACTCCTAGCGCAACAAATTGCTGACGGCAAGGAAAAAGCAGTATACTATATCAGTCACACATTGGTGGGATATGAGCTAAACTACACACCAATCGAGCGTGCATGTCTTGCTGTGGTCTTTGCTTCAGAGAAATTACGCCATTATATGCTTACTCATAAGACTAAGTTGATTGCAAGAATTGATCCATTAAAATACCTCCTCAATAAAGCAACACTTACTGGGTGACTGGCCAAGTGGGTAATGATCCTGAGTGAATTCGACATCGAGTATGTAGACAGAAAAGCAATAAAAGGACAAGCAATCACGGATCAATTAGCAGATGCCCCCATGATTGATGATGTTCCTCTAAATTCAGAATTTTCAGATGAATCCATTTTAACAATATCACATGCAAAGCCATGGCAACTGTACTTTGACGGTTCATACACACAACATGGGGCAGGAGCTGGTATTCTCTTTATAACTCCTCAAGGCGATTCTATACCAAAATCATACCACTTATCATTTCCTTGCACTAACAATATAGCGGAATATGAGGCATTAACAACTGGATTACGAATTGCAGTTCAGTGGAAGATCCAAGAACTTTGTGTTTTTGGGGATTCTCAACTTGTCATCCATCAAGCAACTAATGATTACCAAACAAAAGATGAAAAATTAATGCCTTACAAACAAATGGTGGATGATTTGAAACAGCACTTCACAAAGATAGATTTTGAGCAGATACCAAGAGAGCAGAATCGTGCTGTAGATGCCATGGCTACAATTGCTTCACTAATTGATCTACCTCAAAATGAAACCTGCTATGAGTTCCTGGTAGACAACCTGTTGGTTCCTTCATCTGAGATCACTCCTACTAAAATGATATGCATTGTTGGTCCCGAATCCTAGTTATATGGTTCCATATTCACATATCTTCGCGATAATACTTTACCTCCTGATCTATCGAATAACCAACGTCGCACTTTCATTCGCCAATCCTCTCGATATGTCATTCTAGCTGATATCCTATACCGATGAGGTCTAGATGGCACTCTTCTTAGATGTTTAGAAAGCGACGAAGCTCAGATTGCGTTACGTGAAGTGCATGAAGGGATATGTGGTCCACATGCTAGTGGTCCTACCTTGGCCAAGAAACTCATCAGGACTGGATATTACTGGCCCAATATGGAAAAAGACTCATATCAGTTTGTCAAGAAATGTAAGCAATGTCAAATTCATGGAGACCTCATACATGCACCAGCATAGGAACTACAACCACTCGCGTCTCCTTGGCCCTTTTGTCAGTGGGGACTTGATCTCATAGGCAAGATTCACCCTCCTTCTTCCAATGGTCATAAATTCATTATCACAGCCACAGAGTATTTCACAAAGTGGATTGAAGCCATGCCTCTCACACAAGTCACTGGAAAACAAATTGCTACCTTCATCCTTAACTATATCATTTGCCGATATGGTATTCTTGATTCCATTATTACTGATAACGGGCGTCCCTTCAAAAATCAGGATGTTCGTGAACTCTGTGACCGCTTCCATATTTCCCATCGTTTCTCCACACCATATTACCCCCAAGGTAATGGCCAAGCTGAGGCGTCTAATAAAACAATTCTTAAAATCCTCAAAAAGACAATCGACGACGCTGGCCGTAATTGGCATATCCAACTCAATCCTGCACTTTGGGCCTACCGCACAATTGTCCGCACACCTACAAGAGCTACACCCTACTCACTTGTCTACGGCACTGAAGCCATCTTGCCTATTGAGGTTGAATTACCTTCTTTACGGGTCTCTTTGCAAAACATCATCGGCGATGAAGATTACAGGGTCTCTCGCTTACAAGAACTAGAACTGCTGGATGAACGGAGACAAACTGCTTTTAATCATCTCAAGGCTTACCAACAACGAATGAGTCGTAGCTACAACCACAAAGTCAAGCCTCACACATTTGAGGTGGGTGATTTGGTTCTCAGAGAAAATCCTAAGAATCAGCAAGACAGAGAGAAGAGGGGCAAGTTCGAACCAAACTGGCTTGGTCCTTACATCGTTACAGCAGCCTATGGATCTGGTGCATATCAGCTTTCAACTACAGAAGGTGAACCTTTGGAGGATCCTATCAACAACATGCACCTTCGCAAGTTCTACACATAGCTCTTCAGAGTATCCTAATTCAAAAATACAAAAAAATAAAAATAAAAATCAAAAAAGTAAAGAGAAATAATTTCATCCAACAGTGAAAACCACTTCGGTGGCGCCCTAGTCAAGTACCATGGTGAAAACTGGGTCACCAGCGCCATGCGTAGAGACATTTCTCCTCCCTCCTTCAGGATCCACTTTCATCCTTTCACTATTGCACACACTCACAACCTATTCATTCATAATAAACTTACCCATTCCCATCATGGCTTGTTATTGATCTACCCAAGATTGGTTAGCCATTCATACTAACCATCCCTTTTCACCCCTTTCCATCCATAATAAATCAGATCCTATCTGTGGCTAAGGCAATTCCTACGTCTAGTGATAGGTGTGGAACTAAGAACATCACATGTTTCGAGGAGTACAGTTTCTTCCAGCTTTCTTCAATCTATCCGTGCACAATCCGCAATAAAGCAGCATCTTGCATCGCCAGTCCGCAATAAAGTTCCATCTTCTCTGTAATAAAGTATCAGTTTCATGGATTCAGTCAGTTTCAGATGAGACACAGCAGCAACAATGGGCTTCAACAAATCAAATCTGTCAACAGACTCAGACAACATATGGTTCAATGCTATCTATCCTTTTTGTGAAAGTAAACATTGTGACCACAATCAAATAAGACTTATACAAGTGACAAGAGACACTAAAATTGAGGACTACAGTGGATGTTGGTGTCGAGTCTTGGTTTTCTTTTGATTTTTGGTGACATGTCTTTTAGCTTTTCCAGGATGTCTTTGACTAGAGATTCTATCTCCAGGATGTCTTTGACTAGAAAGGTGAGGATGGGGTATCGTCACCTATTTGGATTTGCTGTCTGTGGATTGTCTTTTAGTAATGCTATGACTTGTCCAAGGATATGAGGACACTGTGAGTCTAGTATGAACTGGGGCATTCCTTGTTTGTGACTGTCTTATCTCCATGCAAACGGGTACAATGACTTTCTGGGTCAAACATATGCCTCCATTGTCATAACCTACTTGCCATAATAAAGCTCAATGATGATAACGCACAAGAAGCTCTTTCACGTTCATATCTTCTATCTTTCATCCCCCTTTCTCGATTGACTTCCATCGTCCTTCTTGAGTCCGCGTAGCTTGCTATCACATGACTGAGTATAATGACACACCAAAAACATTGGCATTTCATGTAGTTTGCACCTACATTACCACATATAAGCATTTCGCACATACATATAGATATCACAATTGCATCACATCCTGCACACAACACCTGTTAGCACAATTTACATTTGCATTATCATATTCATCTGCATTACATACATTCGCATTTGCATCATACATCACATATAAAACATAAAAGAACAAAAATATTGCATTTGCATCATATACATTTTTGTATCCATCACATAGAAACATACATCATCAAACATCTCATCACATAGGTACACATGCATATAGCTGTCGCAAAAATGAATCATCTCATATATATATATAAAGTGTCATGGTACAATGATGTCAAAAAAAATCATATGGCTACAAAATCACTCGCAGGTGTCTATAATACAAAAATGGTACAAATACTGATACAAGGGAGCCCTCTATGGCTATGATGAACTCCCTCCCTCGGAGCCGCCTGGCCTCGACGGAATCTGAGCCCTAGAAGGACCCGCTCTAGGATCACCCTGCCTGTCCCCTCTATCTGGTGGTGGTGGAGGACCCATGACCCCACCACTCGATGCCTGTCTCCTCCGGCTCCCTACCGTAGCTGTCGCTATCCGCGATGGTCTATGGAAGCTCCTCGCCCGCTGATCTACTGGCACGACACCATAATAAAGGTCCTCCAGTAGGCAATCTCCTCTCCAGCTCGCAGGACATATGCGTAGCCTGCTCCTGCGTCCTCCGCTGCCTGCCTCCCTGCCCTCAGCGCTGTCTCAGCCTCCGTATAGCGCTGAATCACTTGATCCCTCTCCCGCTTAGTATCCTTGAGCCTGATCCTGAGTCGGTCCCTCTCGCTCTCCAGATCTTGGATCTCATCTACCTGGCCCTGGCAGATCTCCCTGAGCTCAATCAGCTCATCCTCCTCTGGATCCCCACCCTCTGCCTCTGTCTGTGGCTCTCCCTTTGCGGGTGCCTGCCCCTGTGCCTGTACTGGTGCTTGAACGGGTACCTATCTTGATACATGTCTAGGTCCCTGTACCTGTCTACGTCCCTGCTCCTGTGCCTGTACTGGCACCTGTCCTTGTACCTATCCCTGTCTCTGTCCCTGTGCTCTAGGACCCTGTGCTGCTGGTACCTATAGGGGCAATCCACCGCGACCCCTCACCACCTGGGCCTGTCCCTCCTGTCCACCCTCCCTCCGAGGTGCCACCCTCCTCTCCCCAACTACTCCCCTCCGCCTCCGTCAGCCTCAGCCTCCATCACCCCCACCATCATCATCATCATCTCCTCCTCCATCTCCCTCCAGTAGCTCTCCTGGATCTGTCAATCGAGGGAATGGATGCTCGGCCCAATATGCTGCATACTCCGCATCCATCCCGACGTCCTCGATCTCTGGCCACATATCCCAGGGTAGGGGCACCATCTCTACCAGTTGTGTCAGCACCTGATCATATGACAATAAAGGTCCGAACTGCGCCTGATCCCTCACTGTGCGGGCATACATACCCGAGCCTGGTGGCATCCTCTGGATCCTGCCATACTGCCTACATACTCTATCCACCAACTGTCTCTTCAGTATATAGGGCATCCGCCCAATCAGATACCTACTCCGGAAGGTGTAAGGCAGCTCCACTGCGTCATACTCCCACTCCTCACATCCCAGATACGGCCTCCAGATGACTACGTTAATGTCATCTATCACTCGTCGCCAATGCTCTAACCTGCCAATCCGCGGCTGCGAAGTGATCATGTCATACAGATGAACAAAACTCTGTCCATGACCTCTCCCTCTGAAATGTATCAGTCACATAATAGGAAGATGCTCATATGCCCAAACCTGCAGTAGTGTCACTCCACAGCCCAGTCCCACTGATCCATGGTATACAAACTGGTGAAACTCATAATATAGGTGGGCCAACACGCATGGACCCCACGCATATCTGGTGTGCTGCATCACCAGTGTCTCCAGTGCTCCTCCCCAGCCCACTGCCAACCCCCGTGTCGCCCTGTCTGGACATAGGAACCCACTGATAGCTCCTCCAATCACAACTGGCAAGGCTAACCCTGTCGCGGTCATGGTGTCCCATGCCACATGTCCTGCTCTCATCTCTAGGCCGGGATCTTGAAACACCCGTCTCAAAGCCTCTTTGTCTTCATCGCGATCATATGGAATCAGATCTCCATCAATTGGTATATGCAGAATCCTGTAAACATCCTCAAGGGTGACTGTCATCTCACCCATCGGCAAATGGAATGTGCAAGTCTCTGAATGCCATCTCTCGGCCAGCGCAGTCAACAAACCCATGTTTGCCCGAAATTGAGGCACATATAGCACGTGTCTCAAACCCATCTCCTCGATGGCAGCTCTATCCTGAAATGACAACTCCGGTCGCAATCTCTGTGTCGACGGGAATATCTCCCGTGACTCTAACATAGGCAAATACTCCTGCAGTCAAGAACATCAATCATGTCAGTCATTGTGGCATTCACTGTTCATCACAAAATGCTACTTTTTATCTAAATGCATATGGTTATCTATCTTAGTGACACTCACTTTTCATCACAAAGTGTTGCTATCTATCCTAGTAGTGCTCCCTGTTCATCACAAAGTACTACGTGTGTGACACTCCCTGTTCATCACAAAGTGTTACTCACATCTTGCACTCCCTGTTCATCACAAAGTGCTGCTTATACTTTGGGTACTCCCTGTTCATCACAAAGTACTCTATCTGGGTGTTCCCTGTTCATCACAAAGTGCCTTGATCTATCCTAGTCTTCCTAGAGGACCTGCTTGAGTGTCTCCTCTCAGCAGCTTATCCAATCGACAGCGTATGTTCATCATAGAACTGTCGATTTGACCTAGAAAACAAAACCTTGCATTTTTCAGACATAAACGCATTTCTAACTCATAAACGTGCCTATAGACTGCACAAGCGCGCCTAAACAACACAGACGCGCCTGTTTTACATAAACGTGCCTACATTGTTCACAAACGTGACTTTGCAACATAAACGCCCTTGGAGGACGTAGACGCGCCCGACTTTGGCACAAACGCGGTTCCAGACACAGACATGCCTGGCACCGACATAGACGCGCCTGTCGGACACAGACGCACCTAACACCGACGCAGACGCGGTTTCCTGGTTTTTGCATTTTTTTGCACCCTACTTCTAAGCACATTTATTGCTCTATTCGGCATGCATTAATGACAAAAGCAAATGCATCAAATTAAGAGGAGGTTTGGTGGTACTTACCGGCTCTCCTACCTCTGCTGGCCTTTGAAATCGTCGAACGCGGTCGAATTTGTGTACGAAAGCCATCGCTGTTGACTGCTGCTGCTCTTTTCTCGCTCTGCACTTTGATCTCGTGAAGGTGTAGATGACAATGAGGATGTCTTTTGCCCGTGGTCTATCTTATAGCCTACCCTAGCCCTCGCATTCATTTCCTGAGTCAGTCTTCATTATCCCGTGACTTTGTCACTTTATCCGGTCAGTCCATTCTATCCCGTCATTCTTATCGAGAGATTGTCTGCAATCTTTTCAGACATTTTCATCCAATCTCTCGAGGGGGCATATCATTCTCATTCTGGGGCAACTCTGTATCAGTTCATCTTATCTTCTTTGAAACAACGCGACAAGCCGCATTGTCTCAAAGAGGGGCAAAATGTAGACACCTAAAATTGTCATGTTTAATTAAATAAATATTTTATTTATTTAATTATCTAAGCCTAATTCTTCTATTGATTAAATAAATCTTTATTTATTTAATTAATTCATTTATCCTATTCTAACCTTATTTCTCATTTAAATAAATACATTTATTTATTTAAATTATCCTTTTCTTAAATTAAATAAATATTTTATTTATTTAATTATCCTATTTCTTCTATTAATTAAATAAATCTTTATTTATTTAATTAATTCATTATCTTTTTCTACACATGACACATGTCATTCATCTCTTAATTCATACACTACCTACCCCTTTCATTATTTTATTATTTCTTCTACCTACCCTCTAATCCTAGCCGACCTCCTTTTTACACCTCTCAATCTTATCCCTCCATTTCATATTGTGTCTTCTATTTAAGGAGATGCCTTCTTCATTATCAAACCCTAACAACTTGATCAATTGGCTACACTGCGATCCTACTTGCAACCACATTCCGTTCTTTGTTGAGCTCTTGTGCATATAAAATCTAAGAGCAAATATATCAAGCAAGATCAATGGAGATAGGAAGAATGGAGATCAAAACCCTATTGGACATGTGATGGTATAATCTTTGTGATTTTGTTTTATTTGCATTGTCTTAGGTAATCTTCATATGTTATGGTGGATCTTTGTTGATTGTTAGGCTAGGGTTTTGTGGTTGAATTCATTTAGCCTTTCAATATTGTTATTATTGTTATCCATTTTCACCATATATAGCTAGATGTGACCTGGTTAAGGGATTTCCCTCAGATCTGTTAGGATCTTCACTTTGTTAGAAGTGACCTTGTTAAAGGATTTCAAACACTCATTTAGAATGTTACCTTGCTAGAGGGTATACAAATAAGACTGTTAAGTCCACTCGATTAAGAGATTTCTTGTCACTTACAAAATAACAGTAATAAAAATATATCTGCAACTTTACATCTAAAATGCTAAAGCAGATTCTTATTTGCTCAAAACAATCTAGTCATAAGACTTATCTTGTCCCTCTGCTGGGCTCTCTACTCTGTTATTCAAACAGGTCTTCAAACTTTTGTGCTCGGTAAACAGTATGTAGCATCCATGTGCTTACACTTGCCCGAATACATTGTTTATCAACAATTCCTTATTTATAAACAATTGCTAACCGCTTAATCTCCTTGATCACATTTCCCATGATCAATCTTAGCCATCAGATTTTCAAACTTGACCAGGTTCAATGTATCCTTTCAATCTAAAAACATTTTACCTTGCCTCGAGACTTGCATTTCTTTCTAGGAACTTGCACAAGCTTATTACAGTTCAATTTGCACTGTAGATCTTCCTGTCGATTTTCCTTTGCCAAAGATCCTTAACAAACTTTATGTGTGGCATACCAATCATTTATACATCTCTAGCTAATCATTGTCCTTCATTAAATAATGGTTTTATCCATCCAATGTGCATTGTCATAACTCGGTTGCAACTCGGTAAATACTAAACCTTACTCGGTAGACATTCCGCCTTCATTAACCGATATCGATAACCTTAGGGTTTATTGACTAAGTTCTTTGCTCGGTGACATAGTATAGTATTAACCTTACAATCTAAACATCATGATCTCATCATTGTCTAACTCAGTAATAGTTGCCCTTTGAATATCTTATTTCTCCCCTTATTCATCACATTCTTTCTATGTCACTTATCGACCACTTAATACTCATCAAAACATACTTCTTAAGATATGGCAACATCATACTAAATCAAAAAATCAATCTCTTGACATCAATGACAAAATAATGTTATAAAGATAGTTATCATCCTTCTTCAGTTATATCAATAATCTTCAACAACCTTCTGAATATCCTTAATGAATATCAACAATCTTTCTTTCTACTGAAAATGCCAACAAGGTCATATTATGTCATAAAACCCCTTAAGGGAACCTATTATGACTTTATATCCCTTACTAGGACTTGTTAATGGGTATTATGTCATAATAGGACCTATAATGTCATAATATGACCTATTATGTCATAATAGGTCCCATTGTGACATAATAGGTCCTATTATGATATAATACGACCTATTATATCATAATACGACCTATTATGTCACAAGACCCCTTAAGAGGACCTATTATGACATTATACCTCTTACTAGGACCTACTATGACATAAGACCCCTTAGTAGGACCTATTATGACATATGTAGAGAAAGATAAGTTGGTTGAGAGAGAGAGATGGTACTTTTAGAGAGAGTTAAGGGGTATTATGTCATAATATGACCTATTGTGACATAATATGACCTATAATGTCATAATACGACATGTTATGTCATAACAGGTCACATTGTGACATAATAGGACCTATAATATCATAATACAACTTATTATGTCATAATAGGTCACATTGTTACATAATAGGACCTATTGTGACATAATAGGTCCTACTGTGACATAACCTATTGCGACATAATACAACCTATTATGTCATAATAATGCCCTATTATGTCATAAGACCCCTTAACAAGACCTATTATGACATAAGACCCCTTAGTAGGATCTATTATGACATAATAAGATTGATTATCACATATTAGGACCTATTATGTCATAATAGATCCTATAATGTCATAAGACCCCTTAAGAGGACCTATTATGACATTATACCCCTTTGTAGGACCCGTTAAAGGTTATTATGTCATAATAAGACTGATAATGACATCATAAGATCTATGATGATGTAATAGGGCCTATTATGTCATCATAGGTCCTATTGTGACATCACAGGTCATATTATTTCATAAAACCCCTTAAGAAGACCTATTGTGACTTTATACCCCTTACTAGGACTTGTTAAGGGGTATTATGTCATATAGGACCTATTGTGACATAATAAGACCTATAATGTCATAATAGGTCCCACTGTGACATAATAGGTCCTATTATGACATAATAGGTCCTATTATGACATAATACGTCCTATTATGACATAATAGGTCCTATTATGACATAATAGGTCCTATTATGACATAATACGTCCTATTATGACATAATACGACCTATTATGACATAATAGGTCCTATTATGTCATAAGACCCCTTAAGAGGATCTATTAAAATGTTATACCTCTTACTAGGACCTATTATGACATAAGACCCCTTAGTAGGACCTATTATGATATAAGACCCCTTAGTAGGACCTATTATGACATATGTAGAGAAAGATAAGTTGGTTGGGAGAGAGAGATGGTACATTAAGAGAGAGGTAGAGATGTATATATAGAGAAATATATAGGTAGGTAGGGGGTAAGGGGAGGTTTATAGAGATAGTGAAGATAAAGAGTAAAGAGTTAAGGACGTGAGAGAGAGGTAGAGACATAGTTTTAGATTTTGGGAGAGAGGGGACAAAGTGAGATAGAAAGGAAAAAAAAGACAGAGAAATGTGAATTATATATAAATTTTATATTTCATGTATATATAGCTTGTATTTTTTATTAAAAAAAATTTTAAAAAAATTATTATTTTTTTTTAAAGGAAACGAGATCCCGTTTTGTTTTTGAAATGGGATACCGTTTCTTAGATCTAGGCTCGGGATCCTGAAGCTAAATGGGATTCCGTTTCAAATTTAGGCTTGGGATCCCGACGTGAAATGGGATCCTGTTTCGTTTCTCATGCGTTCCGTGAGATTTGCCTTTTTTTTATAAGTGTAAAACTTCCACACTAAGTGGACACAACTTTGTGCACTTACCCATAAGTTCTACCAAGAATCTTAACATTAACCACTTCTTCGATGACATGTTTAATCTTTGGAATGAGGACATCAACTTCCATAACCTCACCATTAAAAATATGGCGGTTTCTCTCCTTCCAAAGGTGTCATGTCAACACCGATGGACTCACAACCCAAAGAATACCCCATTTGGAAGAGTTTGCCTTATTTGGCTAAGAGCAGAGAAAGTCTTTTAGCGACTGATTTCTAACCATATGACACTGCAAACAATCAAGAAGCCAATCCCAACATCGCTTTACGTAGGGGCAACAAAAAAGTAAATGCGCGACCGTCTCTCCATCCTTTTTACACAATGTACACATGCTGGGTCCCGAGATTCCAATCAATTTTAGTCTCTCCCTTGTAAGAATGTGTCCATGCAACATGATCCACAAAAAAACACCTGCCTTAGGTAGAATGCTTTTATGCCAACACAAGGCCCTAGGCCAATCTATATCTTTCTCTCTGTGTCTTTGTAATTCGTATCCTAGTTGCACTTTATACATTCCTAATTTGGCCGCACACCACAACAAACTATCATATTCATAATTGCAGTGGATCTTTTTCTTATTGCATAGCAATTCATCCAGTTTCTTCCAATTTTCTTGGTTCCATTCCCCACCACTTTCCACACTATCAGGGCGGTAGAGCTAGGCATGTGTTGCATATAGTCTGCAACAAAGGGACCGACTATAGCTTCCACTTGATTGATCCAATCTTGGTCCTCGAAAGCCTCAGCCAATGGAGTATCTCCATTCCACGAGTCTCTCCAAAACCTTGCCTTTTTGCCGTTGCCAATTTTCCAAGTCAAATGCTCTGTAATGATTCTCCTACTTTCCCAAATAAATCACCAGACAGGGGATCCTCCATCTGAGTTTGCTACTGTGGAGATTCTTTCCAAATTTGGAGAGTCAAGATATTTTCTAGATAAAATTTTGCACCAAATTTTCTGAGGGTGCATGTACATTTTCCATGCCAGCTTGGCACCAAGTGCCAAATTGCGAAAATTCATTTTCCTCAAACCAACCCCTCCCTCATCTTTGATTAAGCAAGTCATATCACAGTTAATCAAAGGAATTTTCTTCTTGTCTTTGGACCCTTCCCACAATAATTTTTTAAGTAACCCATCAAGATCATTTGTTGCTTTGTAGAAAAATCTGAAACACGACATATAATAAATAGGTACAACCGACAATA
This sequence comes from Cryptomeria japonica, assembly GCF_030272615.1. NCBI lineage: Eukaryota > Viridiplantae > Streptophyta > Pinopsida > Cupressales > Cupressaceae > Cryptomeria > Cryptomeria japonica. Next base: position 222,326,911 of record NC_081408.1, on the reverse strand, counting down.
CTGATTTGATCATTTGTATCCTTCCAGCCAGTGTAAGCCATTTGTTTTTACACATTTCCACTTTTGTGTGACATTTGTTGATCACCTCCTCCCAAAGCTTGTTATGGAATCTCCTTGCAGACAATTGCACTCGAATATATTTGATGGGGAACTCACCAATCTGAAAACCCAAAATGCTTGCAATCTTCAATTGGGTTCTCTTGCTAGTATTGATGAAGTAGACCACAAACTTAGTTTTGTTCATGCTTTTCCCTGAGAGAACCTCATATTCCTCCAAGATGCTTTTGATTGTCTTTTCTTCCCTCTCTGAGGCTTCTCCAAAAAGAATAGTGTCATCAGCGAATTGTGAATGAGATATAGGATTTAGATCTTCATGAATTGAAACACCCCTCCAACTACCTAGAACCACTAACTTTTTAATATTTCTACCAAGAGCTTTTGCCATTAGAACAAATAGGAAGGGTGATAGGGGATCTCCTTGTCTTAACCCATTAGTGGCATGAAAAAAACCACACACTGAGCCATTAACAATGACTGAGTAGCATATGGAATAAACACAATGTTTGATACAATTTAGCCAACCTCTCTCAAAACCAAATTTCTCTAGAATAGAAAACAAAAAGGTCCAAATTACCTGATCATAAGCTTTGCTAACATCTAGCTTCACAATCATTCCATGCTTCATGTCTCTACTCCTGGTATGAATGGCCTCTGCCACAATGATAATACTGTTTGCAATCTCCCTCCCCAGTGTGAAGCCATGTTGTTAAGGTGAGATCAATTTGTACAAAATAATCTTCAATCTATTGACCATTGCCTTGGATATAATTTTCTACAGAGAATTGCACAATGAGATTGGTCTGTAATCGGCCATAGTCTCGCAAGTCTACTTTTTGGGAATTAATGCGATCAAGGTGTTGTTGATTTCTTTGACAAACTTTCCTTTCTTGCAGAATTCTTTAACAACCTTCCAGATGTCTTCCCCCATGAAGCACCAACACTTCTAGAAAAACTCCATAGTCACCCTGTCCGGGCCTGGTACCTTGTGGGGATGGAGTGCAAAGGTGGCGTCCTTAATTTCTTTGATTGTGAAAGGGTGCATCAGAAATTTATCATCCTCCAGAGTTACTTCTCTATCCATAACCTCCAGTAGATTTGAGAAACCACCATGTCTCTAGCCATCCACCGATCCCATAATCTGTTTGAAATATTCGACTGCAATTTCCTCAATCTCCTCTATCTTTGAGAATTGCATCCCTTTCGAATTCTTGATGGAGTCAATTTTGTTTTTTCCTCGTTTGGCCTTTACTGATGTATGAAAAAACTTGGTGTTTGCATCTCCTGTGCTAATCCACAATTCCCTTGATTTTTCATGCCAATAGATTTCCTCTCGAAGCAAAATTTCAGAAAGATAATTTTTTAACTGTTTTTCTATTAAGAAATCATCTTCGACATGCTATTAATAATGATCGAACTATTCAAGCGGTCAAGCTCCTCCTCTATTATGATTTTCTCAGCAAATATGTTTTTGAAAGAGGCTACATTCCAAAGTTTTATTTTATCTTTGATAAACTTCACCCTCTAAGAGAAACAAAAGCTGGGTGTGCCAACAAAAATATTGCTATCTAGCCACCACGTCTCCAGATTTTTGTGAAAATTAGGATCCCTCCACCACATACTTAAGAACTTAAAATTCCCCTTGACCTTTGCTTGAGAAGCGATAAAGAAAGTCTGAACCAGGAAGTGATTTGAGAGGGAAATATGCAAGATACTTGATTCCAAGTTAAAAGAAGATTTGGCCTAGAATGGTCCTACAAAAAATCTATCAAGCCTCTTTGAAATGCTTGCAAAATTTGTTGTTCTATTGGTCCCAGTAAAACATCCATTTTTGGTACCACATCAAAAAGATGATTGTTGGAAACAAAGTCCCTGAAGTCCTGTATAACTCGATTGGGCATTCTTAAACCTCCCTTCTTTTAATCAATATCAAGCAATGCATTGAAATCCCCCGCAACCATCGCTTTCTCGCATATAGTAGTTTTGATTTGCTCCGTAATTTCAGTCCATACATTGAGTTTGTCCTCTATTTTGGTAGGCCCATACACATTAAACAATGTAAACTTGAGGTCTTCTTTTAAAAATTTGACCCAGCAGTAAATCCAATTCTCAGATTTCTGGATCAATTTAATTACAACTTTATCAGGGTCCCATAAGGTTGCCAATCCACCTGCAGAGCCATTGGCTTCCTGAAAAAAACCATCCCAATTTTTGCAAGAAAAAAGAAAACTTGGAGCTTTGTCCATATTTAGCTTGGTCTCCTGCAGCAAAATAACTTCACTCGATATTCTAGCCGCGTTTGACCAAGCGAATTTTGTCAGGGGCCGAAAGTCCCTTGACATTCCAAGTAGTTAGATTCATTTCTCACCAAGGGAGAATCCATCTCCCTTGGATTTTTTCATGAATTCCAACATGATAATAATCCCTTTCTCTTTGGCCCTATCTTCTCTCTTCTAGTGGTTGCTTTTCCTACCCTTGACACCTTTAGCCTTTCCCAACAAAATGTTTGCGGATTGACTAATACTTATGGGATCAATGTTGTCCAATTGGTCATCCAAATGAAACTCATCTTGCGAATCCAAATCATAGTTGATTTCATTATCTGAAAGGCCTTTGTGATTGATAGGATCCGGTCTGGATGAGGACAATCTAACATCATCCTCTTTTGCATTTTCCAAAAGTACACCAGAGCAATTTTTCTTAGGGGATGGCGGTTTAGATGCCAGAATTGGAGATTTGTCAATGACACCACTTTTATTTGCATTTGTAACCATTTGTTAGTCCACCCGTAATTTTTCCCTTTTAAAGTATTCTTGCTCGCGGGTTGCCTTTTGTGCCTTTACTTTTGTCGGGTCATTTGTTTTCCTTCATACTTGAACCGTTGAACTCTTTCAAAAAAAGTTCAATAGGTTCAAGGTTCAAAGCGCGTTTAAAAAGAGATTCATTTTTGGTCTTTGTCGCCGTGTGAACAAGTGCGCTTTTGTTTGTGGTCTTTGAAGTTTTGAACCCGTTGAACCAAATTTCAAGCAGTTCAAGCAGTTCAAGGTTCAAAATGCCTTTTGTGAGTCGCGACAATGTATCGTTATATGACGAGTGTGAGTCCTTATGTTTTGAGTTGATATGTGATCTTGAACCTTGAACCAAATTTCAAGCGGTTCAATAGGTTGAAGGTTCACGTTTAATAGTCCTTTTCTTTTGTCGCTCGTTCCCGATGTTGTTTTGTGTGCCACCCACTCATTGTTATATTTCTTAAGTGAACATTGAACCGATGAACCTTTTTGTCAAACGGTTCAAGGTTCATGGGTTCATTTCAAAACTATCTCTAAAGCTTTTTGGTGGAAATAAAAGAGGCGACAAGAAGGAATATTCCCTTATTCGGCAATTTAAAATTCTAAATGTGGAAAGTAATCATGAGAACATCAAATTACTTGTGTGGAAGTGATGGATAATTAATAATGTGTTAGTCTGTGTCATTTCACCATTACTTCGCACGCTTGGGTACAAATCATGCTGAACCATGTGTAGCTCTAAACATATTTATCCGTCCGGTTGAAGGAAATGTGTACGAATTTATTTCCATATTTAAGAAGGTCATACCTGCCATACTTCAGTAAAATTGGAGGCGCCAAAGGTAAAACCATCTTTGTTCTCTGGAAGAATTTCCAGTTTTCATGGTGTTAACGGGTAAGTCAGTTGATTTCTCCTAAGTTGTGTTTCTTTGAGTTCTGAGGTTTTTATCAGTATAGAAAAGGGAAATATCTAAATTGTTGGGGTAGGATACTGTCTTGTTGTTAAAATTTCTTGGCTAAGGGGGGTAGATAGTTAACATGAGGCCAATGCTATCGAATCTTGGCCAAACCTCATGTCTAGTGAGTATTTTGCGGAATCGGAAGACACCTCCTTAGTTCATGTGGATTTAGGGGATTTCCTGGAAAGAACCAAGAACCCTCAGCCTGGCTCATTAATGGAAAAGATAGTTAAGAGTGGTCTTATGGAACTTGCTATGTTCCCGCTCGTTGCACCTTGCCTAGATTTAGTGTTGGCATGCATGAACAGATATGACTCTGAGAACAGATGTATCAGAACCAGTGATGGTGAAGAGCTGGTCATAATTAATAGAGAAATAGTGATGGCGGCAATGGGTATTCCACATAAGGATGAGTATGAGGACTGGACAATTGGGAGTTCGTATGCCTATTTCTCTAAAAAGAAGAGCAAGTACAGGAGTGTAATTGCCAGAAATTGGCTCTTGAAGATTCAAAAAGGAGGATCATGATTACCCAAGCCCCTGACGAAAGAGCATTTCATCCCAGAGGTGCGGGACATTGTTATACTTTTGAACAGAGTGAAGAGGAATTCACATTCCTTCTAATGGGAGGACTGGATGTACTTTTTCATCCAAGTGGTTTTATCCGGTGATAGATTTCTGGATTGGTCTCAAGTAATTGCAGAGAGACTTCATGAAGGATTGAGTAATTTTGTGGGGATGACAGGGTTTTACATGTCTTCCTACCTTTTCTACATTTTAGCTTGCACAAGGAATTGGCTTAGACTACCTAATGAACCTTGGATTGATGGAATGAGGGTTTGCAATTTTTACCCTTTGTTGCAACAACAAAGACATGTTGAGCAGATTGACAGGTGGAATGGAGTCTTTGCGGGGAGACTTGCCTATGAGCTTTAGGGTGATGTAAACAGTAGGATGCTAGTTGAAGCTATGGAGTTTGTGAGTATATATGGAAGTTTCTTTATCCAATTTACTCGGTTTACTTACATATGAGTAGGTGGCTTTGAAGGCCAACCATTCAAACTGCCTAGGTACGCCTTTGATAGCTACGTGCTTATAGAAGTGAGCAGGCAGTTGGCCTACATAGATAAAATATTAGGAACAAAGGGCGAGTCTGGGGTGGTAATTCCCATTGAACTTGGATATTACAGTTGCAAGTCTGTATTAGATGCCTTGAACTTGAAACTGGAGTTCAAAAGGACGAACCTGCAACCATATGTGGCAAGGCAAAAATTTGACAACAAGGGTTATGCAAGGGAGAACCTTAATGTAGACAGTCATTTTTGCCATGAACCTCAGATAGAAGATTATTGGGAGAACTGCAAGGATGAGTATGAAGTGAGAAAGAGACTGTGGTCCAGATTCACTTTGCAGCAGATAATCACCATGAGGCTCCCAATTAATATATCCGGTGTATCAGAAGATACAGAGGGGAATGTTTTGGATCCTGAGTTTGATACTGAGATTGAAGGAAAACCGATTCCAGAAATTGACTGGAACAAAAAGGAAGATGACATTATCCAAACAAGAACCTTCAATATTGTTAGGAGAACAGAGAGATAGTTGAGGAATCAAAAGTTCAAGGAGGGACCCCACATGTCCTCACACAAATCAAGAATTGATTCACACATTATGGTTCAATCTCCCATTTCTACCACTAATGAAGTTGTTGATGTTGTAGGTGTCTCAAAGCCCATTGTAGAGAAAATTCAACCAAGAAGGTCAAACAGGTCGCCATCCAGTCTCACAACTGCCTGAGTAACTCGGTCCAGAAGCAAAAAGAAGAGTAGGGAGCTTGTTTTGAAACAGATCATTGTAGACTTGGATCCCAGTGAAGAGATTGAATAAACAATGGATTCACAAGATCAAGGTGACCCCGAGATGCAAGAAATGGACACAAATAAAGAAGTGAAAATTCAACAGGATCCCATGAATACCTTGGTAATTGTTACTTCACTAGATGCACAGACTACTCCGCCACCTAAGGAGCCTGCAATCGCACCAAGGTGGCTGGAAGCCGCCATTGGGAAAAAGAGGAGTGTGGTGCTAGTCACAATTCCACTAGAGTACATGGTTAGCAGATGCTTGGGAAAGACATCAAAGCCCAAAAAACTCAAAACACAGGCAATGCTTGATGTGGACGACACAACATGTCACTGGACAACTGAAGTTGCCAAACCCATTTCTGGAAGAGACACAGACAAGGCTACGAAGGAGGATTTTACTATGGAGAAGATAGATTTGGGGGTTGCTTCAAGGGCTGTAGATGTTAAGCATCTGGAATCCTCCACAAAGAGGATAATTTCAAGGACTTGGAAAGATGAAAATGATAAGAGAGAACTGAAGCAAGTTGTCACACAGATGGCTGAGTACATCAATGCTATCCATGATCCAGACCCCGAACCATTATCACAGATACCAGTGTCATTTGACCCTAAATCACCAGCAAACCATAAAATGCTAGATCTGGTTCAAAGGAACAAGGTAGTGACGAAGATGTTTAATAAATGGTTGGACCTGATAATACAACAAGGATCAGATTATATTCGTAATCTGGTTAAAGTTTATAAGGATGCTGAAACCATGAGTAAAGAGCTCAAACTAGAAACAACCGCCTAGGAAAAAGAAAGGATAAAGTGGGTAGCAGTCCTTGCATAGATGAACGATGTTCAAAAGTATGGAGTGATGAAATTCCTGGCTGAGAAAATAGTGGATAACTTGGATGACAATGTGCTGTACGTGTCAAAGAAAAATGTGGAATGGCACAATTCGATCATCAAGCAAGGCCATGAAGAATCCACCAAGCTGCTCAAAGGATTGACTGACTTGATTGGCACGATGCAAAATGACCTCAAGTGTATTGATATTCAACTCGTGAAGGAGGCCGCCAAGGTAATCGAAGAAGCTGTAGACATGCCTAAGGTCTTTCAAGAAAGGATCCAGTTCATTCAGAAAATAAAATCCTTGACCATTGATGACTTTTTAAAAGTGGAAAGGATTGAATCAATGCTCTTTGTCTGTACGGACCATTTAGAGGTTGACAAGGTGAAAGTTACACAGGTAAATATGGACAAAAAAGTGTGGAAGTAGAGGATCCTGCACATTAGTCTACCCTATTTCCAAGTCATCTTGAACTTCCTAGCAACGCACCTTGAATGGCGTGGTTCTGCGGCAAAGCAGGACAAGCCTGTAACCTCCTCTGCCACGGTGGAAGCCTAGCTGATCTGAAAATGAAATGTCAGCCTTTTAGTGGCTATTAGTTTTGTTTTGTTTTGTGTTGCTTTAAACGGTTTCTTTCCCATGGGTGAAAGTAAATGTTATCTGATCATGTAAAAACTATAGCTTGGTGGCTATTTAAGCGAAAGAGCTTGTCTTTGTATGGGTTCCGAAAACTGTGATTTTGGGGAGCAGTAGATAAAATTTTGATATGAATTGTTTGGATGATACAATAATTGGTTATTAATGAAATGTTGTGTTATCTTTGAATCTGTGCATTATGAGATATGTAATCTTTCTTAGGTTGATTATGGGCACAATATAATTTGATGATCAGTTATCTCTGTATTCCTTTTTAGTTCATGTTTATTATTGGTTGTTGGGATGACTCACATTGTATTGATTTGCTTGATCCCCCTTGTTCTGTGAAGCATGAGAGAGTATCGATCGAGCCATTAGTTTTTGCTGAGTCCTTATTTTGCTTTGAAATTATACAACAAGAATGTTATGAATCAGAGTCTATGAACTCTCCTTTGAATATTCTTTTCATAAATTTTCTATGTTTATAGTTTTGAAGGCATTTATTTGTGTTGATGGATAAATGCTGAAGTCTTTCAATGCTTTCTGGTTAAAAGTGTTAGCATATCAACTGCATAAGAAATTCATTGTAAATCATACGAGAAGCTACCCTCTAATGTAGAGGTTGAATTTTCATTAATTCTTCCAACTGTTGGTGTATTTGCTTCTTTCTAAAGGGTAAAACAGAGTCATATTTTGCTTTGAGAAGGTAATAGTTAAAATTTCAAGAAGGAGACAAATCTGTTAACCAACACCATTAACTGACTGTTTAACTTCTTGACCCACTTCTTGGCATTTCTTGCAGGTTTGACAAAGACTCTGCAATCTGCACTTTGATGGTTCTTTAAGCTGCATCTCCCACAAGTCAGTTGATATGCTTTAACTTCCACATGTTGTATCCAAACATTGTCCCCTGATAAAAGTGATAGTTTAGAAGGAATCTTTTTCACAACCATGATCTTCAGCCTTGCATACAAGTATGAATCACTTTCCATAATTCCATTATCAATATCAATCAGTGTGCCCAACGATCTTCCAATTTTTTCAAGGCATGAATCACTCCAATATTCTAAAGGAAAATTGTACAAATGAATCCATATAGGATGATTGTATACCGCCAATGGTAATGGATTAAAATTAGGTTGCCAAGGCTGCAAATATAATAGGCACTCCTCCATGAACCAATTCTATTGAATCAAAATTTTATTTCTCACTTCTTCATCCATGAAGATGACATTGAAAAATCTTTTAGGCATGAATTTGATAACCACTTTGGAATCCCAGTTGCTATACACCCAATCTTTAAGTTGATTTCTGTTGAATTTGAGTCCAATGAATTTGCCGATGACTGCATGTTTTATCCACAAATCCAAATCTTCTTCAACTTCGCTTATGATGTCAATTTCCACATCTTGCGCTTCCGCCTCTAATGGCTCTTCTTTTTTACCAGTATTCAAAGGTTCTCTCCAACCATTCATGTTAGATTTTCCTCCATGCTAAAACTGTCTCTGAAAGCCTCGACCTTCCCTCCATCGCCTGGTTTTCCTCTCACCTCCCATTTTTTTAGGTTATAAAGCATGTTTCTATTTTAAATTCAAACCTTTGAAAAAAATCAACACAATCTTAAATAATATATTAGTTTAAACAAAAGCATTCAATTAGTTAATTCTAATGTAATAGTTGAGATCACTCTTAAAGAAAGTTGGCTTTTTTTAGTAGAGCCAACATTTTGTTATTACATTTTGGTAATCCCACTACTTTAGACATCCAAACATTTACAAGTTTTTAAAGTTAACAAATTTACCCTTAATAAGTTTTATTCTACTTCCATTTGTTTGTTTAAGTCCAAGACTCATTTGTCATGAAATTGTTGATGAGTGACACAACCCAATATTTAAGCTTTGATAACAATGTGTAAAGAAGTGGATTAGAAAAGTAAGTTGAATTCTTATGGCATAGATACTCCTATTAGATCCACTCTAAATTTTACACTTTCTATATCGACTATTGTATGCCTTGAACAAGTAGTCTTTAATTGATATACTAATCCAAAAAGTTTAATTCCTAGTTTACTTGATATATATATTAACTTGTATCAATTGTATTGTAACAAGTGTAGCCCCTTTGGGAAATGAGAATAACATGGATTCTCTATCTTATTGATTTGGTCGGACTCCTAGTCGTCAAAAGGGGCATTCATTTTCATAATGCATTTCAACAAAAAACCCACAACATGAGGTAATCGACAATTCAATTTTAGAGAAATACTTGAACAATATAACTGTAGTCACATAAATCTGTCCACTTAATTAAATGAATACTTAGTATTTATTTGATTATTTAACCATCAATTAATAATTAATTAAATTAATATTTAATTAATTCATCTTAACCCTATTCTCCTATTAATTAAATAAATTATTCAATTTATTTGATTTAATTCACTTAACCAAATTCAGACCATTAATTAAATAAATAAATCATATTTATTTAATTAAATCTTCTCTCACATTTAAATAAATTAATATTTATTTAAAACCCCCAAAATCCCACCTCTCACATTTAAATAAATAAATCATTTATTTAAATCACCTTTATCCTCCACCCACTTGCATTTTCCTACAAATGCAAATTGCACAATTATTTTAAATAAATAATTTATTTAAATCACCTTTATCCTCCACCCACTTGCATTTTCCTACAAATGCAAATTGCACAATTATTTTAAATAAATAATTTATTTAAATCACCTTTATCCTCCACCCACTTGTATTTTCCTACAAAAGCAAGTTGCACAACTATTTTAAATAAATTATTTATTTAAAATCCTATTTATCCTCACCCACTTGAAACCTTTAATGGTTTCCCTTAAAGTAGTCAAACTTGATGGCTTTAAAGTCTTCAAACTTGATGGCTTCCTTCTATAGTCTTCTTAAGACTTTAATGGTTTTCCTTAAAGTCTTCAAGCCTTTAATGGTTTCCCTCAAAGTCTTCAAGCATTTTAAATGCTTTATCTTCATTTTTCTCATTTAAATAAATTAATATTTATTTGAATATTTATCCAAATGCAAATTACACCATTTAATTGAAATAAATGATTTTATTGAAAATACCAAAATTTCTCCCACTTGCATTTTCCTACAAAATCCACTTGCATGCCTAAACCCCTTCTAAATTCTTCTAAACCCTTCCTAATTAGCCTAATCCATCCCCTAAATATTGTCACATTCCTAAGCAAATTGGAGTCACTTCTCAAAGACTCCAAAGTCTTTGAAAAGCAATTAATGCTTTGTGTGTTCAACAAATTAACCCTCAAAGTCTCGGATAACCTTTGAAAGCTTCCAACCTTCAACCACTAAATGGCTCAAAGTCTTGGATAACCTTTGAAAGCTTTCAACCTTCAACCACTTAATCCCCAAAGTCTCCAATAACCATTAATGGTTAATTCAACCCTCCCACATGGTTAAAACATTTGTTTTGACTCAACCTCTACCCAACCGAAAGGTCTCATCAGGCCATTAATGCTTTGACCATGATTATCTCTTAAACATTTGCACAAAGGTTTATCCTTGGATTAACTCTTAATCCAATGGGTAATCTTAATTTAGACTTGACCCTTACCTTCTAGATAACCATGAGGTCTTCTCAGGCCTTTAATGCCTCCAACCTCTTCTCTCAACCCAATCCTATGTTGACACTTGTCACCATTTTATTGGTGCCAATTGTGCACATGGATCCCCAACTTTCAAACTTGGCCCTTGATTAAACCATTCAATCTTAACCCTTCATTTCCCCATTTCTTCTATAAATAGAACCCTTCTCCTCAAGCAAAGGGAGAAGCATTTTAGAGTATTGTTGTTATACTGGCATTAGCATAGAGCTTTTTCATAGCATCACTATCTACTCTTGCATAGTATTTGCTTATCATATTCAATCATCTTGAATCTCCATATGGCATCCATGGCTAGTGCTAAAAGCTGAGAGCTACACTCATTTGGGACTTGGAGAGGAGAGGAACAAGGGAGGAGCAACTATGAGCATCTTGATTAGCTATTTCATTCTATGTTTATATGCTTTCTATTTCATGCTTAATATCTCTCTTGATATGCCTGTTTAGGATAATCTTTTGTTGCTAACACTAACGTTTGTTTCTTGTGCTCTTGTGTGTGTTGCCATCAAACAGATTTTCTAATCCTTTTTGCAGAGCATCATTTTTTTGCAAGTTAGGAAACAAACTTCGTTTTGGTGCTTAAAATAAACAAGGCAAAATTTATTTCTTGCATCAAAATAAAACTCACAATCCACACTTCCATTTTTGGTGCAAATAAAATTCACAATCAACTTGTCTCATTTTTAAAGCAATTTTACTTCATGCAAACGTGTTTTTCATTAAGTTGACCAGGATTTTCAAATTCTAGTTTACTCCAACAATTGCCTTTGAAAATTAAAAAGAACACCATGATTGTTGGAGCAATATCTCCAAATAGATAGAAAATCATTGCGATGACAAATTAAAAGGAACAAGTGAATTTTGTGTTTGGCACACTTGTGCAAAAGAGTTGGTCGAGTGGTCCTACCTCTAACACACACTATCCTCTCCCTTGGCTCTCGTGGTCCTAGGTGCAAGAGAAAAGTGTTAGTAACGCTCAAATTTTATCTTTTTAAGAGAGGCCTGCCAAGGGATCGATACTCTTGGGAACGACCTCGAGCGGTAAATCCTTCGAGCCGCTATAGAAATCAGGTGAGAGCGAAAGCTGTAGCCTTGGGTATAGCTGTTCCTACAGTGTAACTGGCCGAAAGGACAAATGGGCCCCACCACCAGTTACAAGGCTCTTAAGTGAGTCACTGCAGAATGAACTTATGTCCAAAGCCATCGAACATGACTAAACACCTTTAAGTAGTAGCCCACCTGTTCTATTGATTGAGGATATTTGAGGTATAATTTAGTGCAAGAGCATAGATGGTTTTGCTCCCAAGATACTCACCATACATATTTCCTTGAGTAGAAACATAGCTTTTTGAAAAGTCACTTGTGGCTTGATAAAAGTGGTGACTCCCCCATCATAGGGATCATCTATTTGTTATGCTCGTGCAAGACTTAGTATATCACATCCTTACCTGCCACGGCGGGATTCATAAGGTATGTAGTACCAAAGTCGAAGAAATATCAAGATGTGGGCTAAATTTATCACAACTGGCCATTTGACCTTAGGGATAAAAAGTGTTTGAAGTGTGTTCGTTTTACAGACCTAGTGCGAATTGAGCCGACTTCAGGCTTTGGAAATACACCTTAAAATACATCTAAAGGAAGGGTCAAAAACAAGTCCAAGAATTGGGTTGATCTAGACCCATACTCATTTGTGCCTTTGAGGCTACAATCTTGTGTTTGTGTGCTTGCTTTGTTTTCTTGTCAAAGAAAAATCAGAAAATCACTTCCCAAAAACAAAGTATTCATCCAACCAAACATCTATCAAAACAACCAAAAACATCAAAAACAAGGTACAAACAACAAAGAGTCAAATTTTATGACCATTCTTCACATCTTGCGAAAGAAGAAGCGTCATCAGAATATCAACTTGAAAAGAAGACTATTGAGCTCAAAGGCTTTGATCAAAAGGAGGAAATTCTTCTATATAAATAGACAAATCTTTGTCTCACATAGAGTCTTTCTGCGTCACATGCGTCTATACCTTCAAGGTAAAACAAACGAGTTTGATTCAGAATCATTGAACCGCAGAGCTTTTATGCAATATAGAGCTCTGAGTTATCACAAAAATCAAGGAGGAAAGATTAATCCCAATTTCTTCCCAAACATCTGTATCACCTACAACACAGCTCGAGAAATGCCACCAACGCCTGAAAGGGAAGAAGTAGAGTTTGTTCCATTTGTAACACAAAGTTTTTATTAAAGTTGAAAACAAAACATCCATCATCTCATTCATACATCATTTTTCCATCATCAATTCATCCCAAAACTCTCAAAACATTAAGAGGTTCTTGTCCCAAGATTCCTTTTTTAGATATTGCTTGAAATCAAACACATCACATCACTTTTAGATTGTTTCTACATCTAGGATAAGCTCATCCTAAGAGACACATCTACGCAGGTTAAAACTAGTTCATGAGTGAATCCTCTCATTGCTAGGTAGTCAAAATCTGTAACACATCTCAGATTTCTCTACACCTTATCACATCCAAACTCATCAAAACAAACAAGCAATTCAAAGAAAGAATTCTGGTTACATTTACCTTTAGAGTGCTAGAGATCTACAATCCACTAATCATCCATCTTTCATTGAACAACTCATCATCATCTTCAATCAACTTCAACACAAACTTGCAAACAAAATGGCTCAAACCCGATCGCGATCAAGGCAACGAGAAATAGAAATTGAGGAAGAAGAGGACAACCTCAATGAATTTCAAGAAGCACTTGGAGGAAATGTAAATGATGAAAACCCAAGTAGTCCCACTCCTTCAACAATCGAAAGGGTTCAGCATAACCCTCACTTTAATAGATTATTTGATGAAATTCTCAGGAGCAATGCGGATGCTCACTTCTTAAGACTTGCTCAAGAAGGAGCCAAACTCCCCTCAGACTTTGATCTTGCCCAATTAAGACAAGCATCAGAAAGACAAAGTCACCATGAGGAGGAAAGGCGTAGAGATCCCATCAGATATAACATCCCTCGAGGTAACCCACCACCTCCTCCTCCAAATGAAATGGAGATGTTGCGGCAACAAGTCGCGAATCTCGCCCAACAACTTCATAGTGGTGTTAAGACCAATCAATTTTCACTTAACGACATCTGTCCCTATCCGTTTGATAGGAATCTTTATATGCCACCCTTTCCACGCGGGTTTGAAACACCCAAATTTGAAAAATATAGAGGAAAGGGGGATCCCCGTGATCATGTCCGAGAATTTCATTCTGCTTGTCTTGAAGTAGCTTATGAGGACACATACCTAATGTGCCTTTTTCCCCAAAGCTTGGGAGGAACAACCACATCATGGTTTTCCCGACTTCCAGGTGGCATTAGAACATTTGAGGAACTCATCCAGAAGTTCCTATCTCATTACTCTTATAATATTGAACGCGACATCACCATGGCTGATCTATGCAACACCAAACAAAAACCAGGTGAATTATTCTCAGTATTCCTGCAACGATGGCGCCAAATGTCTAGCAGACGTTCTCTTCAGTTACCTGAACAAGAACTAGTGGAAATTTTCATTTCCAACTTAAACGAAGAAATGGAATTTCACCTGGATGTCAAAGACACAGACTCTTTTAACGATATGATCACCAAGGGTATAAAATGTGAAAGGGCACTCATCAAAAAAGGACTCATCAAAATCTTTAATGAACCAAAAGATGCTCCTCGCCCGCGCTTCAATAGCGATAAACCGAACTTCTGGAACAAGAATAAGAATATCATCAATGATGGAGTTGTGGATGCCAGGACTGTCCAAAATGCACAACCTATGGTTCGGTTTGTAGGACAAAATCCTCCACCTCAAAATAATACACATGGTCCTCCTAATCAAGGTCGCATCACATCTCAAGATGAACCAAGACCTCGTCCACAAAAACAAAAACGCACTTACACTCCCTTAGGGGAACCCATTGAAACAGTGTTGCGACAACTCCTCTCTCAAAATTTGGTCACTCTACCTAAGCTATCAAACTATGAGCCTCAAGTCAAACCAGCATGGTGGAAAGATACTGAACACTATGAATTCCATCAAGGAAGAGGGCACAAGACAAGTAATTGTCACCGATTGAAAGATCTCATTCAGGATCTTATTGATCGAGGAGAAATTGAAATTGAAGGACATGATCCAAAAACGACAAATAATGATCACCTGATGTTCAAGAATCCACTTCCATCACAAGATCAAAGGGGTCCTTCCACTTCCAGGCGAGGCACCGATACCACTGACTATACGCAGGCTGCGTATAACTACACTGTAAATCACCTATATGATGCCAGTGAACAAATTGCAACTATAACCTTCAAAAATCCCACCTCAAATTGCAATGTTGTTACACGTCGCGGCAAAGTTACCATAAAGGCAGCTCCACAGGGCACCACCTCTGTCCCGAAGCAATACAATCTTGTGGAACAATTAGACAAAACCCCTGCACTTATATCCATTTTGGAGCTTTTGCGTCTGTCACCCTCTCATAAAACAATCTTGGATCACGCACTCCAAGAGGCGTCAGTCCCTGCAAACCTAAACACGGACCAATTTCAAGCCATGGTTGGAACTCTAAAGTCATCACCTTGTCTCACTTTTTCCGAAAGTGACAACTCTTCCTTCCAACAACCTCATAACGCTTCGCTACACATTGAAGGATTTGTCAACCAACACAGGATCAAGCGAGTCTTGATAGATAATGGAGCAGGCCTAAACATTTGTACACTACAGTTGGTCACAGCATTGGGATATGCACTAGAATCAGTGGATCCTCGCAAGAAGATCACCATCAAGGCCTATGATGATGCAGAGCGTTCATCCAAAGGAGCTGTGGTACTACCCATCCGAGTGGGCCCTGTGGTAAAACACATAATTTGTCAGGTTCTGGACCTTCCTCTGCCATATAATCTATTATTAGGGAGACCTTGGATACATGCCATGCAAGCTGTTCCATCTACCTACCATCAATGTATCAAGTTCCCACATAACGGGGTCGAGATCACAATCCTGGGCGATGCAAATCCCTTTGCATTTTGCCATAATATCAGCCATCAACCAGAGATTACCGTTCCTAATAATAGAGAAGCCATTTCATCCACATCATATATAAATCCCGCCTCTCTTGCCAGTTCAAACACCCCTATGCCCAAGCAAGAAAAGCTAAAGATGAAAGTAGCAGAGGAAGGTCCTGGAGAATATAACTTGAGTCAGCTCTTTTGTGTGGAACAAATGCCCACTTCTCCTAGAACACATGGTAAACCACAGCAGTTGCTCCAGCAACCACTAATCACGCCAGCATGTGCCTTAACGCCTTTCATCCTTGGAAAGAGTCAAGAGGAAGAAACACAAGATGAGGACCTAGCGGACTGGATCTATAAAGATCCCATCACCACTGACAAACCGCAAGTTACACTTCCTATGGAACAATATGGCAAAGGCCTCCTCATTATGCAAAGAATGGGATATGATGGTCAGAGTGCTTTGGGATACTGCAAACAAGGACGACATGAACCTCTGCTACCAGAATTCAAGCCCAAAGGTAATACAGGCCTAGGCTTTGAAAAAGAAGTCCTTCCTAAACTCAGATTCAAAGGAAAACCCAGCACACCATTTTGCCCACCTACTGCAAAGATGACACCTTTCATAATCAAAGCACCATCAAACACTATCCCCACTGCCCCATCAAGGCTCACAAACCCACCACAACCATCTACAATACCAATCATCCCACCAAACGAACCAGTAATCCCATCAATAACACCAATAGCAGCAGCAACTGTATCAGAACCCGCAGCAACATCTATGGCACCAGTAGTTCCAGCAGAAACCACTGAGTCACCATTACCAATACTTCCAGTAACAAATCCTTTAAACCCCATCACGGTTCCTGCAGCACCGATCACCACAAAGATACATAAACCAATCACACCTGCCGTATTTAACTCAAAAGATATCCCAGTATGGTATAGCAATCGAATGCTGGAAAGTGATTCAGAGACCGACTCACATGAGTGGGAATTTGATTCTGTGCAACTTAACACTTCAGATGAGGAAGACACGTCACCACCTCCACCAGGCAAAGACATCCCTGTTTACGGAGAAGCACAGGTAAAGACCACTTGGGTACCTGAGCTAGAAACATCTTCCACAGACCCTACGTCTCATCCTACGCCTGATTCTGACAGGGAGAGTACCATCAATGACCTTCACCACACTGTCTTAACCCTCACTGATACTTCTAACGAACTTAACCTAATCGATGAAGTAATGCCCATTATCCACCCTGAACTCATCGAATGGAACCAATCAAATCCCCCATGTCTTGACCTCTTCCAAAACGATGAGGCTATCATTGACTTTTTGGAATTAAGGGATAATCTACCAAGCGGGGATCACAAAGCTGGATTCGCCATTGAACTTAATAGCGCAGCATACTTCGGGGCGGATGCCAAACCCTTCAGCTGCAAAAATATAACATTAAAACATGGATCTTCCAGTGAAAACCACACTGTGGCACTGTTTGATCCAATAAAAGTAAAAAGAAAGAGCGTATCCAATGGTGAAAACCTCTCTGAGGCGCCTGAGGATGAAGGGTTTGACATTCTCCCTGCTAATGCACAACAGGAACGATCAACGATCCTCATTGAGGAGACCAAAGAATACAATGTGGGGACTCCTGAAAACCCTCATATTATACATCTGGCATCTCTTCTCACTCCAGAGGAACAACCTACATTTATAGAGTTCTTCCAGCAGCGTCAGATCAACTTTGCATGGTCATATGCAGACATGCCTGGGCTTGATCCGGATTTAGTTATGCATCATCTCACAGTAGCAAAAGGAGCCAAACCTGTCAAGCAAAAACTTCGTAAGATGCATCCTCAGATTGCCGTACTAGTCAAAACAGAACTCAAGAAACTCCTAGATGTTGGTTTCATTAGACCAATTGATTATGCAGAATGGATCTCCAACATTGTGCCAGTCGGCAAACCAAAAGGGGGCATCCGCATTTGTACAGACTTCAGAGATCTGAATAAGGCATGTCCTAAAGATGACTTCCCCCTACCAAATATCGACATCATAGTGGATTTGACAGCAGGACATGCCATGCTTTCACTCATGGATGGCTTTTCAGGATACAATCAAATAAAGATCGCACCAGAGGACCAACATAAGACAGCCTTCACATGTCCATGGGGCACATACTGCTGGAATGTAATGCCTTTCGGTCTAAAGAATGCAGGAGCAACCTATCAAAGAGCAATGACCACCATCTTCCATGACATGATGCATACCATGATGGAAGATTATGTGGATGACTTACTAGCAAAATCACTTACTAGAGATGGACATCTCCACATCTTAGATAAAATCTTTGATAGACTGGAACAATATCATGTTCGACTCAACCCAAAGAAATGTGTCTTCGGAGTGACCTCCGGGAAGCTTCTAGGATACATTGTCTCAAGCAAAGGTATTGAGGTCGATCCAGCAAAGGTTAAAGCAATCATGGACATGCCACCTCCAAAGAATATCAGTCAGCTAAGGACACTACAAGGACGGCTTCAATCTATCCGCAGATTCATTGCACAATTGGCTGATAAGTGTCACCCATTCACACACCTGCTACACAAGAACATCCGCTTTCAGTGGGATGCCCGATGCCAACAAGCATTTCAGGCACTTAAAGACTATCTCATGAATCCACCATTGCTGATGCCACCAGATCCAAGTAGACCGTTGTTACTTTATATCTCAGCAACAAGTATAGCATTGGGTGTACTACTGGCACAACATAATGCAGAAGGAAAAGAGTGTGCTATTTACTACATCTCTCGCACACTTGTGGGCTATGAACTCAATTACACACCTATTGAGCGAGCTTGCCTAGCAGTAATCTTGGCAGCCACCAAACTAAGGCACTATCTGTTAACACACAAGGTACAACTCATTGCAAAGATTGATCCACTCAAGTATTTACTCAGCAAAGTAGCATTGACAGGTCGCTTAGCCAAATGGGTGATGATTCTAAGTGAATTTGATATTGAGTACGTGGACCGTAAAGCTATCAAAGGGCAGGTCATTGCAGATCAGTTGGCCGATGCACCTCTCATAGGCGATCATTCTCTCATTTCCAATTTTCCAGATGAAGAGATATTCATGATCACAGAAGCACAGCCATGGAAACTATATTTTGATGGTTCATACACTAGGCATGGCTCGGGGGCAGGCATTCTGTTTATCACACCTCAAGGTGATAGCATCCCGAAGTCTTACAGGCTCACATTTCCATGCACAAACAACATAGCAGAGTATGAGGCTTTGATCACAGGACTCAGATTAGCCATACAATGGAAATTACAAGAACTACAAGTATATGGCGATTCCCAACTAGTCATTCGACAAGCAACAGATGAATATCAGACCAAAGATGATAAACTCATGCCATACAAGCAAATGGTGGACAATCTAAAAACATCATTTACTACTATCACTTTTGAGCAGATACCAAGAGATCAGAATCGAGCTGCTGATGCCATGGCTACCATCGCATCTCTACTAGATCTTCCACAGAATTCAACACGCTACAAGTTCTTGGTAGAATAGCTTTGGATCCCCGCTTATGATATCCCTGAATCTGAGATGATATGTCGCCTTGTCGGTTCAGAATCCCCATGGTATGGTGAGTTCTACACCTATCTCCGTGATCACACCCTTCCTCCCAACCAATCAAATAACCAACGTAAAACCTTCATTCGCCAAACTGCTCGATATACCATTATTGCCGAAACCCTATACCGACGCAGTCTTGATGGTACTCTCCTTCGATGTCTAGAACAAGGTGAGATAACAAAGGCTTTGGAAGAGGTACATGAAGGAATTTGCGGGACTCACTCAAGTGGTCCATCACTAGCCAAGAAGATCATGCGAGCTGGATACTATTGGCCATCTATGGAAAAGGATTCCTACTACTTTGTCAGGAAGTGCAAAAAATGTCAAGTTCATGGCGACCTAATACATGCACCAGCTCAAGAACTACAACCAATCACAACACCGTGGCCTTTTTGTCAATGGGGTCTTGATCTTGTGGGTAAAATCCATCCATCTTCATCCAATGGCCATAAATTCATTATTACCGCCACCGAATATTTCACCAAGTGGATCGAAGCTGTTCCACTTACCCAAGTCACCGGCAAGCAGATCGCCTCATTCATCCTCAATTACATCATCTGCCGGTATGGTGTGCCCATGTCCATTGTCACAAATAACGGTCTTCCTTTCAAAAATCAGGATGTTCGTGAGCTTTGTGAGAAATTTCATATCCAACACCGCTTTTCCACTCCCTATTACCCACAAGGCAATGGTCAGGCCGAAGCATCCAATAAAAACATATTGAGGATCCTAAAGAAGACAGTCAATGATGCTGGTCGTGATTGGCATGTTCAATTGAATCCAGCGCTATGGGCATATCGAACTAGCATTCGAACCCCTACAGGTGCAACTCCTTATTCATTGGTCTATGGTGCAGAAGCTATCTTGCCTATTGAGGTCGAGATACCATCATTAAGGGTTTCCTTGCACAATCTCATTGATGATGACGCATACAGAGTCTCACGCCTTCAGGACTTGGAGCTACTTGATGAGAAGCGACAAGCTGCATACAATCACCTCAAAGCCTATCAGCAGCGCATGAGTAGAAGCTACAATCACCGAGTTAGATCTCGTACATTTGAGGTAGGTGATCTTGTTCTTCGAGAAAATCCTCGCAACCAACCAAACAGAGAACATCAAGGCAAGTTTGAATCAAACTGGTTGGGCCCATATGTTGTCACTGCTGTATTCGGGTCCGGGGCATATCAGTTGGCTACATCAGACGGAGAACCGCTCGCAGATCTAATCAACAGCATGCACCTCAAACGGTTTTACACATAAGCTGTACAGAGCATCAGGCTCCCCTGCCTATCAGAAAATACCAAAAAACATTCAGAAAAATGTCCTGAAGAAAATATAAAAACATTCAAAAAAGTAAAGAAAAATCATGCATCCAAACGGTGAACAACCACTCCGGTGGCACCTTGGGTAAGAACGATGGTGAAAACCTGGCAAACAGGCACCACTCGTAAAGGTTATGGCTCCATTATCTTTCAGACTTGTGGCGATCACATCTACTTCATACATACATCCATCCATCTATCAACCATGGCTTGTTATTCCTCTGCAATTATGATAGTACTCCATACATCTTGCATCCCGCTTTTTCATAGTCATGTCTAAAACTGGGGGCAATGCCTTTAACCTATTGATGGAAGTGGATTCTACATTGTCTTATGATTCATTAAGTTCTTCATTCAAACAATCATCAAAAATCCAAAAACATTCAAAAATATCTCGCAAAAATACCAAAAACATTCAAAATAATTCAAAATCCAAAAACATCGACAAAACCATTGAAAAATCACACAAAAACATGGCAACACCTTGTACATACTCATCCATGCAGATACCAAAACAAACATTGCGACAAACTACTCACACAATGACCATTTACCAAACAACCACACAATCCACATCAACAATCCAAAACTGTCTTTAAAACAAGGATGCATCCTTCCTTACCAAAACAAAGACAAGATGATGTTTTCTTTGACAAGAAAATTCTGTTAGGCTGTCAAATACTTGGTTGATTTGTGAGTAATTCATTTGTTTATCTGTATCGGGATCTTTTCAACATTGTTTTGTATCGTTTGTGCATTATTTCCGATGAAGTACTGGGGCATGTACTAATGGTGTCTACGTGGGAAGTTCACCAAGCTACATGATCTTATGCAAAATGCAGTCATAGATCACTACGGCTTGCTGACTACAGCGTATACCTCGACCATATGAGCATGAACCATTACCAAGGATCCTTATTCTTTATTCTTTATGTATATATTGTTTGGTTGCAGGTACAAAGCTTTTTCTTTGGTTCCTCCTACCTCATCCAAACTGGATAAAGGTTTTATCTCTTATTACGGTATGCACTTGTCTCAGGATATGATCAGCCTAAGATCAAGGAGGACGATCCAAGTCATGCATGAACAAAGATAATCCTTGTCTATTCCGCAAGCAATACTCTGGTCAACTTGATCCATTATATCAAGTTGCTTGTATTAACTTGCTATATCAAAATCCATGTAAGAAATACTCTGGTCATCTTGAATATTTATGTCAAGTTGCTTGTATTTTCTTACAACATTTAAAAGCTCAATGATGAAAAATAAAGCACCATGGATCATCATTCCATCTCATTTGTATATATTGCATTCCATTGCATTCCATCCATCCATACATTCATAAATAGCTGCATATCATTCATACATAGTAATGACAATGGATACTCTATTTTCCTCTTCTTCCATAGGAATGTAATAGGTCCTCCATTTCTTCTATCTAACATTGAACCCCTCCCGACCCTCCCCATCTCGATAATCACCATCACATACCCTACATCGTGTCCCAATCAGCCTAATCAAGCCACGCTCATCACCATCCATCTCTAAATAGGAGGGATTGTGTTTCCTATCCTAAGTCATCCAATAAGTTAAGAAAGTTACTCTGTCTACACAGATACATCACCTCCCACACACCTAGACTATCAACAGATACTCTGATCAAGTATCTTCGGGTCTCAACAGGTAATCGATTATGGTAATCCTAGACTACATCAGGCATTTATCACAATGACCTAGTCTCAACGGGGTTGCCATGATTCCCCACAACCATCCATCACACGCACATACTATCAATTGATTAGCCAATCAAACACAATCCAACGGACAATTACATCAATTGTCTACGTCTCAACGAGTATTTTGCTTCATATACCTTGACTTCATCGGGCAATTACATCAATTGTCTAAGTCACATCAGGTCACTTTGATTCACTTACTCAGACTTTATCATGTCCAAGCGACCAACTGACATCAACTGTCACGCTTTGACTTGACCGGGGCAATTAAACCGATTGCACCAGATTGTCCAAACAATTTTGATCAATTGTATAGCATCAATCCAAACCCCACACTACATCTGCTATGTATCTCTTGCATGACCTCAGGGTATTCGTTGGCTTGTTGTTTCTTCATATTCACTCCATTTTCTCCCATTCTTTCATCATTAGTTCTAATTTCTTCTATTCTACCTCCCCTCCGCTTTTCATTCTTTTTCGAGAGATCGCCCGATTTTTCAAAAAAATTCGGCCCATCCCTCGAGGGGGCATACCACCCATTAAATTTACATTTTATGGGGCATTTCTTCACACCTATTTTTCTTTCTTTGAAACGACGCGATAAACCGCACCGTCTCAAAGAGGGGCAAATGTAGTCACATAAATCTGTCCACTTAATTAAATGAATACTTAGTATTTATTTGATTATTTAACCATCAATTAATAATTAATTAAATTAATATTTAATTAATTCATCTTAACCCTATTCTCCTATTAATTAAATAAATTATTCAATTTATTTGATTTAATTCACTTAACCAAATTCAGACCATTAATTAAATAAATAAATCATATTTATT
This sequence comes from Cryptomeria japonica, assembly GCF_030272615.1. Lineage (NCBI taxonomy): Eukaryota > Viridiplantae > Streptophyta > Pinopsida > Cupressales > Cupressaceae > Cryptomeria > Cryptomeria japonica. The sequence goes on along the minus strand of NC_081408.1, from coordinate 222,303,501 downwards.
TAATTAAATCTTCTCTCACATTTAAATAAATTAATATTTATTTAAAACCCCCAAAATCCCACCTCTCACATTTAAATAAATAAATCATTTATTTAAATCACCTTTATCCTCCACCCACTTGCATTTTCCTACAAATGCAAATTGCACAATTATTTTAAATAAATAATTTATTTAAATCACCTTTATCCTCCACCCACTTGCATTTTCCTACAAATGCAAATTGCACAATTATTTTAAATAAATAATTTATTTAAATCACCTTTATCCTCCACCCACTTGTATTTTCCTACAAAAGCAAGTTGCACAACTATTTTAAATAAATTATTTATTTAAAATCCTATTTATCCTCACCCACTTGAAACCTTTAATGGTTTCCCTTAAAGTAGTCAAACTTGATGGCTTTAAAGTCTTCAAACTTGATGGCTTCCTTCTATAGTCTTCTTAAGACTTTAATGGTTTTCCTTAAAGTCTTCAAGCCTTTAATGGTTTCCCTCAAAGTCTTCAAGCATTTTAAATGCTTTATCTTCATTTTTCTCATTTAAATAAATTAATATTTATTTGAATATTTATCCAAATGCAAATTACACCATTTAATTGAAATAAATGATTTTATTGAAAATACCAAAATTTCTCCCACTTGCATTTTCCTACAAAATCCACTTGCATGCCTAAACCCCTTCTAAATTCTTCTAAACCCTTCCTAATTAGCCTAATCCATCCCCTAAATATTGTCACATTCCTAAGCAAATTGGAGTCACTTCTCAAAGACTCCAAAGTCTTTGAAAAGCAATTAATGCTTTGTGTGTTCAACAAATTAACCCTCAAAGTCTTGGATAACCTTTGAAAGCTTCCAACCTTCAACCACTAAATGGCTCAAAGTCTTGGATAACCTTTGAAAGCTTTCAACCTTCAACCACTTAATCCCCAAAGTCTCCAATAACCATTAATGGTTAATTCAACCCTCCCACATGGTTAAAACATTTGTTTTGACTCAACCTCTACCCAACCGAAAGGTCTCATCAGGCCATTAATGCTTTGACCATGATTATCTCTTAAACATTTGCACAAAGGTTTATCCTTGGATTAACTCTTAATCCAATGGGTAATCTTAATTTAGACTTGACCCTTACCTTCTAGATAACCATGAGGTCTTCTCAGGCCTTTAATGCCTCCAACCTCTTCTCTCAACCCAATCCTATGTTGACACTTGTCACCATTTTATTGGTGCCAATTGTGCACATGGATCCCCAACTTTCAAACTTGGCCCTTGATTAAACCATTCAATCTTAACCCTTCATTTCCCCATTTCTTCTATAAATAGAACCCTTCTCCTCAAGCAAAGGGAGAAGCATTTTAGAGTATTGTTGTTATACTGGCATTAGCATAGAGCTTTTTCATAGCATCACTATCTACTCTTGCATAGTATTTGCTTATCATATTCAATCATCTTGAATCTCCATATGGCATCCATGGCTAGTGCTAAAAGCTGAGAGCTACACTCATTTGGGACTTGGAGAGGAGAGGAACAAGGGAGGAGCAACTATGAGCATCTTGATTAGCTATTTCATTCTATGTTTATATGCTTTCTATTTCATGCTTAATATCTCTCTTGATATGCCTGTTTAGGATAATCTTTTGTTGCTAACACTAACGTTTGTTTCTTGTGCTCTTGTGTGTGTTGCCATCAAACAGATTTTCTAATCCTTTTTGCAGAGCATCAATAACTATTTTGATATATATATATATATATATATATATATATATATATATATATATATATATATATATATATATATATATATATATATATATATATATATTGTAACAAGTGTATCCCCCTTTGGGATATGAGCATAACATGGATTCTCTACCTTACTGATTTGGTGAGACTCCTAGTCATCAAAAGGGACCATCATTTTCATAATGCATTTCAACCAAAAAAACCACAACATGAGGTAATCAACAATTCAATTTTAGAGAAATAATTGTACAATATAATTATTTTGATGTTAATTTGACAACTGTAAATTATTATTGACACAAGTAATCTAATTTGTTGTTTGAATTGTTGTTTTGCAAGCATCTACAAAGTCATGTAGTACTTAAAAGAGGCTCAATTTTTATGATCCACCACAACTATAAGATTTGTTAGAGTTATATATTGTTAGTTGTGGCCATTGTATATTGATCTTGAATGGGCCAAATATGATTTGACTCAGCATAATGAAACAAGAAAAATCCTTCATCAAGATTTTGGATGCCATCAAGACAAACATGGTTTGACATGGTTCGTATTATTGTCATTGATGTCAAACTTGGTTGTCTGGATGGATTCTAGTCTAAATATGCTTTTGATTGTTGCAGTTGTGCTTTGAGCTACATATTGAGTTTGATATTTTGGTGTTGGTTGTAGCATTTTGATTAGGGTTTATAGAAGTCGGTTGTTTCTATATTCTGGTAGTAAGAGTGTTTGCCAAACTAGTCCAAAAAGTCTTCGATGGCCTCCAAATATACTGTGTTTTGTTTTATGATTTAGTGTACATGTTTTTATGGCTCATATACTATTCTCATTGTGCTTCTTTGGTGGATTCTCTATTCCACAAGACAACTATCTTGATTTGTGTTTGAGTTATTCAATTGTGTTTTTATTCGGTGTGTTTGAATGCGCTATCTTGATGGGATCATGTTCTTTGTTTTGGATATGTATTTAAGAATGAGTTAGAGTATTGTTGTGAGACTCACCATTGTTTGTGGAGGTCCACATGGCATAATTTTCATTGGAAGATATCTTTTGGTCGAATGTTTAATAAGTTCTATTGCTTATCTACATGTTACATTTGGTGGTGACTTTGGAGGACGAGTTAGCATATGCGGATAATTTGATTCGTCTTGGAAAGATGTGCTATGATGTATTTGGATCCCCTATTTCTCTTGGAGTGGACCACTTCGCGTATGTTTTGTTCGGGTGGCTTATTTTGTCTACCCTCAATTAATTTTTTTGATGATCTATTTTATGTTTAAGGAATGTGGATGTATGCGTTATGTATGGAATGTGTGTAAATTAATGATAAGTGCATGCAAATGATATGCAAGAAGATTTGAGTTTGTGAATATGTGAAAGTCAGTTTGTGAAGAACTTTGAAGGTGATATATTCATGAAGACAGTGTGCAAAGACATTGAAAGAGTTTAGAGATGTTCGCCATGATATTGGTCACTTGATCCAAATGTTCAAGGATAATGTTATGTTCATGAGATCCTTCTCATATCAATTCTATTATTTCTTCTATTGTTGAATGACAGTGGGTCCTTCAACAATATTTTTGTATCTTGCCCTGAAGCAGTGTGCCTTAGTTGTGTAAGTTCATGTATCTTGCCCTAAGGTAGTGCACCTTAGCCTGCAAGTCCTCCGGGTGTTTTTTCTCCTTGTTAATGAGCCTAAAACATTGTAATTATTCATATTTATATTGTGAGTTACATTCTCAATGTGATTTTTTCCTTGTTTAGGTTTTCCACATAGATCTAGTGCTCTTTTTTTGGTGGTTGAGGTGTTTTTCAGTATTTTTGTTGAATGGTTTAATGTTGTTTATAATTTATCTATTTTGAAGTTACAAATTGATTCACCCCCTCCTCTCAGTCTCGTCATGGGTTCAACAATTGGTATCAGCAAAATTTCAAGAAAGGTACTATTGACAACAATCTTTATTTCAAGGTTGAAGGTAACACGTTGTTGATTGTTATTGTTTATGTTGAAAATATCATATTTTAATGAAGTGATGATCTATGTAAAGAGTTTGGTGCAGAGATGTAGAAGGAATTTGAGATGTCAATGATTGTTGAGTTGCCATTCTTTCTTAAAGCTAAGGAATGCGATTGTATGAGTTGTGTATGGAATGCATGCAAATTGATGAGAAGTGTATGCAAATGGTATGCTAGCAAATTTGGGTTTGTGAATATGTGGAAGTCAATTTGTGAAGAGCTTTTAAGGTGATATTTAGGAAGATAGTGTGCATACACAATGACACAGTTTAAAGATGTTTTCCATGATATTGATTGATTGATCCAGAAGTTCAAGGTGAATTTCATGTTGAGGAGATCCTTCTCATATCATTTTATCTATTTCTTTTGTTGCTAAATGGCAGTGGGTCCTTTAGCAACATTTTTGTATCTTGTCCCGAAGCAATGTGCATCAACTATACAAGTCCATGCATCTTTCCCTAAGGTAGTGCGACTTAGCCTACAAATCCTTTGGGTGTTGTTGCTCTTTGGTAATGAGCCTAAAACATTGCAATCATTCATATTTATATTGTGAGTTAGATTCTCACCATGGTTTTTCCTTGTTTGGGTTTTCCATGTAAATTCATCATTCTTGTGTTGGTGGTCGAGTTGTTTTTTAGTTTTTTTTTTGAATGGTTGAATGATGTTTATAATTTATTTGTTTTAAAGTTTTGAACTTATTCACCCCCCTTTCAGTTTTATCGTGGGTTCAACATGGATCCCATTAGGGGCCTAGGTCTTGGCAACCCTGTCACGAAGTATGCTTTTTGGTGGATTCCTCCCCACAAAATATCCAATCAAGGTAAACTATTCAAGCCACTGATATGTACTATCAAAATCTTGAATAGGAAAAACAACATCAAGGGACCCAGTAGACATACCTTGTGAAAGACTTTGGGAACAAATTTCTTGGGGTGTTTGTTTGGGGATGCCATGATTGCTAGATGCCAAAGCTCCAACAGCAACATCAACCAACCTCAACCATTATAAACCTTAAAAACTCTCGCAGTAAATGAGGTGTGATGACAAACCCACTTTAAAAATAAAATAATAAAAGAAAGCTATCAAAACCCTAGTAGAATGCAAAACAATCATTCCTCTCGCAGATTGTTTTTTACAAAATAAAATTTAATTGTATTCAATTATCTATACAATTTTCACATTAATATTTGAAAGAAATGAAAATCCTTGTCCTTTCATTATTTGTATCATCTATAAATAAAAAGATTGTAAAATTTAGAAAAAAAAATGATAAATTAGTAAATATGCAAAAATATTAAATGTACTAAGTTTCTAAATTCACACCCAAAAATCTTGTTTATACTTAAAATAGAAACTATTCTAAAAATTAATATTAAAATATTTTAAAAATAAAAAAACAATTATATCCCATCATTTCAATTATGACAATTATTTAAATTGATATTTAAGATAAACTTATCAAAAATATTAAAAATAAAAAATTGACTAATTTTTTAAATTTTTATAAAATAGATATTTTTTGAAAAATTCATTTTAAAATTTTATTAAAAAAAACAATTATATATTAGTTTGTACTATTCTAAAATAACATACATCAATATTATAAACTATAATACTATATAATATATATTATATATTATAAAATTTTATATAATTTGAAATGTCACATATATACAATTTTAAAAAGAAACAACAGTCAATAGACGATGAAGTGAAAAAGATGTAAATGAGTCTGCCAACGATCAAGTCTGGCTAAATGCAAGAGTCAAGAAGTGTTCTATCATCATAAAGAAAGAAGTGTTCTATCATCATAAAGAATGACTTTGATATGTATATATAAAAAGCTTTAATATATAATATTAAAATATAAGCTGTCAGATTAAACAATCATTTTTTCCCCCAATACGTGAAACTTCCGTCAGAATATTTATCGGTTTATCCACATCCATCGGCAATTTAAAATAGTTTCCGCACGTCAAGCAACTTGCGTGCTGACCGGTCAGACATTATTATACGATTGGCATAGGATTCGCGCCCAACGTGCCCATCTCTGTCACAAGTAACATGCCAACCAATACATCTGTCCAACCAATAAAAATTTATCCGGCCGGCATATAATAATAGTTCACAGTCAGTCCACCTAATGAATGATATAAATGGATGAGTTTTATACTATCAATATATGGGACAGAGAGAATCTCATCTTTAATAAATTGATGAAGAAGTCTTAATTTTTGTGAAGTCTTTTTTCGAAAACATCTTTAAATTGTTTTTATATTGTGAAAAGACAAATTCTACTCCTTTAAAACTGTTTATCTACCCTTCTTCCATCTAAAATAATGAAATTGAATGATAGTTCTCAACTTAAATTCAAATATTAATCCAAAAATGAGAGAAAACTGATTATTGCTTAGAGCAGCATACCTACTGTGTTAATGAATCAAACAAAAAGAAGACTTGACAGCCTGCATAGAATTGGGCCACTTGATTCCAATTGGCCCAAGCACATAAAAAATTTGTGCAATTTTAGGTAATATTTTAGAAAATCACCAAGCACATAATACAAATTTAGGTATCTCTTGATCAACCAATTTTATGTTATCCTTTTCATCTTGCATGCTGCCTCCTAATTTTTTTTGAAACTAATTAAACACTTTTTTTTTTGAAATGTGTAGAATAGAGGCTAAAATGTAAAAATGTCATTTGTTTCAAAATTTGATGAATGGATAAAATAAAAATTAAAAAATAGATAGAGACATAAGTACATTATAACACACTCATTATTATGAAGAAAAAATAAAACCAAAAGGGAGGGAGAGATAGAAAGATATATATAGATAGAGAGGGAGCTCTCTCTCTCTCTCCTTATATATTTATCTCTCTATCTCTTGCTCTCCATCTTGTTCTATATATCTTAATCTCTTACTCTTTATCTCTCCCTCTATCTCCTTCTCTAATCCTATTGGTATTGCCTTCAAATATACCCCAACATTTTGCTGATCAAAATGCCCCCCACTCTTTTTTTTGCTTCTTTATGTTTGACTTCTTCCATTTTTCTTCCCCTTCTTTGTTTTGTTCTTTCTTCATTTTCTCAGTTTTCCCTTGCTTCTTTATTTGTCCTTTTGGTATTTCAGGTCTCACAAGGGTCCTAGGTGTTTAAGGTGAAAAAGGGATGGACTAAACTAGCTACCAACTCCATTAGGACCAAACCCTTTCTCATTAAACATTGGAATACAAACCACTAAAGGGATTTACATTCTTGACTAGCTCTTACACAAAGAGATTCAAGCAACCCTTTGGGTTTCAATTCCTTTGTTGCTTTGAAACAATGGTTTTTTGCTTCAAAATATAAACTAACTAGGTCTAAACTTGCATAAATGAATACATAAACAAATGAAACTATTTGATACAAAAATTGAAACTACAAAATTAATAAAAAAGTGAAACAAAGACTAAAAATGCACCCGTGCTTAAAAACTAAGATGAAATTGGGTGGTCAGCATAGCTAGGTAGCCTAGTCTTGGATGAAGAACAAATGAGCACCAAGAGAATATCTAAAACTTTTAGAGTCTAAAGGATCTTTTTGCCAAATATGAGCTTGAACTAGGAGGACTGTGGTTCTAGGCACCCTAGTCTTGATGGATTGAGGTGATAATTACCAGTGTCTAGTCACTTTGTGGTAAAAATTACAAATGTTCTTTTGTTTTTTGGTCCTAATAAATTTTCCATCTTTAGAATCCATCAGAGACATGTAACTAAAAATGCAAAATAGAGAGAAGGTGGGGTTGGATCTGTATAGGGGCTTGCCTCAGTCGAGCCCCTATTTTGGTGATTTCCACCTCCACAAATAACTAAGTTGAATTTGGAAACAATAGTGTGTGCTTTGAATCTTAAGTGTGTCTAAGCTTGTGTGTAACACCCCGCAAAGGAATCCTAGAGGATATGGGCAATCATACAAAGAATGAATAAAAACATATACATGAACAATTCTTAAACCTCAAGATTAGGTCACACTATTGATAATCGACTTTGAACAAGCAAAAGGATGAACACTAAAAAATTCAAAAGAATAAGGTGAAAGGTCTCCCAAACCCTAGGACATGGGTTAAGAGGTGTTTAGGATCACACATAATCATCCCCAAAATTTCCAAGGTTAAATTGACAAATAAGACAAACTACTATGTCCTAGGTGTAACATATGGGCTTAGATGAAACCCTAATTGCAAATAGACACCCCGATACAAACCAAAATCACTCAAAACCTACTCAAGACCCCTTCTAAGGGTTCCCTAACAATGATAACTTTACAATGCATCCAAAATCACTTCTAGCTCCTAAAAATCACTTTTAGATCAAATGACCATGTACGGGCTCTCAAACTTGAACTGGGTGATACAACTAGACACTAGCATGCTAGATGGACAGTAGTGTGGAACACCAATTTTACCCACTCATGCTACTATCCCTGGGGTGCAGTGGCATCCTTGAGACACATTAATATCCTCTAAAGTAGTGAACTCACACTAACGTCTTGAGACATGTGTTTGTTTAGACCAGAGAGATTCTTGATCAAATTATATGAAGCCTCAAACACCCCAAACCCCTTGGTGAAGTTTAAATGTGAATATGGTCTAAGAATTGAAAGATACATGATGAAACAATGCAAAAATGGGTCAAATTGAATGACATTAGGTCACCAGATGGCTCCTACGATACAAGTAAGAGTCCAGGTGGACTCATACCACAAATCAACCATGACACCCATAAATAGAATTAAAATACGAAAAATAGACCAAAACAACTAAATCCATGATTAAACTTCAAGAAACACTCGCTGGGTGGACTGGTTAAGCTCAATTGACTCTAAAGGGCTCATGCTAGGAAATAAACATGTTCAATACCAAAGATTGTGAAGATCAATTTCTGTCTAATAAACTAATCAAAGGATAAGATTCAAAGCTTGGATAGAGGTTATATGAAATCTAAAACTTATATTCAAATATGAAAATTAATTTGTCTTAATTGTGGAAAACCCATGATTAGACCCTTCTTCTTTATGATGCCAAAAATCATCCTGTTAACCATGCTTAATAAAAAATTCTTATATTAACTTATAAAATTAATAAATGATGATTAACATTAGCATAAGATAACAACAATAAGGCATAAATCAGAAAAATAACATCCACACATAGCACATGAGATACATGGAGAAACCCTTGCAAGAAAAAAAACTCCACCAAGAAAAGAGGACAAGGTTGTATTAACAACAATAAAAGTGCTTGCAATACAGTTGATTTCATTCCCCTCTTTGCCTTCACCATATAAGCACATATGCACATGTGAACAAAATCCTTATGCATCCCATCCATCCTTCATTCCTATAGAGCAAGCTACATTCAATTGTTCCCCATTTTGTTACACATTAAAATCTACACCCAAAAGCTAAATTTATAGAATGGAAAAAGCTCCAAAACCACCAATAAAGGTTCCCAAAGAAGACTCTTCATTACTCACAACCACAACCCTTGGAATCCCTCCACAAAACTCAAAAAGACATCATTTTAGCTTCTAATACCTTCCCTCCAACATGGACCCCTATACTTGCAAGATAAACATTTTATTAAATGTAATAAATGTAATAAATGACTGAAAACCAAATGTCTCTTTATATGTCTAGATCTATAGTTCTAATTATTCCCCCTCTATCTTTTTCTTCAAATCTCCTCTCCCTCTCTATCTATATCTCATTATCTACATCTCTCTCTCTTATTCACTCCAATTATCCCCTCTCTCTCTTTCTCTTTCCCTCTCTTTATGTATATATCTACTTATATCTACTCTCTATATATCACCTCCTGTATATTTACCTTTTTGTCTCTCCAGCCCCCCTCTCTCATTATCTCCCTCTTTTTATCTATATTTCTCCACATCCCTTTTACTCTCCCCTTCTGAACATCTCTCTGCTTTCCTCTCCTCTTCTATCAATACTACTGGCAGGAACTTGATGCATTGTGTCCATTGTTTACCTAGTTACATAATTTTGTACTTATTTGAATATCTTTCTTAATTTTATTTTATAAATTCTTTCCACTGGGACAATTTTTTGCTTTTAATTTTTAGTTTTTTTTTCTCCTAGTAATGTGAGTTTTTGCATGATAATTTTTAGAAGTTTCTAGATGTATCTAAGACCTCTTTATAATGAGGAAATTGTAATTTATTCATCATCATTGTCCACTTGCACAATGTTTTTCTTTTATTTTTTTATTTTTTTTGTCTTTATTTCTAATAATGTGAGTTTTTGCATGATAATTTCTAGAAGTTTCTAGATGTACCTAAGACCTTTATATAATGAGGCAATTGTAATTTATTCATCGTCATTGGTTGTGGTAACCTAATCAATTTTTTGGCTACTAACATTCCCAAATCAACACACTTTTGGTTTTTATATGTAATTAATTTTAGGTAACTATTTATTTTAAATTAATGTTTTTGATTAAAAAAGCAGCGAGAACCAGGGCGCTGACCCTTTACATAGAAAGAACTATAGAAACACCATAAAAATGCTTAATGAAAACACTAAAAATAATCATTCCAAAATAAAAAACAAACGAAGAGTTTAGAGCAACAAAACAAGGGGACCCCCAACAAAACAGAGACTGGAAGGAAATCAACTAAGGGGCCGACTTGTGGACCCTGATCATCTCAATGGCCCTATTCCAATAATTGTACATGAATTTATATAGCTCACTGGCTTCATATTTATCCACATCATCAGTAGCAGTGCGCTCCTGCAGGAGGGAGATGGATCACGTCGAGCTGTGTAGCACCTGCAAACAGAATTTGTTAACACTAATGATTTTCTTATCATGTTCATCCATCATGCATTTGATCACCTTTATCTCTTCCATGATGTCCTTAATCTCTAAAAGTGGGCCCAATCTCTCAATGCATTTTAGAAGGTCCTTGACCTCACCACCAATGTTTTGGAGTTGCTCAATGGTAGGGATCCCCTGGGGAATATCTTCCTCATCTCTGCTATCCTCTTTATTGTCCCGATTGATCAAATGTTCTACTCCCAAATTCTACTTGTCATCCTTAGGGTTCATTTCTTCCTTAGACACATCATCCTCAGGGACAGTAATATCATGGGCTCCAACAATGTTAGTGTCCGGTTCCACCATATTCATAACCTGATTAGGGTCCACAAGGTTAATTTGTTCCACAAGTTCCTCAATAGATGTAACCTTCCCAACATCAGTAGGGACCCCAGAAATGCCTTCCTCAGTCCCATACATCAACACCTTAATTTCCTCACCACCCTCCGCCCCAAACATAACATCCCCATCCTTGCCATGAGGGTCCTCCTCCTCCTCATCAGAGTCAGAGGCATTTTGGGTTTTAATCTTCTTCTCCGAGGAACTCTTGGAAGCAATTCTAAGAAGTCTCTAGGGTAGGGTTTTCATCTTCTAAATCATCAGAAGAAGAATTGTCGATGATAATTCTCTTACGTTTTGAGGGGGATTTCCCTTTGCCCTTGGTCTGAGTATGGGTTTTATCTTTCCCTATTGAGTAAAAGGGCACAAAGTGTGGGGAAATATTCAAGATAGAAACAAAGGAGGGGAACTGAGGGGTAGCAAAAGCTTGGTTCACAAATTGAAAAATCCTAGGGAGAGTGAGGCCACTAGGGAGGGCCGAGAGAGGATGCGAAGCAGCGAACGGGGGTTGGTAAATCATGAGGTTCCTGGGAGGGCATATAGGCAGGTGGAAATTGTATAGCCTAAAAATGATGCCCTGATGTAGGGTGATGGACATCATCCCCATTTTTGGGGTCAAGGGATTCCTTTTTCAAAACCTCCAAAGAATGCAATAGAAAAATGACAAGCAAAGGAGATCATTATTGAAAAAATGGTTAAGCAGGGGCAAATGATAGTAATAAAATACCTTGTAGCGGCCCTCCAATGTGAAATTCTTCATTACCATCATGCAAATATGGTTCCAATGGTATGCCAACTCTTCTCTAGCAAACCCACCTTGCATTTTCATTTGTTCCTCCTTTCCTTTGAAAAATATTTTTGAGTCCCTCACTATTGGTAACATGACTAGTTCTCTTCCCTATTTTCCCATCTAAGGAAAGGGTCATCACCTGAGCAATAGATTCCACGAAGACATCGAAAGAGACCCAACCAACAGAAACCCATCCAGGAGTTCACAAATTGGACCGAGAGTTGCTCATCATGGTCGGCAAGGTTTTCCATGAACTTTGCCACCCCGCCTTCAACATAGTAGTTCCCCACCATTGCATATTTTTTGAAATCCTCTGGGTTGTCAGGTTCATATTGCACTCAGTCCCCTTCCATAGTTTTAGCAAAGAGTGTATTATCAGTTGTAGACATGAGAAACAACACAAAGTAAGTGTCGAGAGAATAACACTTCGCAGAAATAGAAACAAGTTTTTTGCCGGACTCGAAGCTTTTGATGGTGATATGGTGATCAGGATGCCTTGCAGCATAATTGTAACCATAAATGTCCTTGGGATTAGGAAGTTTGTGTGAACCATTAATTGCCTTTTGATAAATGACCTTGGGCACGTAGTTAATCATCATGAGATCGAAACTATCTCGATTCACATGGATGCAAGGAGCATTTGGTACAAATTTCATGTGGCAACTAATCCATCATGTCCAACTAGGCCAATTGAAATGTGTGTGATCACACTTAAGGTCCATCATAAGGAAGTAATGCATGAGGGTGTACCAAAAGGTGATCATGACATACACATTTCACATAGAAACCATGTTGGCAGTCCACCTCAACAGATCGTTGGTGCAAGTCATCAAAGGATTGTACTTGTTCAAATTTGAAAAATAATTCCTGCAAAGGCCTTCAAAAGGCAATTGGAGAATGTAGTAGAAACAAAAGGAAAGCTTAATCATGAGGAGTAAGCTTGGAGGACTCTCCCTTCAAGAGGGAGTTAACATCAAGAGGCAAAGAGTTGGAATTCTTCCAGCATTTTAGGTCTCAATCCATTAATCCGAGACCTGCAATAGCATCAACCACCCCAGTTCCTTCTTTGTAGATGTGCATGGCACGAAAGGAGTCAAGTGCTAAAATGAGTCTGATGATATCTCTGACGATACCTTCAATTGACTAGTTAAGTTTGTTCCACCATTTGACAACATTAATGATAATCTTAGAGTCTCCTTCAATATCCATAGTCGTAATGCTCATGGAGAGGGAGAAATGGACCCCCCAGGCCAAGGCCATAGCCTCCTCTTGATTGCTAGTGTGACCGTTCAGGTTCCTTGTATAGGCTACAACCAGGGCCTCACTACGGGTTCTAATGACACCATCCCCTGCATCCAGGCCATGTCTAGTAGGCCCATTAAAGTTTAGTTTGAAGCAACTTGGGGCCAAGGGGGACAAATTAGTATTCTGTCTCAGGAGAAGCTTAGAATTGTCAGTGTGAGAAAAAGCGCTAGGAAGGTTCCAACCGAGAGAAGTCTCCTAATCCTTGATAGAGGATGGAATAGGGGGCTTCCTAAGCTGAGTAACAATGATATTTTCCAATAAGAGCTTAAGAAAATAGGCAAAGACACTTTCCAGAGAGGCCTCCTTATCCCTGAAGATCCTATTGTTTCTTTCCTTCCAAATGCTCCGACAGAGGTGAGGGGGAATTTGTCTCCAAAGTTGGAGATCCAGGGGGTTGGAAGAGGGGCCCCTTTAGTCTTGCAGCAAATCAGTCAGATTTTTATTCAATATCCAACAAAGGTTGAGTTTACTACAAACCATCCCCCAAAGGGATTTGACAAAGGAAAAATGGAGGAAAAGATGGGGAGGGATTTCTATATCAGATTTGCAAAGAACACATCTATTGGGGAACTAGAATCCACATTTAGCCAAGTTATCCTGAGTGAGGATTCTGGTATGTAGAGCAATCCACCAGAAAAAAATGATCTTGGGGATAAGTTGAGGGTTCCAAACTTCATTCCACATCACCAGGGGGATGGGGTCCCAGAGCATGCTATAGTAGGATGTCTTAATAGAGAATTCCCTTGTGGGGTTTCATTTCCAAATAAACTTGTCCTCCCTAGGAAAGAGTGGGCGTCTTATCCTATCTAGTAGATTTTGTAGTTCCATGGCAATAGGTAGAAGGAGCAGCTGATCTAAACGATAATAAGAAATGACCTTCCAAGTTTTTTTGAAGAAGTAATTGGATACCCAGACTCTAAAGAAACCCTTGGCAACGTCTTTAATCATTATAAGGGAGGGATAAGAAATTGGGTGCTTTCCCCCAAGCTAGCAGTCTTCCCAGAATAAAATCTTTTTTCCATTACCAATGATCCATTTCATGCCCTAGAATATAAGCTCCCTGTAGTTGAGGATATTATTCCAAATTTTGGACCCTCTAGGTGGTCCCTCTTCATTCAGAGAAAAAAGGAAGCTGCCTTGGACAAGGTATTTGGCCCTCATAATATGACCCTAGTCCAGATCCTTGTGGATGAGGTTCCAAGCCTTTTTATTCATAAGAGCCCTATTGAAGTGGGTGATTTTGTAGATTCCCAAGCCCCCCTTCAGTTTCAAGTAGCAGACTTTATCCCAGCTAACAAGAGAAATCCTTCTTTTTTCTTTTAATCTTGTCCAAAGGAAAGTTTTTTGGATGTGTTCCAACTTGTTAGCCATAGTGGTAGATATTTTAAAAAGGGAGAGTAAGTACACCAAAATTCCCTGCAAAGAGGAGGCCAATAGTTGAAGCTTCCCTGCACTACTTAGGAACCTTTCTTTCCATCCTGCTAGCTTTTTCTGCATTCTCTCAAGGATGGAAGTCCAAAAATAATTGGAGACATCCTTGACAGTGAGAGGTATCCCAAGGTAGATGCCAGTGAGTGAGGCGATTTGGCATCCAAGGATCCCTTGAATTTTAGCTTGAAGTTTATCCTTTGTGTGAAAAAAATATATATTGCTTTTATCATAATTGGTGTGCTGGCCTGAGGCATTCACATAGCAGTTGAGGAAGGATTTCCATCCAAAAGAAGAGAAGTAGTCAGTAGCCAGGTTTCCAAGACCTGCTTCATCTTTGACATCCCGATTTTGATCATTCCTTAGATAGGAGATGTGATTTCTTCTCATGTGAATACTACCAAATCTATGGAAGAAAGTCATTTTTTTATCTCCTTCCTTCAACCATTGGACTCAAGATTTATGCTTCCAAAAAAGCTCCTCCCTAGTTGAGTTCTCCTTCCATTTCCTTCTTAGACTCGCTTCTTCATGATGAGTAGCTTCAAGGATGTCTCCATTGTCAATTTGCTCCTGGATGGCTACAAGTTAGGTATTGAGCTCCTTTTTTTGAACACAAATATCACCAAAGGTGTTTTTGTTCCATCCACTAATATTCCTTTTGGATAAGTCTAATTTATGAGAAACCCGGATCATAGGAGTGCTAGAGATGGGGGTGTTCCACCAAATTTTGATACAACCTTTGAACTTAGGGTGGGTATTCCACACGACCTCATATATGAAAGGGTAACTTCTCTAGACACAATGAGAGGAGATCATAAGGAGAAGAGGATTGTGGTTAGAAACTGTTCTAGGAAGGGTAGAGAGCTTCAAAGTTATCCTTAAATCCTAGTTGCTAGAGATGAAAAATCTATCCAATCTGATCTAGATAAGGTCATTACCTTTTCTAAGATTGGACTAGGTGAATTTGTGACCAATCAAGTCCACATCCATTAGCCCATTCCTATTAATAAAGTCAACCAAATCTGTGAGACTGCCAGAGTAATCCTGAAGACCTCCCAATTTCTCAAAGGGGAAAAGGGGAATTAAAATCCCCCGCAATAATCCAATGGGAATTGATATCATTCTGGAGGAGGCCAGAAATATCATTCCAAAGAAGAGATGGCCCAATCTGATGTTAGAGGCATAAACATTAATTAGGAACCAAGATCCCAAGGCATAAGTGAACAAGGAAACTAGAGAGTTGGATGAGGAAGAGATTAGGCTACCAGACAATCGCAAGGGGTCCCACATAGTAACCAAACCACCAAAGACCCCCGAAGCATTACTAATAAAAAACTGAGAACCTAGCCAAAATTTACTAGCAATAAAAGCAAAGGAAGTATCATTCATCTTAACCTCTTGGAGAAGAAGAACCTTGATTTTGTTTTAAAAAATGCAATTCTTCAGGGAGTACTGCTTCAGGGGGTTGTTTAGGCCCCGCATGTTCCATGAGAGAACCTTCATTTATTACCTTTGATAGATTTTTCCAAGGTTTGTAACCTGCCATTGGAAACATTCCTTTCCGTTTCCTTTTCCCTAGAGAGTCTCTATGATGGTCGACCCGTCTTTGGGGAAATCCCAACATCAATCTTCCCATTCCTTGTCTTGTGCCTTTGTGTGATGCAACCCTCATCATCAAGGCATTGACAACCACTAGAGGATGCTCTAGGAGAGGAGAAACCCAAACCAGGGGTAGGGGGAGCTGGGAACTAGTCAAGCTTGGAGGAATCTTGGGGAGGGGTCCCAACAGGCCTAGGAGCAATCGGGGATGAGGAACCAACCTCTATTTCTCCATCTTACAAAGGAGTCAACACTTTTTAGGGGGAGGGGACCAAAGGCTCTGAAGAACAAATACCATGTCAATAAATCAACATCTTGAGAGGCTAACCTACCCTTAGTAACTGGCAACCTATCTGCCACCTTGGCAGGTGAGCATAAGAGTTTGTTGATACTCTATGTAAAGGGGTAGTCCTCACAGTCCGTCCTAGGGTACTCCATGGGAACAAAATCTTTGCTATATCCTTCGTCAACCATAGAGCCTTTAAGCTTGAGGGGCTTAGGGTCCTGAGTTCTACACTCAAAGATAATATGACCCACCTTGCATCATTCTCTAACAAAAAAGTGTGGCATTTTCATAGACCAATACTTGAGCCTAGCTTCCCAACTTAGACTTAAGTGTAATAAAGTTAGGAAGATTCTTACTAACCATTACTTGAACACAAAAGCACACATAAACCAGTTTGGATTTTGTTTTGGTGATCTCATCCACACCCACAAAGTGCCTGAAGGTGTTACCAATCCATCTGAAGACAAAGTCATCCCAATATTCAAGTGGGAGTCTAGGAAGGCAGATGGTGCAGGAGCACCTAGGATTGAAATGCCCTTAACTAATTTTGGGTTGTGAGACCTTCTAGTGGTCATGTAAATATATAAGGACTAGCTCTTGTCCATTTGTTTGGTTGTTTCTTGTAGTTTTTGAAATTCTGTCTTATTGGCAAGACCTACCCCGATTGGCAAGACTTACCAGTAAGCATTGGGAGTGGAGCGCCTTAGAGTATTGTATTGGGTATCAAAAGGAGTGGTTTCATGCTACCCCGATGACCCGATGAATAGACATTGGGAGCAGAGTGCTTCAGAATAATGTTATCGGGTATCAGCTAAGAGTGATTCATACTTACACCGATGACCCGATAAGTCATTGGTGTTCAGAGAGTTGTTATCGGATATAGGGAGGAGTCGTTTCAAGTTATCCTGACGTCTCAATGAGAAAGCATTGACTTGGAGTGTGTTTGCTGGATGGAGTATCAGAGATTGACAAGAGGGGTTTTCACCCTACATCGATAACCCGATGAGACCCACTCCCATGCTAAGTTATCATCAACCATTGGAAGTCCAGTTGTGAAGTTTCCTTGATGACCCAATGGAAAGTGCAAAGCGGTGTGTGTTGCCATCAGACATCGGCAACCCCATTTTGGTGTTACGCCACCGACCCATTTGAAAGCGTGAAGCAGTGTGCGAAGTCATCGGTCATCGGTAGCCCCATTTTGATGTTACACCGAATACCTGATAGGAAGTACGAAGAGTTGGCGGTTGTCATCGAACATCGGTAACCTTGTTTGGATGTTATCTTGATGCTCTGATGGAACTTGTCAAGAAGTTATTGTTGGAAACCGTTGGTAATGAGATTTATCTCATCTAATAGGAGGAGTTCCCAATAGAGGATGGAATGCATAAAAGAACCAATGAGCATCTGTAAGAGGCTAATGGTTAATTGTTGATCATGGATCATTTTGATCATTGTTTTCCTCAAAGAACACATTTTGTTTTTCTGAAATGCAATAGAGAAGTCCATTTTCTGGTTTTCAACTAGAGTTTATTTTCTGTTCGTTTCACGTATTTTGTTAATGTAATTGTTTCTTTTCTCTATTCTATGAGTTTTTAGTTTAAACCCATGAATAAACTCGGGATATGTAAATAAATCTTTCCCTTTCATTTTTTGTTCCCTGTTTGCAATAATAACATGGCTCTGGCTTGAAACTCCACAAGATCATTGAAGATTGTCAAGCAGAGCTATAAATGTATAGTAGGTTTTCATTTGAGAGAGACTAGGAAATGGCAATCATCATTTTTGCATACTGAGCCTAGGAGAGCTTGGTAATAGTTCAACTAGGTATTAGTAATTTGAAGGAGATAAATTTCAGGGGATGGAAGTTGCTGAGAACTGGAAGAAGATCCAGAATGCTACAAGCCCGAAAACAAGTCATTGTGTAACCAAAGGGGGAAAGTTTGCTAAACCAAACAAGATGGGTGGTTTGCAAAGAGATTATGAATGTGTGTGTCCTTCATTCCTTCAAGATTTTGGTGAACAAGCTTACTTTGTGAGCTTGAGGAAGGTGAGATAAGAAAACAAATGGTAGGGAAGTCCTTAGAAGTCTAGAGAGGTAGACTTGGAACCCGTGAAGGGATAGAAGTAAACCATCAAAGAAACCTAATTGATGGTAAACTAGGTAGCCTCCCTATCATATTGGTATCAGAGCAAGTTTAGAATTGGGAAGAAAGTAGTTGATGTCAGGCACTAAATCAGTAGGAGAGAATAGTTCCAGAATGGTGACCAATGCAGAGTTAGCCAAGAAGGTAGAAGACCAAGAAGAAGACAATAGGATCCTCAGAGAAAGAATACTACAACTAGAGAGCAAACTAGACGAAGTTGAAGATAAAATTGAGAAAGTGACAATCAAGGTCAATGAAGGGAAGGAAAAATAAGTTTTAGAAGAGGATAGGATACCTGAACCAGACCCTATTCTACCTAAAGAACCTTTCCTGAAAGCCATCAAAGCCCTAGGAGGAAAATCCCTAGAAGGATTGCCATTCTTTTATTGGAAAATGGAGCCTGAAATAGTCATGGAATGGATAGAGGGATTGGCGAATCACTTTGAATATGATGGAATCAGTGAGGCACAAAAGGTGAAGGTATCTAAGTTTAGATTAAGAGGAGCAACCTTGACTTGGTGGAAATTTATCCAAGAAGAAAGGCAAAAAGAGGGCAAGAACCCCATAGCCAATTGGAAAGGAATGGTAGCCAAGGTAAAGGAAGCCTATATCCTTGAAGATTATGAGATCCAACTGCACAAAAGGAGACAAAACCTGAGACAAAGAGACTTGGATGTGAGTAGCTACACTGAGGAATTTCAAAAGTTGTGTCTGAGATTCAAGGTGGTAGAGGATGAGAGCATCAAGGTAGCCAAATACTTGAATGGCTTGAGATGGAATATTAAAGAGGATTTGTTTGTTAAGTCCTAACACCGTGCATAAGTGCTATCAATTGGCACTGAAGATGGAGGAAAAGAACAAGAAGAAACAAGAACAAAGCAACAGAGGAAGAGGCAGAGGAAAAGATGGTAGAGGCCAAAGAGGCAATTTTGGTGGAAGAGGAGCATATCAAAGGTCCCAAGGAGAGTCCAAACTTATAGAGAAAAGTGAGGATTCACATAGAAAGAGCATCTATAGAGGAACAAAATCATCTAGCAACCTAGGAAGAGGTAGATCTAGTGGATCGGGAAGAGGGTCCTACTTCTCCACCATGAAGTGTTACAATTGCCAAAAGTTGGGTCACCTTGCCTATAGATGTCCAGAGAAATCCACTACAGCTCAAGGAAGTGAAAGAAGAGTGACATATGTGCAAGAAGATGCAGAAAGCAGCAAGACACAAGGTATGAGTTTAGCTCTTGAAGATGGAGAAAATTTAATGATGAGAAGAGTCCTGATTAAGGAACCAATTAAAGAAGAACCTACTCAAAGAAGAGCTTTGTTTAGAATCAAATGCAGGGTCCTTGGTAAGGTTTGTAGAGTGGTGATAGACTCAGGGTCTACTGACAACATTATGTCAGAGGAAGCGGTAAATAAACTAAAAATGGATAGAATCCCACATAGTAATCCATATAAGGTCACTTGGCTCAACAAGGAGTAGCATGTGGTAGTAAATGAATAAACATGGGTTGAGTTCAACATAGGTAGTTATAAGGATAAAGTATTGTGTGATATCCTGCCTATGGATGCTTTCCATCTACTTTTTGGTAGACCATGGCAGTTTGATAGAAAGGTCATTCACAATGGAGAGAAGAATTATTATTTTCAAAAGGATGGAGTTACATACCATATTTAGTCCCTAAGTGAAGAAGGAGAGAGCAGCAAAACTAAAGTCCCGATTTTGTTATTGGTGAGTGAAAGAGAGTTCATTAACACTCTTAAGGAAGGAGAAGGAGTGGGGTTCACTCTCATAGTAAAAACAAAGGAAGCAAAGCAAGAAAAGAAGGTTCACATACCTCATGAAGTGTAGCAGATACTAGACAACTTCAAAGAGATCATAAGTGATGGAGCACCAACAACCCTACCT
This sequence comes from Cryptomeria japonica, assembly GCF_030272615.1. Taxonomy (NCBI): domain Eukaryota; kingdom Viridiplantae; phylum Streptophyta; class Pinopsida; order Cupressales; family Cupressaceae; genus Cryptomeria; species Cryptomeria japonica. Next base: position 222,283,072 of record NC_081408.1, on the reverse strand, counting down.
CCCATTAGAGCCATAAGCCATCGGATTGATTTCATTCCAAGAGCATAATTACCCAACAAAGCAACTTATAAGGTGACTCTAGAACTGAACAAGGAAGTGGCTCAACAAGTCCAAGAATTGTTGGACCAAGGGTTGATAAAGAAGAGCATAAGTCCTTGTGCCGTACCTACAATGTTATCACCCAAGAAAGGAGGAACATGGAGGCTATGCACAAATTCAAGAGCCATAAATAGAATCACTATCAGGTACAAATTTCCTATTCCAAGAATTGAGGACTTGATGGATTGTTTAGGAGGTGCAAAGTACTTCACTAAGATTGATCTCAAGAGTGGATACCACCAGATCAGGATAAAGGAAGCTGGTGAATGGAAAACAACCTTCAAAACTAATGAAGGACTTTATGAGTGGCTTGTTATGCCATTCGGTCTTAGTAATGCTCCCAATACATTCATGAGACTCATCAATGAAGTCCTTAAATATTTCATTGGTAAATTTGTTGTTGTATACTTAGATGATATCTTGATTTTCAGTAAAATTAAAGAGGAACATCTAGAGCATCTTAGTATTGTATTGCACAAATTGTATGATGAGAAACTAACAATAAACTTGGAGAAGTGTGAGTTTATGAAGAAGGAACTTGTCTATCTTGGATTTGTAGTTTCAGGAAGAGATTTGAATATGGACACATAAAAGGTGGAAGCCATCACAAATTGGCGAACACCAAAGACAACAAGTGAAGCAAGAAGTAAACCATAAAAGAAACCTAATTGATGGTAAACTAGGTAGCCTCCCTATCAACAGACCCAAACTGGAGCTAACTTATGAAGGTCAATAGCCAGGTTAAACCCAACCTTCCACCTACAGAGGGACAGGTTGCATATTTACCATAAGACCAGCAGCCAGAGAGAACCATAATAACATCCTCTTCAACAATAAATTTAAAGAGGAAGGGCACCCCAAACATAGCACTAACAAAGACAATCCCCTTTAGTCTCCACTTGTCCACTACCCATTTCTTGACCATCTCCATAGTGGGACGGAGAGAAATAAATTTCCCCACTAGAGTATTACTCATATTGAGCAAAATGCAGTCCATAATTCTATCAGGGAGCACAATAGCTATGCCTTCCTCAGTTTGTGTACAATCAGGGCTCAAGTTGGGGTCCACCTCCCCTGGAGAATTACCAATGAGCACATTTTTCTAGCCTTTGGCAGTTGTGCTATCAAAAGGGGTCCCTTTTTCCATGCCCACATCATGAGCAACAAAATCCTTGGGGTTGGGGATGGAGTCCACTGTCCAGTCTTGACCCTCCATGGTTCCAGGACTATCAATAGGCGCTTCCTTCAACTCAACCGAAGAAGGGAGGGCCCCTTCAAGAGTGACATCTTTCGAAAGGGCAGAAGGAGCAATGATAGAAACTGTCAACACCGAAGATTTCAGAGGAGGTTTCGTCAGGGGGGAGGAGGCCCCCACCCAAAGCAACAACCGTGAGCAAAAAGAATTCAAATTCAAAAACCTTGTAGAGTAGGAAAGTTGCAGAGCAACCACCAATGGATAATGAAAGATATTTTAAAATTTTAATCAATATTTAAAATTTTAAATTGTTGTTCATTTTAAATTTTAAATATTTTATCAATATTTTAAAATTTATGTTATATTAAAAAAACATAAGAATGGTATACATAAAGATATCCTTAAAAAATAGTTTTTTTTAAAATGTTAAATCCTTTTCAAAAATGGATTTTATGTACATCTACTTTGTGTTGTGAGTGTAGATGTTTCTCACATTATAAATTTATATTTAAAAAATATTTATTTCCAGGTACAACCTGAGTTGGCCTAGTGGTGGAGAACTTGTGTTCTTGAAAGAGAGGTTACAAGTTCAAATCCCACCAAGGAGGTAGGGTATGTACATCTTATTGACTTATATATATATATATGTAGTACCCCTGCCCTAATCAATTTCTAATCTCAGTTTGACCTTGGTTAGTTTATCATAATATAATGATTATAGTCAGATGTTGATTTAGTGCATATCTGTTAATGTGGGTTTCACACCAGTTGGTATGCAAGTTGATTAGTTTTCCTCTTTCATGTTATTAATCTCAGGCTAACACTTTCATTAAGTTTATATATGTATGCATGTATGACTCTTGGTTGCAGGAGATTTCAGGTACAGTGTCGCATGGGTGTGAGGTTCATCTCTGCCTAAATTCGCAAGTTTGAGTGTACCTCTTTGGTCATTAGAATTTGGACTAGGTGGTCGTAAGACCCTCGTTTGACCATAGTCATGCTCAAGTGAGCGTCGTCAGTCATCGCCGATATTCCCTGTGGTTGGGTTTGCGGGTCATCTATTTATTTGGCGTTCTTGGGTTGTGTGTTTGGTGTGTGTGGTTAAATCAAATATTTAATCCTTAATCTTTAATTTGATTTAATGCGTGTTTATGCATTAGTATTTTAGGGACTTAATTAAATAGGTCTCCTTTGCGCGATTTATCATTTATTAGAATTGCTCAATTCAAGTTGGTAGCAAGTTCGTTTAAATGGTTAATTTTAATGTGAAATATATTATGTTTATGCTGTTGAAAAGAAAGATTTAAATTTAATTGAAATAGAATTAATTTAATCTTGTGGGCATTTTGGAAATAGAAAGGTTAATTTCAGTTATTTGGAAAAATCAATTTTAGATTGAAAATCAAGTTTAATATATTGATATAGTTTAAAAGAATGTTTTTTGTGAATTTTTTTAAATAAAAATTTTAATTCCAAAAATAAATGTTTGGTCAAACTTCTCCCATTTAACCTAGGTTTGAAAATTATTATGGGAGATTGATTTTTTTGGAAAAACATTTTTGGATGGAAAATTTGGGGGTTTTGGAAGGAGAAGGATTTCTTGAGCTGCAGGTTGGGGCTCTTCGTCAGATCTTCTCCAGGAATGCTTGTTGAGGTAGGAATTTGTTTACCCATTTGGTTAATTGTTATATATAAAAAAAAATTGTGCTTGAGTGTTCTTCATGTAAATTTTGTTGTAAATTCTCCACTGATTGCTCAAGATTAAGAATTATAGTGAAATTAGTCAAAGTTTGGCTTATTGCTTGGATCCTTGCATGAGATATGAGCTCCTTTTTGCCCAAAATTGTTTATTTTGGAAGGTTATTCAACAAACTCCTCTAAATTTGGAAACCTTATCATTCTGGAAAATTTTATTTTAAGTCTCATTATGAGACTGTTTTAAAAATGAGGGTTTGTGTTCTTGAAAAAGAAAAATATAAAATAAATATATTATCAAAAATCAATTTTAGTGTAAATCAAAATTTATTTGTAAAAAAAAAAAAATGAAAATGAGAAATTTATTTTATTGGGGTTGGAGGGAGGGGAGCGGAGGCTCAACCCGCACCTCCTCCTCCCTGCGCCTAGCGCAACTCGCAGGGTCTGCGACTGACGGCGGCTGTAGTTACTGCGACCCCAGTGGTGACCGCAGGGAGCTGCGACCCTCGCGGTGGCTGCAGGGTCCCCCGCGTTCATTGTGTGGGCGCCATGGGACCTGCGACCCCCGCGGTGGTCGTAGCCCAATGGCTAGGGCACGACCGCCCAACCCCCGCATAAGGGAGGTGGGCTCGGCCGCCCTTGCCGCCCCTTTGTTTGTTTTTATTATTTTTTTTTCGTTTTAATTTTTTATTTTTTTTTTAATAAATTTCAAGTTTTTTTTTTTTAGAAAGTTTTAATTTAATTATTAATTATTATTAATATATATATATATATATACCAATTAATATTTAATTTGAAATTTGTGCAATATATTAATTATTATTAATATATATTTTATTAATGAAGATTAATAAATATATATTAATTAATATTTAATTGGGTTATTGTGTATTATTAATTATTAATTGTGTATAGTTTATTAACCATGGATTAATGAATATATATGAATTAATATTTAATTTTTGGATCTGTAATCATGGAAAAGTATCTTTTTGAAAAATGATAGAATATTACTTTCATTGGAAAATTTTCGAGATAAAATATATTTTTAGTTGGTAAACTTAAAATAATCTAATATTCGGGAATATATTATTTGAAGAATTGAATGATAATTGGTCATTTGCAAATGTTAGAAATAAAATATTTTATCATTGGACATTATGAATTTAAAACGACATGCCATTGGGATTATTGGAAATTTGATAAAGTATCATTTGGAAAATTGTTAAGTTACTAATATTTTCATTTCGTAAAATAAATGATTTAATTATATTTTCCCTCTGTTTTGAGAAATAGACAAATGGTACTATTGCAATTGTAGTATTGCATTCACCTTGTAATGATGATTTCCTATTAGTGTATATTGGAAACTTAGATCATTTAGAAAACTTGACCGACTTTTATTGATTAAATCAATACGAAAGAAGATTGTCTTTTCTGGTTATTGCCTATGCATATTTAATTTCTGTATTCGCTTTTGCTTAAGTAATGGAAAGACCTTGTTTTGTTTATTGAGGACCCTGTCGTATGGATTGATTTGGGGTACCTGATTCAGTCCTCAGTCTCGAGTTTGACTGTTGTTTTGTGGTGTGTCATAATTGGTCATATCCTTTATGTGGGTGTCGAATGATGATTCGTGGATGGCCATAGTTGGTCAGGTATCTAGTTAGAGTACTGTTAGCCAGTGCACCTCACATGAGGACGTGTTTGACCAAATGGTTGTTCCCTCCATTGTGAACTTTGGTTCCTTGACCTTGTGTATTCCTTAGTTTTTGAGTTCGTTTGAGTATAGTCTAGTGTAGTATGGGAAAGTGGCTTTTGATTGGGGGTCGCGCCTAAAGTGGTTGCTGGGTAACCCATCGAAAGTGAGTCTAATAAGTGATAACATAATAGTATATTAGAGGTTGTTAATGAATCTCTTAGTAAGATTATTGTGCCTCACACATGGGATGAGTGCTAGCACATACTCGACATGCTGTGAGAAGGCCTGAAATGGCAAACCATCATTCTTGTCTTCACGAAAGGATGTGTGGGTCCACATGAGGCTTGGATGGGCCAGAGGTTTGGATTAGGTTGTCAGGGTAACCCAGTGTATGGGGTCGGAACCTATGAAGACCTGCCTTGGTAACCATACTAGGTTGTGTGTTGACACTTGTCCCCTACATTCACTAGTGTGTTGTTGTATTGTCTTGATAGGAGCACTTTTGTCGAGTCGTCCTGTTGCTTATGCCCTTGTGAGAACCTAATTTCATGCTAGACCTTGGGCTGCGATGACTTGGTTTTGCGGATGCTCTAGTGAACCTTTGTATTTGCTTCGATCATGTTCAGTTGGATCCTTTCCTATTCAGGGATCATTTATGTATTTATTGATCGATGTGGTTGTTGTATATTGGTTATGTTTCGCCTTGATGGCAGGATTGTAAATGATGTGAACCTCATGTATTATTAACTTATTTAATTATCAGAGGGGTCTTGCAGTTGAGCAGACCCGGAGATGTAGCCCTTTTGGGGTGAACTCTGAGATCATCTTGGTGTTATGTGAAGCTTATTCTCTTATGTTTCCTATTTAATTCTAGCATGTATGGATGGCATCATGTTAGAATGTTTAAGGTAGTTTAGATGAAATTATTTTTCATTGCATGGATGCAGTCATCTTTTAAAATGCAGTAAATTGGATCATGAAAGAATGTAGCTTAGAATAATGGAATATATTCAATTATTGTTAAGGAAATTAAATATGCATGGAAATACCTCATTAGTCTATGATGAAATTCAAGTGTGTTGTTAAAATGAGATGCATGACTTAAATTTTAATGAAAATTATGAACGAAAGGTATGAATGGATATTAATGGATGGACCTTATCTTGTGATTTATATTTTCATCTTCTGAAAGAAATTATCCTTGTTTAAGAATTATCTCATTATAAGATAATCAGTTTATTGGATTGATTAGCACGAGTTAAGTTTAATGTGTAATTAAGTAATCACATTGGGAAGCTCTTTAGGTGTTAGTTGATGTCTTCCGCTGTGTAATCTGAACTTTGTTATCTTGTTGTATCTTAATGATGTGTTTAACTTTAAAAAAATTTTATTGCACTCTATTCTTGTGTTTTAGTTTAATCCCTTCGTGGTTTCCTGGCGGGGCATTACATCTGGTATCAGAGGCCATGTTGCAAACACTGGGATCTCTGGTGTCACTTGTGCCCTTAGTTGGTGTGAGGTGTATCGACCTTATGTTGTATGCTTGTCCTCCTTTTTGTATGTGTGTGATTGAGAAAACCTTAACTTGCGTGTGACGTGTGTGTTCACACCTTGTTTTCACCTTCTTGATGTTGGTGTTTTGAGTGATTATATGTGCTTTGTTTGCTTATTGATGTCTTGGTCTACAGTGACTCATATTCTGAAAGAGAGTTGTATGTACCTTCCTTATTGATTGTTGTACTCTTTAGACTAATCCATTTGGGTTGGTCAGTGCTTGTCTGGAATCTGAAAGTACGAAATATGCTTGTTTAAGATTATGATCTAGTTTAGTGTTGTTCGCTTGAAGGACTAGTATGGCAAATATTTAATGCTTATGGTGTAGCAAATTGAACGTTTATCACCCTTCCTCCTCTCTCACTCTAGAAATTAAAATGTTTGGGATACGTATAATTATCTCTTATGTGAGGTTTCTTTTTGCAAGAGAAAGGTTGTGATTTCTTGAACCCTTGTGTGAACCCTATGACGCTTCTGTGTTTTAGATAATAAAGGGGCTATGGGTTTGAAAGTTAATATTGGTTGTTGGGAAAAAATTGTATGTTTACATTAAAGAATTCTCCATGTATTTTGTAGGAGTAACATAATTAAATTCTATCTTATGTAATGTGCATTAATATGCGGATAGTTGTTATGTGAAACTGCTTTGTTTGTAAAAGAAGTATTAAAGGGAACATGTTATAGTAGCTTCGAGAATATATTAATGTGTTCCATGAAAGATTGTTTTATACATTTTATTAAATTAGTTTGATTGAGGATTTATTTTAGCAATGCTCCATTGAACTTGCTTTTGGGTATATGTAATTACCTTATTATGTTTGGAAAGTGCAAATGAAAATATTGTTTGATGTGCATGCATTAATATGTGTTATTTTGTTGATAGCTCCTCGCTTACCTTCTGATTGTAATTTGATTTTCAATAATAGGTTGCAAATTGTGACATGTGTTTGTAGTGTATTAAAATAGTAAGCATTCTCAAGAGGTTATCGAAAGATTGCCTATTTTGATCTTTGTTGTTTGGAAAACTAGAACATTCTGTTGCAACCATAATAATTGGAAGAGTCATGTTAGGTTGTTTGGCATCCTTCTAAAATGGTAGTGAAATGAAAACTGTGAAATTAAAATGATAGACTTATAGTGAGAAATTTAATATTGTAGTGTGACTTTGTTGATCTTGTGTCTTTGTAGGAAATAGTTTGATTATCAAACTCTCTTTTCCTTCTCTTTGCCTAGATTATAAGATTTTTAGAAATGCTATGAAGAATGCATTGATTTAAATAGAATGTTTATAGCGCATATGAAATTGTACTGTTGTATTTTGGCTTCATATTGATAGATGAAAGTCCTCTTTGGAAAAGAATTTGCATAGTTAGTAATTTTGTTACGAATGCTTAGTGAAATTAGAGAAAGATATAGGAATGATGTTATTCCTTATGTAATTGTGAAGTCTTAATAATTTTAGTACTTGTATCTAGAGTAAACTTGATTCAGTTATTCATTTGGGAAGCATAATTAAAATCTTCCTTGAGTAGATGATAGTGTACTGAAGGTACTCCTCGTAAATGTGACTAAACCAGTACTAGTGTATTCATGTGTATTGTAAGAAACCAGTACTTATTGTATGTACCCATGGATTGGTGAAGTAATCAACCATGGAGGATATGTTGCTTATGAGTATAGGAAACCATACTGTTCATGTGATGTTGCTTATTTGTTTCCCTATTGAGTACCAAAACCTCAGGTTGTAGGTAATTCTGTATGTTAAGGGTTAGTATTCGAAGTCACCATTCCTTGAGTAGTATGGATCGACGTACGAGTAATGTCGGCGTGAAGCGACTTTAGCTTCTCTATTTCGAGGAATGATATAGTTATACAATAAAATTGTATCAAAGGTGTACTCAATACTTTCCCTTTTGATGAATCTATTTATAGGTTTATGTGGGACAACCCATTCCTCTCCTTTATTTGAGCATTTTGATGGTGATTCTTGAGCATAGTGGTGGTATAGTTTGGAGGATCCTTTGCCTTGTCTTCATGAAAGGTAGGTTTATCCACATGAGCTGCCAGTTAGTATGTGTTGGTGGACATGTGGGTGGACCCTAGTCATGTATACCTCTAGCTTACGATGAATATTTGTATAGATATGTCGCTATGCGAGACGTGACCTGCACGTGCTTGTTTCCGCGAGGTACACTACCATTTGGGATACGTCCATTGCGTGTCTTCTCCACTTGGGGTATGGACATGCCGCGTGACGACGTGATGCAAGGTGATGTCGAGGTGCACACCGCCATGCCATGTGGGTAGTGTAACTATGTCACACCACATGATGAGCTACTGCGATGGCTAGACGATTGTTCCTTCCTTCCTTGTTGGTGGCTAGATGCTAGTCACATAGTGATGTTATGTGCAGTTGTGATATTCTTATTTATTTCCTTGTGGACCAGCAATTTATTCTACTTTGACTTTGAAGGTTTCGCCATGATCTTGTGATCTTTTGCATTCTTGATTTGGTGTTGCAATTCCAGATTATTTTATTGCCTTATTGTTGGAATTGATGATTTATTATCTTTATTCATCTATACTTTGGTGGCTAAACTAGTTTATCCTTATTGTTTTTTTATGCTAGTCCTGTGTTGAAATGTGAAATTCCTCTCTAAGGAGGTATGAGATGGACTTGGTAGAGTGTGTACGAGGAAGTAGACATAAGGAACCTTGAGGATGGGGGTATGTGAGGCTATGATGTAGCTAGGATCCACTACCTACCTATGTGTGGTGACTATCTCTTGGAGGCTAACCACCTTACTCAACAAGGGATGTTCACGAAGGTCTTGTATGGAAGGTAGCACCGCTATGGTGTACCCTAGCACCATCAAGCCTTTGAGTGAGATATTGGATATTTATGATCATACTATGGTTCTGAGATCAGGCATAGAGATGCTGATCGTGCTTGTTATATTTGATCGAGCATTAGACATGCTCACATGTGGCCTTTTGAGTTATGCATTCCAGTTATGTGGATGGTTATTATATGTATCATTGAGTAAATTGTGTTAACTTGTCACTATGTTATGGGACATAGTCTTTGGAAAGGTTTTTGTGTGCCTGGAAAGTGTAAACAATTGAGTTATCTATGTTGCTCTTATTTCTTGGAAGTTAACTTGGTTGTAGAAATTGAATTTTGAAGCTAGTTCTATGTGATAAAATTTTGTGAAAAAGATGGATTGGTAAAAAGAAATTGATCATGATGGCATGTCTTCTTGTCATCTTTGGTAGATGAGTATGGTAATTGTTGCTTACCTCTTTTAATGCTTTCATTGGGTGTAATGAAAGGAAGAAAGTTCTTGTATCTCTACTATGATTATTGATAATTCCTAGAATATTTTAAGGAATGTATGGTTTTAGATGTATCTTGCCAATGGATAATGGCATTCATAAAGGATTTAGCATTAATGTTTCATTTATTTATGGAAAGATTCTTATGTGCAATTTGATCTTTGTTGAATGAGTTTAAGGGATGATGCGTGCGACATGTTCTCCATCTAGCCTTACGACTTCCAAGAGTAAGTCGGAACCTAGGGGAGAAGAATGTAGTACCCTTGCCCTAATCAATTTCTAATCTCGGTTTGACCTTGGTTAGTTTATCATGATATAATGATTATAGTCAGATGTTGATTTAGTGCATATATGTTAATGTGGTTTTTGCACCAGTTGGTATGCAAGTTGATTAGTTTACCTAATTCGTGTTATTAATCTTGGGCTAACACTTTCATTAAGTTTATATATGTATGCATGTATGACTCTTGGTTGCAGGAGATTTCAGGTATAGTGCCGCATGGGTGCGAGGTTCACCTCCACTTGAATTTGTAGGTTTGAGTGTACCTCTTTGGTCATTAGAATTTGGACTAGGTGGTCGTAAGACCCTAGTTTGACCATAGTCATGCTCAAGTGAGCGTTGTCGGTCATCGTTGGTATTCCCTTTGGTTGGGTTTGCAGGTCGTCTGTTTGTTTGGCGTTCTTGGATTGCATGTTTGGTGTGTGTGGTTAAATCAAATATTTAATCCTTAATCTTTAATTTGATTTAATGCATGTTTACGCATTAGTATTTTAGGGAATTAATTAAATAGGTCTCCTTTGTGCGATTTATCATTTATTAGAATTGCTCAATTCAAGTTGGTAGCAAGTTCGTTTAAATGGTTAATTTTAATGTGAAATATATTATGTTTATGCTATTGAAAAGAAAGATATAAATTTAATTGAAATAGAATTAATTTAATCTTGTGGGCATTTTGGAAATAGAAAGGTTAATTTCAGTTATTTGGAAAAATCAATTTTATATTGAAAATCAAGTTTAATATATTGATATAGTTTAAAAGAATGTTTTTTTCTGAATTATTTTAAATAAAAATTTTAATTCAAAAAATAAATATTTGGTCAAACTTCTCTCATTTAACCTAGGTTTGAAAATTATTATGGGAGATTGATTTTTTTGGAAAATATTTTTGGGTGGAAAATTTGGGGGTTTTGGAAGGAGAAGGATTTCTTGAGTTGCAGGTTGGGGCTCTCCGTCAGATCTTCTCCAGGAATGCTTGTTAAGGTAGGAATTTGTTTACCCATTTGGTTAATCGTTATATATAAAAAAAATTGTGCTTGAATGTTCTTCATGTAAATTTTCTTGTAAATTCTCCGTTGATTGCTCAAGATTAAGAATTATAGTGAAATTAGTCAAAGTTTGGCTTATTGCTTGTATCCTTGCATGAGATATGAGCTCCTTTTTGCCCAAAATTGTTTATTTTGGAAGGTTATTCAACAAACTCCTCTAAATTTGGAAACCTTATCATTTTGGAAAATTTTATTTTAAGTCTCATTATGAGACTGTTTTAAAAATGGGGGTTTGTGTTTTTGAAAAAGAAAATTATAAAATAAATATATTATCAAAAATCGATTTTAATGTAAATCAAAATTTATTTGTTTAAAAAAAAAATGAAAATGAGAAATTTATTTTATTGGGGTTAGGGGGCGGGGAGCGGAGGCTCAACCTGAGCCTCCTCCTCCCTGTTACTGCGACCCCCGCGGTGGCTGCAGCCCAGCGGCTAGGGCACGACCGCCCAACCCCCGCGTAAGGGAGGTGGGCTTGGCCACCCTCGCTACCCCTTTGTTTGTTTTTATTATTTTTTTTAGTTTTAAATTTTTATTTATTTATTAAATTTCAAGTTTTTTTAGAAAGTTTTTAATTAATTATTAATTATTATTAATATATATTATTAATAAAAATTAATATATATATATATATACTAATTAATATTTAATTTGAAATTTGTGCAATATATTAATTATTATTAATATATATTTTATTAATGAAGATTAATAAATATATATTAATTAATACTTAATTGGGTTATTGTGTATTATTAATTATTAATTGTGTATATTTTATTAACCGTGGATTAATGAATACATATGAATTAATATTTAATTTTTGGATCTGTAATCATGGAAAAGTATCTTTTTGAAAAAGGATAGAATATTAAACTTTCATTGGAAAATTTTTGAGATAAAATATATTTTTAGTTGGTAAACTTAAAATAATCTAATATTTGGGAATATATTATTTGAAGAATTGAATGATAATTGGTCATTTGCAAATGTTAGAAATAAAATATTTTATCATTGGATATTATGAATTTAAAATGATATGCCATTGGGATTATTGGAAATTTGATAAAGTATCATTTGGAAAATTGTTAAGTTACTGATATTTTCATTTAGTAAAATAAATGATTTAATTATATTTTCCCTCTGTTTTGAGAAATAGACAAATGGTACTATTGCAATTATGGTATTGTATTCACCTTGTAATGATGATTTCTTGTTAGTGTATATTGGAAACTTAGATCATTTAGAAAACTTGATCGACTTTTATTGATTAAATCAATAGGAAAGAAGATTGTCTTTTCCGATTATTGTCTAAGCATATTTAATTTCTATATTCGCTTTTGCTTAAGTAATGGCAAGACCTTGTTTTGTTTATTGAGGACCCTGTCGTATGGATTGATTTGGGGTACCTGATTCAGTCCTCAGTCTCGAGTTTGACTGTTGTTTTGTGGTGTGTCATAATTGGTCATATCCTTTATGTGGGTGTCGAATGATGATTCGTGGATGGCCATAGTTGGTCAGGTATCTAGTTAGAGTACTGTTAGCCAGTGTACCTCACATGAGGACGTGTTTGACCAAATGGTTGTTCCCTCCATTGTGAACTCTGGTTCCTTGACCTTGTGTATTCCTTGGTTTTTGAGTTTGTTTGAGTATAGTCTAGTGTCGTATGGGAAAGTGGCTTTTGATTGGGGGCCGCACCCAAAGTGGTTGCTGGGTAACCCATCGAAAGTGAGTCTAATAAGTGATAACATAATAATATATTAGAGTGTTGTTAATGAATCTCTTAGTAAGATTATTGTGCCTCACACATGGGATGAGTGCTAGTATAGACTCGACATGCCGTGGGAAGGCCTGAAATGGCAAACCATGATTCTTGTCTTCACGAAAGGATGTGTGGGTCCACATGAGGCTTGGATGGGCCAGAGGTTCGGATTAGGTTGTCAGGGTAACCCAGTGTATGGGGCCGGAACCTATGAAGACCTACCTTGGTAACCATACTAGGTTGTGTGATGACACTTGTTCGCTACGTTCGCTAGTGTGTTGTTGTATTATCTTGATAGGAGCACTTTTGTCGAGTCGTCTTGTTTCTTATGCCCTTGTGAGAACCTGATTTCATGCTAGACCTTGGGTTGCGATGACTTGGTTTTGCGGATGCTCTAGTGAACCTTGTATTTGCTTCGATCATGTTCAGTTGGATCCTTTCCTATTCAGGGATCATTTATGTATTTATTGACCAATGTGGTTGTTGTATATTGGTTATGTTTTGCCTTGATGTCAGGATTTTAAATGATATGAACCTCATGTATTCTTAACTTATTTAATTATCAGAGGGGTCTTGCAGTTGAGTAGACCTAGAGATGTAGCCCTTTTGGGGTGAACTCTGGGATCATCTTGGTGTTATGTGATGCTTGTTCTCTTATGTTTCCTGTTTAATTCTAGCATGTATGGATGACATCATGTTAGAATGTTTAAAGTAGTTTAGATGAAATTATTCTTCATTGCATGGATGCACTCGCCTTTTAAAATGCAGTAAATTGGATCATGAAAGAATGCAACTTAGAATAATGGAATATATTCAGTTATTGTTAAGGAAATTAAATATGCATGGAAAGACCTCATTAGTCTATGATGAAATTCAAGTGTGTTGTTAAAATGAGATGCAAGACTTAAATCTTAATGAAAAGTATGAATGAAAGGTATGAATGGATATTAATGGATGAACCTTATCTTGTGATTTATATTTTCATCTTTTGAAAGAAATTATCCTTGTTTAAGAATTATCTCGTTATAAGATAATTAGCTTATTGGAGTAATTAGCATGAGTTAAGTTAAATGTGTAATTAAGTAATCATGTTGGGAAACTCTTTAGGTGTTAGTTGATGTCTTCCGCTGTGTAATCTGAACTTTGTTATCTTGTTGTATGTTAATGATGTGTTTAACTTTAAAAAAAAAATTATTGCACTCTATTCTTGTGTTTTAGTTTAATCCCTTCGGGGTTTCCTAGTAGGGCATTACAATATATATACATATATATACATATATATACATATATGTACATATACATATACATACATATATATATATATACATATATGTATACATATATATATATGTATATATATATATATGTATATGTATATGTATATATATATGTATATGTATGTATATGTATATGTATATATGTATATGTATGTATATATATATGTATATGTATGTATATGTATATGTATATATGTATATATATACATACATATATATATATGTATGTATATATTGTATATGTATATGTATATATGTATATATATACATACATATATATATATGTATGTATATATATACATATATACATATACATATACATACATATACATATATATATACATATACATATACATACATACATACATACATACATACATACATACATACATACATATATATATGTATATATATATATATATATATATATATATATATATATATATATATATATATATATATATATAACATGGGATGTCTTGAGTTCAAGTTTACTTTAATTTTTTTTAAATTTCTATATAAAAAATTTAAAGCTTTTAATAAGAATTTCTGAATTTAATTAAAATAGTTAACTAATTATAGAGATAAGATACAAAAAAATAATCTAATAAACTTATGATTACTTTTAAATTAAAAATCTATAATACTATTTTTAAAAAAATTATTATTATTCAATTATGTAATTTTTTACTTATTCAAGATTATTACTCATCTAATTCATTAATTTTCTTTTTATTCATTTAAATTTTATGTATAGATTAAAATTTCATAATTTTAAAAATATCTATTTAAATAATTTTCTTAATTTTATTTTATAAATTTGTTCCACTTGCAATTTATAGAAGTCTTTGAATGTATCTAAAACTTCTAACTTGATCAATTTTCGCCTAATATTATTCCTAACCACAACATTAAATTAGAGTACTAGGTAACTTCTTTGATGATGAGAACTAAATAGAAATAGTAATTGCACCTTGGTGTGCAATGGGTATGCACAAGAGGTGTAGATTCTAGAAGGTTACTTAGGGAAAAATTGGGTCTCTTTTTTGCTTAAATTTATACAATAACAAGATCAATTGGTAAGCCATTTAGAAAATGATCTTGTTTGTGCAACAAAGCTTTAAATGGAGAAATAATAACTTTAAATTTATTTTGCATCTACTTACAAGGATCTAATCATAACTAAAATTAAACCTTTGAAGTAGGAAGATGATCAAGTTCCATTACCAATATGCTCATGTTATGTTTGCAATAGGGTGAGAGGGGGAGAGAGGTAGAGATAGGAATAGATAGAGGGGGGCAAGAGAAAGAGAGAGACCTAGGTAAAGAGATAAAAATGAGGAAGATGGAAAAAAGTAGATAGATGTTCAAAGATAAAATGAGAGAGGAGAGAAGATTACATATATTTAGAAGAGAACAATATATATATATATATATATATATATATATATATATATATATATATATATATATATATATATATATATATATATATATATATATATATATATATATATATATATATATATATATATATATATATATATATATATATATATATAAAGATAGAGATAGAGATAGGAAGTGATATAGAGAGAGGGTGAGAGAAATAGGGGGACGCAAAGTAAGAGATACACACACACACACACACGCGCGTGCGTGCGCGACTAGTTTAATTAGTTGAATTTAGCTATTCTTGGCACCTTTAATTAAGTAATTACACATTATTTAATTAATTAATGTTGTTCTTCCTCTAGCTAATTAATTTTATTAGTTATGCTATATCCCCCTTTAATTAATTAATTGATAATTATTAAATAATCAATTAATCGAATTTGACCCATCTTCTATTAAATATATAATTTTTTTGCAATTTGATTATTTAATTCATGTTGATTTTTTCCTCTCATCGAATTAATTAGTTGAATTTAGCTATCACGAGCACCTTTAATTAAGTAATTACACATTATTTAATTAATTAGTGTTCCCTTTTCTCTAGCTAATTAATTTTATTAATTATGCTATAATCCCCCTTTAATTAATTAATTGATAATTATGAATCCATTAATTAATTGAATTTGACCCTTCTTCTATTAAATATATCAAAATTTGTAATTTGATTATTTAATTCATGTTGACTTATATTGTAGATACCTAAATTTGACTAATTTAATTAGTTGAATTTAGCTATCCCAAGCACCTTTAATTAAGTAATTACGCATTATTTAATTAACTAGTGTTCCTTTCCCTCTAGCTAATTAATTTAATCAATTATCCTACAATCCCCCTTTAATTAATTAATTGATAATTACAAATCAATTAATTAATTGAATTTGACCTTCTATTAAATATATCAAATTTTGCAATTTGATTATTTAATTCATGTTGACTTTTTCCTCTCATAGAATTAATTAATTTTATTTTCTCCACATGTCTCCTAACTTTAACCCCCCATCTAACCTTATCCCTTAGCCTTCACCATATGTGTGCACATTCCCAAAATATCCCAAATTTCCTAAAATTTGGGAAAATATCCAAAATTTTCTCAAACATGAGAATTGCATTCTTTTTCAATCTCTTTTGGAATAGAAGCTTCCAATCTGGGTTTCTCATTCCCAAATGGGCATGTGTCCCCAGGGACACATGCCATTCCTTCCAATGACACGTCCTTCTTAAGGACACATGCCATTCTCATCCATGACACTTTCCCTTCTCAAGGACATGTGTCTCATTCTCATGCCCTTCCATCTCTCATTCAAGCCTATTTAAATCCCTCATTTTCCTTCAGAATCCATCCACTTTCTTTTTCATACCCTCATAATGCAAATATCTCACTCACCCTTTTGCATAATCACATCCATTTAGCATAGTATTTTGCATCCCATCTTAGCTTAGCTTTCATCTTGCATTCAGTATCATGGAGCATAATCAAGTATCTACCATATAGCAAGCACACATTAAATTAGCGGACAATCAAATCGAAGGAAGAATATGGAGTTTGTGCTTTAATTAGCTTTAATCTAGTTTTCTTTCTTCTTAACGTCCTAGTATTGAGTGTGGTTGAATTGTGTTTGTCAATTGCTTAGTTTATCTTTTCAAAAGTTTACATACACATTTTTTTGCATACATTTATGGCATGCCTAGTGGGACCTCACTTCACAGGCTCAATCTCATGTTTTTTGTTGTTTTATTATGTTTTTTGATATATTTTTAGTACTTGCAAACAAAAATGTGGCAGTTTAAGTGGATTTCCACTTCAGAGGAGGTCTTATTTTCCAAAAATCTAATTTATAGAAGTGGTGGGTTTGCTTGAAGAAATGACGAGATTGCTTGGAGAAACAACGAGAACACATTCTCACCGTCCTAGGCAGGTATAATTTTTGGGTTCTAAATTGTGTGTTTTATTTATGGGTTCAACGAATTTCATTTATTAGTAATAGTGGGATTGTTAGTAAATAGAGAGATTTCTTTTAGGAGTGGCAGGATTGCATATCTTTGTTTTTAATATTTTTTTGTCGAATGTTTATTTACCAGTAAAATGGTAGGATCTCTCTGTGTTTGTATTTCTGTCATTTTCTTGAATTAATTTTTTCTCAGATTATTTCTAACTCACAAATTTGATATTGTTTTCTATTTTTTGGCTAATATTTGGTACAAGTTTGATAGTAGAAGACCCCAAACACTTGAAACACTAACTTGTTTGTTGTAGGTCTGCCAAAGAGGGGTGCAATTATCAAAAAGAAATTGAGTTAAAATGAATCACATGTCTTCTTTTAGTTAGAAAATACTTCAATTTCATAAGGAAATAAATCTTTGTATTTCGTGTTTGGCACACTTGTGCGTGTGAGTGGACCTACTGCTAACACACTATCCTCATGGTCCTAGGTGCAAGAGAAATGTGTTAATGACACTCAAATTTTATTTAGTAGATAAAAGGGCTTGCCCTTCCGAGGAGCCCATAAGGCCAAGTGAGAGGGGAATGACCCAAGCGGTACTCTTTTGGTCCGCTATATATAGATATTTGTGATTTTGGTGAAAGCCATAATCAACTAGTGTTGTTGTGTTATACTAATGGTTTCCCTCAGAATCTACAGTCAAATCCCTTGGTACTTGTGTGGCGGATGTGCAAAAACTCATGTTCTACAGGTTGGGATATCTCTTAAATGAGCTAGCCACCACATGTATAATCACCCAATTTACCCAAAAAGTACCTCCACTATGAATCAAATTTGTCATAGTTGCAAAAAACCTTCTACTTGTTGACTCAGGTGTTGTGATATGTGCATGTACTGAAGAAACCCCTCATGCATCCTTGAACTTGAGATAGTAAATTTCTCAGGATCTTTGGATCTTTAGAAATTCAAAGCTTGACATGCCCAAGAAGTGTGTGCCATGGAGTGGAGCTAGTGCTACCAAGATTCTATCTATTCAATTGAAAGTAGTATTCTAGGCAAGGGGATTCAACATGCATTGTCATTTGACTAGTTTAGGAAGTACATGATTGTTAACGTGTTTACTATATTTGTGTGATTGTTGTGTTTGGTGTCACTTATATCTTTTATCAAACAATCAAGTTATAAAATATGTCATTTTCACCAAAGTTGCACTCCAAAAATTTGTCATTTTCATCATATTGTCAGTCCAAAAAATGATGGGAATTCTCTATGTTTTCTTGTCTAGAAGTAATGGGATTGGGTTTTTGTATGCTCTGTTAGTCTTTTGGAAATGAAGAGAACGCTATGTTTTTGCTAGTCTAGAAATAGCGGGATTTCTTTGTTTGTGTCCTCTGTTAGCCTTTTGGAAATGGTGGGAACACTCTATTTTTGCTAGTCTAAAAATAGAGGGATTGATTTGTCTATGTCCTTTGTCAATCTTTTGGAAACAGTGGGATCTCTTTGTCATGGCCAGGCTAGAAATAATGGGATTGTCATTATCTATGTCATTTTCTATCACTTTAGTAATAATAGGATCGTCATTATCTGTGTCAATTCTACCATGTTACTATGATAGCATGATTGTTTTCTTTTCAATTTCTCAGTTTATAGTAACCCTGAGATTGTTAGTTAAAATAGCGAGATCGCTTGTTAGATAGAAAGATCGCCTGTTAGATAGTGAGATTGATCTAAGAACTGGTGAGATTGCATATTGTCTCGTTATGTTGTCCAAATTTTCTCAAAATCTGGTCTTTTATTTTATTTTGTGGGTTTGCCAACTGTACAAACTTGATTCACATATGTTTGCACCATTATTATCACTTATCAAATTTTTGACTTATCCCATCATCTTGATCATCTTAGCTCTTAAGTTATTATCTTGGCCATCATTTTGATTTTGTGAGCTGTCATTATCGTTAGTCAACTTGCATCATCATCATTTTACTAGTGTCATGCTTTTGTTCTTAAAGTCAGGGATTGATCTTTCAATTAGAATCAAATCTTTAATCGAATCATTAAACATTTTCAAGTTCATCATATCAAATCACATCACATAAAATCAAATCAAATCTTTTTTATCATCTTTGGTCTCACATCCAAAATTCCAAATCAATATATTGTCTTCACAACTATTGTCACTAGCTCTTTTGACTATTTTGAGTTTAGAGATTAGTTTTACATCATTGTGATCTTGTTACTTCGAGGCAGAGGTCTAGTCCATAATTCATCTTGTTTCTTGAGTGTATCCTCTTGAGTAGCTTTATAAGTTGCGTCGTTCAAATCAAATTATCCATTTTTAATTTGAGTACCAAAATCATCGTAATCAATCATCTTGTCCATCCTTTTGTTGATCAATCAGTTAATCCAAATATTTGACATTAGCTTAGTTCATTCCTGTCACCACTTAATCCTGGTATAGACAAGTAATGGAACAACAATCTTCATAGTTAGGAATAGGAACATTTG
This sequence comes from Cryptomeria japonica, assembly GCF_030272615.1. NCBI lineage: Eukaryota > Viridiplantae > Streptophyta > Pinopsida > Cupressales > Cupressaceae > Cryptomeria > Cryptomeria japonica. The sequence continues at coordinate 222,263,232 of NC_081408.1, read as the reverse complement.
ATCCACAACTAAATCCCGACTTGGGTATTAATCCAACCATATCTAGTCATCATTGAAGAAAAAATGGTTAATCAACCATACGAGGTTGACGTTTCAGCTAATCCTCTCGATAAATTTATTTCAAGCCTAGATAATGCACAAATGGTTGATGAAATCATTGAAAAATGTAAACATCTAATCTTTTCTCATATGATTGCCCAAGGTATGACCGTTGCGTCACCTAAAACACCTGTAATTGCTAGTCTTCAAGAACCATCTCAACAATAGATACCTTTACAACAACCATTGTCAGTACCACTCCCAGTCCAAGTTTCAATAACACCATCACAACAAAGTACCTCACTTGCATCTGTAGGACCACCACTCATGAGTGCGATGGCATGAAATTATCAACCTTTTTATGATCCTTCCTCAAGTTTTATGTCATCACTAGTTTTAGGAGGAATTATCTACAATGCACCCACTAATGTACCATCTCCACAACTCACCACTTCGATGCCCATGGTTTCTCAAATTCACATGAATTCTAGCATAATGCATACAACTCCTTTTTTCAATCCAGTTATGAGGCCATTGAATTTACCTTCCATACAAACACCAACTTGGACCACAAGAATGCTAGGTTATCTTCCACTAGCTATTACACAACCCATGACTTGGAGCATGAGTTATATAGCATCAACATCATTTGTGTCTCCACCCATATAGTCCATGCCACATATTGTTTGTAATACCCACCAAAATACCCTAGAGAAATATACTAACTAATATGCTTGTGTAGGGGAAAAAGCGAGACTAGGTTAATGTGCCCTAATCCTACCTTTTAACACACATTGTGGAATACGAAAGAGCCTAGAGGTATCACACAATTGGCTACTTCTTTTTGTGAAAGAGAGACCTATTAGGATTTCTATTCCTTTGTTGTAATTGAAAGATAAAATGATGCAAGTTCAATTCCTAACCCCAAAGTGCAAGTATGAACTAATAACAAGATTGCAGAATTGAGATTAAACAATGAAAAGCTGTAAACACAAGGACAAAACAAGAATGCAGATGTGTACCTAGAGTCAAAATCTGAGTGAAAATGTTTGGGACGGGGGCACGGGCGCCACTGTCTTGATACTGCCCCGGAAACTGCTGTTTTACAACCTGGAAAGCTGTCAAAAATGTTGAAAATTGCTGTCTATCAGAAGGACCAGGGCACCCAGTGCCTCTATCCCAGGGACCAGGGTGCCCAACGCCCCTATCCTGGCAGGACCAGGGCACTCCACGCCCCTGTCCTGATCTCCTACTCTGAAACTTGGTGTGGAGTGCTGTCTCGGCCTGCTTCTCCCAGATCTGTAACCTACGACGTCGTCCGAATCTCGAAACCTGCACTTATATCTGAAAAGGTATGGTGGACAGCTATATAGGGTTTTGCCTTAGTCAAACCCCCGCTTCGGTGATTTCCACCTCCACGAATAGCCAAGTTGTATTGTAAAAGTAATGTGTGTGTAGACCTTGTGTGTGTGCAAGATCCTAAATTGCAAGTAAGCAAACTAGAGCAACCTAGAAAGTAAACCCTAATTTCTTGTAAATGATAATGTAAATGCTCCAAATCAAGATGCAAAGTGATCTAAAGCAGGAATACAAATGATATAATGAGGCTTATGCAAAAGACATGAAAACAACATGAAATCATACCCAACCCCAAGGGAGAGGTACAAGCCAATCTTCAGTCGGTAATCTCCTATTGCTCTTTAATGTCTTCAAAGCCCTAAATGGATGAATGAAATTGATGAAATCTTGATGGATGGATGTTGAATGTTGTTGAAGTCTTCAAAGATCTGCTCTTTCGCTGCATATAAGGTCCTGAAATCAAAAATCCGGATCCTTTCAAATGAAGAAAGAGAGCTCTTATATATGAAACCCTAGGTCGTAATTTCAACTTTTGGCCAACCTAGAGATTGAATCTCCCACCAATTTCTTAGGGTTAAGCTTTATTTTATGATTGGATCGCGCTCCTAAAATTTCGGGAAAAATGTCCGGGACCATGTGCACTCCGGGCGCCACGGTCCCGACAACTTTTCACCAAATTTTTAGGGCCGTTGGATATGATGATTTTAGAGAGAATCCCGAAGTTACAGGTGATTTTGAGATGTTTTGACCCCCGAAATCAAGCCCCCAAGTTCAAAATAGGACTTAATTAGGGTTTTTGATTGAATGATGTATTGGAGGAATAAAATGAAAAGGGCACACTTTAATGAAAGGGCCCAACTTTATGATGTGGAAGATGATGAAATAGCACCTTAGACCTAATTAATTTCATTAATTAAGTCCTAAAGGGGAAATGCAATGCAAAATGCAAAATGCGCCAAGGCGGGTGCTAAACTAGGTGTGAAATTGTACCACCCTAGCAAGTGCGTACAATTTATGACGCTACAATGCTAATAGAGACAATTTTTTTTTAAAGCAACATAAACAACCATCTACTCATATGCATTAACCTCCACTAACAAGATAATCATTTAATCAACATGAACATTATCACAAGATCACATAATGCAAGCGGAAATAAAAACAATACATCAATAGAATTCCCTAGGGTACTTGAACGTCATCACGTAAACAACTCTAACACCTCTCCATCTATAATATTGTTTAACATTCTTTACATTCATTTCCTAATCAATCACTTTCCTTCTTAACATTTAAATCATTATTCAACAAATGCATATCCTATCACATCCCAATTATCCATTTGATTCATTTTAAAGCTCCAAATGAAATGTTCCTAATCCCTTCCAAACCATCTAACATGCCAAGTTATCATTAATTCTCAATTAGGAACTAGCTAATGCACTCTAGTTTACTTCCCTAAGTATAACCATACATCCTACAAGCTACTCATTCCTATCCATATTCTAGAGATATCCATGAACCAAGAATAACATCATTTCCAATATTATATGAGACCAAATGCATAACTTAAATCCAGTATCATTATTACAATTAATGAATCAATATCCATGATACACATGTTACATCATTATGCTTACTTACACATAATCTACCATTTCACATGAATACAATGTACATCTACATCAAGGAAAATATCTCTCAATTACAAATACAATTACATCATGAATCCATTGCATACATATACCTTATAAATCATATACATCAATCTGCTACAAGTATTCATCCATAGTTGAGAAGACAAGAGATCCACATCCACACAAGAGAATCTAATGAAGAACATTCCAATGGAGAAGGCATCAAACCACCCGACCATGTGGAACCATAAGGAAACACCCCCTATGCTAGGAGATGATACAAGATCCCACTCACACTCTAGGTCTAGGCTGGCACCTAACAACCAAAGGAAATACCAACACAAGGAAACAACATAAAATATCCAATCATAAATCCTATAGAGACAACACATGAAATTGAGACTCAAGGCACTAGGACCTACATGTAGGGAAAAGAGTGTCATCACATGCGATAAATGGGAACCTGGGCACCCTTCCCGACCATCCTATATGCACATGTAGAGCTACCTCAACCTATATGGAGTAAGTGAGATTAGCTTACTTGAGTTACCAAGGCCTTCCCAATCCTATCTCGGATTACTACCACCGTGAAAAATAGAGGGGCCACCATAACCTTTTATTATCTTATTAAGATGGGATATTATACCGAATCCCAAGGATTATTAATTAGATTATCACTTTATTACAAAGCATAAACTCTCAATGAGATATTCTAGCGATCTAGAGTCTGGGTAACCTGGTCGTCTACTCCACGCAATCCCAGTCACTCAATTGGAAGCCCATTCCCCCTAGCATGGCCTTAAGGTTACACAAACATCATATAACATAAAATATCACAACATGAACAAGGGCTCATATCAAGTCAAGATCAGGTAAACCAAGGTTCCAATTCAAGCCAATACCACAATATGCAACATAACAACCTCACAGGCAAAAGCAAGAATCCATCATATAAGAATATAACCAATGAGCCCGGTTCCCAATAATCACATATAAACTAAATTAATTAATAAGTCATATATAATACAAATCGATCAATTATAAGGAAATAAATCAATCCTGGAACAACTCAAGAATCAAGACGAGCCTCGAGAATCTCAAAAATCCAATGCAGAAAGCTCAGAAATCTCAAAACTGACATAAGAGATAAAAACAGACAGTTTAGCGTGTGCATATGACTTGTATTTTCATGCATATGACCTTTCTTTTCGTGCATATGATCCATACTTTAACACATATGACTCCCTGTTTAGCACATATGATATCCAAAATTGTGTATATGGCTCCTAGAATTGCGAAAATGACTAAAATAGTACATATGACTCATGAATTAGTGCATATGACTCAGAGAGATAAAAATCATAAAGATGAAAACACAAACTTGTGAATGGAATAGAAAAATATCAAGTCTCATATTAACTTCAAAAATACAATCAAAAGGGACGCAATGGGATTTAAAAATCAATAACAAGGCTAAATACTTAATACAATCAAACAAGCTTCCATCAGTATTAAATCCATGACACACAAATAATACACAAAAACAGTCACACAGAGCCTCTCATGGAAAAAAACAATATACACCAAAATCTCCAATATCAATATTCATTTCCAAACTATAATATTAATCCAAATGCATTCAAAATCTATCCAGCCCAAAACAACCTTCACAAACATGGTGCAAACAATCTTTGAAAATCGAATGTGAAGAGCATAGGCTAAAATCTCCAACCTAGAAACATTACAAGTTATGGCCAAAAGAAATTTGATGAAGAGAGATCCGATTCTCCAGCCAAGCCAAACAATCTCCAAGCAAAACAAATACAACCCAAAGCCACAACCGAATATGTGAAAATCTTTCTCGGAGGCCAACTTGGGTGAATGCACAAGAAATCAATTAAATAGAAAATCAAACCCCATAACTATACAAAATGTAGACCAATAGAAATAATTCATAAAAATATATTTCTAACCTACCATACCATATATCAAGGCATTAATAATACAAAATAATATTTATCAAACTTACCAAGCTCAAGACCAATGGTAAAATAGGGTAGGTAGAATAAACAGTTATTTAATCAACCCAAGAGGGTAAAAAGAATTAAAATAATATAATCAACCAATATAAATTAAACCATGGGCACAATTGGGAAGGTCTATATGGTGGAATACTCTTCACAATGGGAAACAATTGGCCTGTCTTCAAGGATGTTCTGCCATGAAATGGCACAACCTAGGATTGGTCACTTTTTAACACATTCTGAAAGATGATACTTTGATCTCCTAGGAGGCTTTGAGCTCTAAATTTAGCCTTCCCATCTCCCAAGCCAGAACCTACAATGTCCTCAAAACTGCACTAGCTCTTATCCTCTCCTCTCCTATCCCCTCCTCGCTCTCCCCAACATCCTCCCTCTGTTGGATAGATGGCTCCCCCCTCCCTCTAATTAAGGCAAAAATGATTTAATCTACCCTTGCTGACTCTATTGATATTATTTCCCACCTTAACAACATTTGGGACCTCTCTTGGGACCCTAAAAAATGGTATGCTATTCTTTCAAGGTTTTGGTCTAACCTGATTGAGCCAAAAAAGAAATTTTTTGCTTGGAAACTCCTGCTTCATAAAATACCACTTAAAAATAGCAATGGTGACCCCCTACTGTGTAAACTATGCCGAATCCCTGAATTTGTGCCTCATATTTTCTTTGAATGTCATTTTGCCAAAGAAGTATGGAATCTATTTGGCATCTCAGTTAATAACAAATGTTTCTCTATTAAAGAGATGGTACCTGGTTATGTTAGAGGTGGCAAGAAATATGCTAATCTTTTTTGGTCTATTCTCTCCTTGGAAATTCTTTGGATAATTTGGAAATCTAGGAATGATGATGTGTTTATTGGAAAGGATAGATACCTCACTGAGTCTCTTAGGAGACTCATTCACTACCTTGTTGCTATTCAGGTCATGGTGGTTCTACGGCTGGACAAAGAAAAAATTGATAGATGGCTGAAGAATGGAACAACTCTTGTATTCATTCGAGATCTCTCCCATGGCTTCACCTGGGATCGTATGGGAAGAAATAAGACACACTTTGAGCATGGGCTGATGAGATTTATGTAGGAGATGGAGGCAAGGCAATAGAGGGAGGACTTTATTGAGCTAGAGTTGGAAGGTCTACCTTCCCAACCCTTCAAAGATCACTTTGCAGAAGGAAATGTGCTGGTATGGTGTGAGGGGGAGCTAGGTTGGACTGCATGGCTCCCCCTCGTGGGCGACAACAATGATCCCAAGTCTTCCTTTTTATTTAGCTAGCTATCTATCCTCTATGCTTCATTTTTCTATGACTCTCATCTTTTGTAATTTTGTATCTCAGCTACATCCTATGTATATGGCCTTATAATATGGCCCGCGATCCCGCCTGACATGGTTCTATCTACACTCTATGGTTTAACTCGTTAAGCTAGCTATGTGTTCTCCAGCCAAGACTTCTGATTTTTGGTAACTGATGTTATATGATGCTTAATACAAAAACCATGGGCACAATTAATTACAAAAGCCCAATAATTAAATAATCAAAAATAAAAAAAATACTCACATTAATATGAAAACCACAATAATTAAATAAATAATTCTTGATAAACAATAATGATATAAAATTATTAATTTAAATATAAAACCAAAAGATAAAATAATAATAGTTATTCCCAAATAATAACCACACATTAATCTTTAAACATTTATATCAACTATCATTTAATTTATTATTATAAACTATATTAATCCATTAATTTAATATAACATTATTAAACTATATAAATCAATCTAATTAATTAATTAATTAATTAATTAATAATTAAGCCAATCAATAATCATACACAACAAAACAATCCAACATAGGATAACTCAAGAAACCACTTGACGCTAAACAACATCTTACACCAAGACACTAAACTCACAAGGGTAATCAACTTAAACCTAGAGTATAGAATGAGTTTTCATGTCATCCCCAATCAACTTGCCACTGTGATAAAGACACACTCAGACTTGTGAAGTCAAGTGGAGTTGATGTCTAGTACCTACAAACCTATTACCACTAATACACGTACAACAACATATACAATAACATATATCATAAAATAAACAAACAAGTGAAAAGGAATCACAATGTCATATTGTGCTCACGAATGAGTTGTATGACATCGTCCTTATCACAACTGCAGTAGAAGAAACTCACAACAACCAAGCACTATCATACTCATCATCATATCTAATATAATCAATAAATAGGGTTAGTACATCATAAGATACCATCAAATCATCATTAAGTAGACTAAGCTATATCAATATGGAGTATTGACATACACAAAGACAAGATGAATTAGGGAGGGGCACTACATTGTTAGTGTGCCTCAACATCAGCCTCAAGTGATTGTGTCACCTATTGTATCACAACCACGATTCAATTACTTGCAAACACCATCTTCATCGAATATTCTTCCAAATGTATAATAATTTATAGGTGGTATATCTCAGAATCTTCCATCATATAGTATGCCACAACCCAATATATCTCATCCAAGTTATGTTGGAGGTAGTGCTCCTCAAATTCAACAACCTAAAAAATGTGTAGTATCAACAACAATACATTCCTTCACAATAGAATGTGGCTATTTATTCACAACCACCTCAAATTCAACAACAACAACTACTACCTCAATATCAACAACAAAAAACACCTTTCACTCAACAAAATGTTCTAGTTTATCAGAACATGATAGGCTATCAATATTCACAACCAAAACCATGTTATGTTCACCCATATCAAATGGTGCATATCAAACACCACTTTATCAATCAGCTTCACCATCTCTCGAGCCGTAAGGTTTTCAAATTTGATGAGCTTTTTCCATATCCATTTGATAAGTCAATAGCTTCAATGCCCTTTCCCAAACACTTTGAAATGCCAAAAATTACTAAATATCAAGGACAAGGTGATCCACATCATGACATTAAAGAGCTTTATATGACTTGTCAAGAATTTGCATATTGTGATAATTATCTTTTATGACTCTTTACTAAAAGTCTCAGTGGATCATCTTTAGAATGGTTTTTCAGGTTACCATTTGGTGTCATCACCACATTTGCAGACTTGTTGGAAATATTTGTGGCCCATTATCATTACAATGTGGAAAATAATATTTCCATTCTTGATCTTTGTCAAGCCAAACAAAAAAGAGGTGAGAGTCTTTTGGACTATATTCAAAGATGGAGAGCCCTCTTTGGCCAACTCCCTTATACAGTGCTTGACACTCAATTGGTTCCAATATTCATCAGTAATATACACCCAGAGATTGCATATCAAATTCACTTAAATTATGTAGCTACTTTCAAAGATATCGTGACCAAAGGGGCATTCGTAGAACAAGCTTTGATTGATGGAGTCATTAAGATTTAAAAAGAATCTCCCGATAAACCAAGTGGTGATAGGTAAAGATATTGGAACAAAAACAAGAATGTTTTAGGAGATGGTGTTATTGATTCTAAGACAATTCAAATGGTTGTGTCTACCAAACCACCACTTGTACAAGCATACTCTAATCAACAATCATATGCCAACCCATCATCAACAATACATGTCAATCCTCCATCTAAGGCTTTTCATAATCCTCAAACACCGACATCAAATGTACACGATAATCATACCAATGCTATCACTGTTTCTCAAGCTCTTCCTCGACAGACAACTTATAATAATATATGACTTCAGTTTACACCTATGGAGGAACTCTTGGATGTCATTTTCAAATGCATGGAGCAACATAATATGGTCATGTATCTACAAACAATACCATTTGATGAGTCTAAACCCAAGCTTGATTGGTATAAGGAAAATGAATACTGTGCTTTGCTGGTATGATGAAATAATAAGTATCTGGTCAACTACTAAGAGGGGGGTTGGTGTGAATCAGTAGATAGAAAAACTGTTACAAACTTCACCAATAAATATCTCAAAGTAAACTTAGAACTAAAAATGAAATAATCTCTACCAAGATAAAAACTCATAAGATAAACCAGTTGTCTGTTATAACAAATTAACAGTAAACAAATTCTTCATTTATCAATGCTTCTGGTTATCATGACTTATCAAAATAGTTAAGTAGTTAGGTAAAACAACCATGAAAACATAACCACAAAAACATTCACCACTTGACACAAATATTTTTGACGTGGAAATCAAAATAGGTAAAAACTACGGTGAGATGAGACTCACAAGATAATATCTGAACTCTTCCTAAGTTCACCTTGTTAGGAGCCTAGCCCGTTAAAGCTTCACAAAAAGTCTTGTTAAGAACTGATCCTGTTAGGAATCACCTGGTTAAGGGAATGACTACATATGCCTTGTTAGAAGCAATACCCTGTAAGGAGTAACCTCAGTAGAGGATTTGAAAATCCAATCTAATGGACCACCATGTTAGAGGATTTGAATAGCACCAAGCTTGTTAGAGCTTACCTGGTTAGGGGATTTCAATTCTATTGTAATTGTTAACAAACAACGAGAGATTGCTGATTTGTCTGAATAGCACTACACTTGCTTGATCAGATCCATTTAATGCTCCTATCTGCCTTTACTCAAACTGCAGATACATCATTCAGTTCGGCAACCACACACTCAACTGAACTATGTCTATCTCTTTGCCAAGTCTATCAACTAAACAACTTCATCAACCTTAAATACAAATCAATCAGGTCAGTAACATAAAAAAACCCTAATTCCCATCAAGCTTACAAACAAATTTGGTTCAAGTATGACCATTGGATTACATAGAAATATTTGCACATCAATCAAGAAAACCTTGATCACTCCTTTATTACCGCTTAATGAAACTTTGAAACTCATCACGCGCTTTGAATTAGATGCAATACATTTTCTCATTCCCTAGACAAAAATCGTTACAACAACTCGCCAAAATCTCTTGGAATTCTCTTCATACAATAATCATGCGTGTCATCATCATTACCACTCATCATCAGATCATAAACCAATATAACCAATAAACTTAATCGGTTAGGGTTTATTAAAAACAACAGGTAGGGTTTACCGGTTACATCAATAGATAAGGTTTATACCATTTTACCGGTTACTAGTTCTCCTCAAAAATTCTTCCTACTGGTTACAGTAACAATTTTACAACAATATCAACAATATCATTACTGGATTAATTGACATCAATGACAACATAACATATCATTAATTCAATCTCCATGCAAATGCCAACAATCCCCCCCTTTGGCATTGATGGCAATACAAATATCAACAACATTGATTGTTGCGTGATTGTGAATAGGAATCCTAGTTTACATTACCAAGTATTCACATACTCTCTGTGTCTTTAGCTTGTCACTAGTTTTTCTTCCCATAATCACATAATTCTTCTCCCCCTTTGACAACAATGCCAAATTGAAAGTAAAACATGTAATGTCAAATGTTCACTGTGCATGATCAACATACTACAACTTGATGCTCCCCCTGTGGAATACATCCACTTCTACACCAAGCCTCCTGTAAAATTCTGCAAGTAGCTCTAGGACTGATGTAATCTACATCATACTTAACTGACTTCATAAAGGGGGACTACCCCTAACTGACATCTAAGATAATCAAATGTCATCTTAGGCAGAGGTTTAGTAAAAAAATCCTCAAGTTGCTCCTTGGTAGAAACATGCTCTAAGATCACATCTTTACTCTGAAATTTTTCCCTCAAGAAATGGTCCACTTCAATTCCATATGCTTAGTTCGTGCGTGAAAAACAAGGTTCTTGGAAATATTTATGGCATTTTTATTATCACATAAATTCTTTATAGAATCTGAAATCTAAATCTTAAAACCTTCCAAAATGTGCCTCATCCATATAGGCTGTGTACAATTCATGTAAGCTGCAACATACTCAGCTTAAATAGTAGATTGTGAAGTACAACTTTGTTTTTTACTACTCCATGAAACAAGCCTTCCTCCAACAAAAAAATGCTCCACCAGTTTTGCTTTTCTGGTCATCAACATTTCCTGCCCAATCTGCATCTATGTACACCTTCAAGTCAAAATTTCCTCCATATGGATACCATAACCCATAATCAACAGTACCTTTCAAGTATCTAAAAATTCTTTTAGTTACTATCAGATGTGTTTCCTTAGGATTCTTCTGGAACCTAGAAACTATGCCAACTGCATGAGCTATGTTCGGTCTGCTGTGAACAACATAGTGCAATTTTCTAATCATTGACCTGTATTCCTTCTCATTAACAGATTTGGACTCATCTTCCTTGGACAACTTGCAACCTGTAACCATAGGTGTGCCAAATGTTTAATAGTCACTCATGCCAAATTTCTTCAAGACCTCTTTCACATACTTAGATTGTGTGATGAAAATACCATTCTTCATTTGTTGTATTTGCAAGCCTATGAAATTTTTTATTTCCCCCACTAAAGACATTTCAAACTCATTTTTCATTTCATGTGCAAAACTATTTCTCATGTCATCATTACCTCCAAATATGATATCGTCAACAAATACTTCGCTGACTAGTATTTGATCTCCTTCAGATTTGAGATAAATATTACTATCATCACTGGTTCTCAGAAAGCCTAGCTTCATCAGATGTGTATGAGGCCTTTCATACCATGATCTTGGTGCCTGCTTTAATCCATATAAAGCTTTATGCAATATGCATACCATGTCTTTCTTATTAGTCAGAGCATAACCATCTGGCTTCTCAATGTATACTTCTTCTTCAAGTAACCCATTCAAAAATGTTGACTTAACATCCATCTGGTATACCTTGAATTTCTTGTGTGCTGCAAATGCAAGTAAAGTTTTGACACCTTCCATTCTTGCCACTAGTGCAAAAGTCTCACCATAGTCTTCTCCTTCCTCTTGTGTATAACCTTTGCATACCAACCTAGCTTTGTTGCAAACCACAACACCATCTTCATTCAACTTGTTCCTAAAAACCCACTTAGTCCCTTTCACATTTTTATTTACCGGTCGGGGTACATGTGTTGTTCTTCTCAAATTGATCTAATTCCTCCTCCATAGCTTTAACTCAATGATCATCACCAAATGCTTCTTTAGCAGTTCTTGGTTCAATAGTGGAGATCATGCAATAATTCTCTCTTATTCTTCTTCTAGTTATTAATCCGGCATCCTTATCCCCAATACTCTGTTTAGGATTGTGATTTAGTCTCACATATCTTGGAATAACATGATCATTATCTTCAGGTTTAGCTTCTTCGTTATCATCATCTTCTTCTGAATTTATTTGTTCTGGTTGGACTGGTACATCAGTATTTGCTTTGCTGGTTTTAGATGTAATAGTTTCTGGTTCTGAAAACAAAATGCAAGGATGTTCATCCTTCTTCACTGAATTGGTTCCTTCTAAGACTTCAAGAAATTCCACTCGAACATCAACGCTCTCGACAATTCTCTGTGTCTGGTTGTTAAAACATTTGTAGGCCTTACTCTTGGTGGAATAGCCAAGAAATATACCTTCATCACTTTTAGCCTCAAATTTTCTAATACAATCACCTCTCTTAATAAAATGTTTGCTTCCAAATATTCTGAAATAACTAACATCAGGGATCTACAATACCAATATTCATAAGGAGTCTTTTCCTTACCTATCTTTACCAGAATTTGGTTCATAGTGTAGACTGTTGTGCTGCCAGCTTCTCTCCAGAAAGTTTTTGCTGCACCTCTTTGTATCAACATCATCCTAGTAGCTTCAACAACTGATCGGTTGTTTCTCTCTATGATACCATTCTGTTGTGGTGTCCTCGGTGCAGAAAGCTGCTGCTTGATACCATTCTCTTCACAGTACCTAGTGAATTCCTCATAAGTAAATTCACCTCCCTGATCTATCCTCATACACTTTATTCTTTTTACCGCTCTCTTTCTCAGCCAAGGCCTTGAATGCCTTGAAATTACCAAAAGCTTCAGTCTTATCCTTCAGAATGTGACCCACATCATCCTTGAGAAATCATCAGTGAAGATCATAAAATATCTGTCACCTTGAATACTTTTTGTTCTTATTAGTCCACAAAGATTTGTATGAACCAAATCTAACAAATGTTCCACTGAAAAGGATTTTCTCTTGAAAGTTGAGGATGTCATCTTTCCCAACTGACATTCTTTGCATAGAGAATTAACCGGTTTATCTAACTAAGGTAGACCTCTCACTTTCTTGGAATTACTCACTTTAACAATGCTATCAAAGTTCATATGACAAATCTCCTATGCCAAAGCCAACCTTCATCTATCTTTGCAATTAAATAGTTGCTGACTTTAGGATTAAGATGAAATAATTTACCTTTAGTTTGCTTCCTGGTTGCAATTAGTTCACCTTTGTTGTCATAGATTTTGCACATACCATATTTAAATTCCAATGGGTGTCCTCTGTTATTGAGTTGTGCCACACTCAAAAGATTGTGCTTTAAACCTTCAATCCAGTATACATCATCTACACTACTCTTTCCATTAAGAGAAATAGTTCCCTTACCTTTAGCCATGCGGGGTGAGTCATTACCAAATCTTCCAACTCCACCATCAAATTCCTTCAAAGAAAGAAATTTTCTCTGATCACCGGTCATGTGATATGAACAACCACTATCAATGCTCCAATCATCAGAGTTATCCATCCTGGATACTAATGCCTTTTGATCTGCAATCTCTTCTTTAATGGCTACAAACACAATGTCTTAATTAGCATCACCATCAGATTCCTCATCAGTGATACCACCATCAACAATAATAAGCCAATCTCTTTTGCCTTTACCCTTTTACTTCTTGAATTTCTCTCATTTGTGCTCATTATCACTATTAGGACAATTAGCAACAATGTGTCCAATCTTGTTGCATGCAAAACATTTCAAAGGTAATTTGCCTCTATATTTACCTATACCTCTAGGAAACCACTTGGTCAACAATGCTTCTAGCTCAACTAAATTATCTGCATCATCTTCTTCTCTGCTAGATCTGGATTCATAACTGTGACTGACATCTCTACTTTATCTCACAGATGGGTTAGAAACAAAAGCTCTTAATGCAGACTTAGATTTTTGTACACTACCATCACAACCATTTAATTCAAAAATAGTAATCTTGCCAATGATGGAGTCAAGAGTTACCTTAGTTTTGTGAATGGACTCCAACTCTCGAATAGCTGCAAGTCGGATAGTGTAGACCGGTAGTAGGGTTCTCAGTACCTTACTAATAACTGTAGAATCTTCCACTTTACCTCCTGCACTCTTAATTTCACCAACTCTCTATTTTATCCTTTGACCATACTATTGGATATTCTCACCTTCAACCATCCACATGTCATCAAATTTTCCTCTTAAACTCTCCTCTTTAGCAATCTTAACATGCTCATCACCGCTACAAATTTCTTCAAATTTTTTCCATACCTCATATGTAGTTTCAAGACCATGAACATCTACATACTCTGCATCAGACAAAGAACTGATAATAGCCTCCAATGCTTGATTATTTTCTTGTTTCTCTTTCTTCTGATCACCAGTCAATATCCCAATAGGTGCAACATACTTAGTATCGACATGTTCCCAATACTGACTACCCAAACTCTTGATATAAATTTTCAGTCTGTCACTTCATATCTTGTAGTTCTCTCTATTAAACTTTGGACCTTCCTTCTTCATCATGATCAGTAGATATTTACCTCAAGTTGTTAGGCTTAGAACTTAGAGGACCTGATATGCTCTGATACCAATTGACGGTATGATGAAAGAATAAGTATCTGGTCAACTACTGAGAGGTGGGGGGTGACTCAGTAGATAGAAAAAATGATACAAACTTAAGCAATCAATCTCTCAAAGTAAACTTAAAACTAACAATGAAATAATCTCTATCAAGATAAAAACTCATAAGATAAACTGGTTGTTTCTTACAACAAATTAACAGTAAACAACTTCTTCATTTCTCAATGCTTCCGGTTATCATGACTTCTCAAAATAGTTAAGTAGTTAAGTAAATTAACCATGAAAACATAACCACAAAAATATTCACCACTTGACACAAATATTTTTGACATGGAAACAAAAATAGGTAAAAACCATGGTGAGATGAGACTCACAAGATAATATTTGAGCTCTTCTGAAGTTTGCCCTGTTAGAAGCCTAGCCTGTTAAAGCTTTACGAAAATTCCTGTTAAGAACTAATCCTATTAGGAATCACCCGGTTAAGGGATTGACTACAAATGCCTTGTTAGAAGCAATACCCTATAAGGAGTAACCTCGGTAGAGGATTTGAAAATCCAATCTAATGGACCACCTTGTTAGAGGATTTGAATAGCACCAAGATTGTTAGAGCTTACTCGGTTAGGGGATTTCAATTCTGCTGTAATTGTTAGAAAACAACAGGAGTTTGTTGATCTATTTGAATAGCACTACACTTGCTTGATCAGATCCATTTCATGCTCCTATCTATCTTTACTCAAACTACAGATACATCATCCAGTTCAGTAACCACACACTCAACTAAACTATGTCTATCTCTTTGCCAAGTCTATCAACTAAACAACTTCATCGACCTTAAATACAAATCAATCAGGTTGGTAACATGACAAAAACCTAATTCTCATCGAGATTACAAACAAATTCAGTTCAAGTATGATCATTGGATTACATAGAAATCTTTGCACATCAATCAAGAAAACCTTGATCGTTCCTTGATCACCACTTCATCGAACTTTGAAATTCATCATGCTCTTTGCATTAGATGCAACACATTTTCTCATTCCCTAGACAAAAACCGTTACAACAACTTGCCAAAATCTCTTAGAATTGTCTTTATGCAATAATCATGCGTGTCATCATCATTACTGCTCATCATCAGATCATAAACCAATATAACCAATAAACTTAATCGGTTAGGGTTATCAAAAACAATAGGTAGGGTTTATGGGTTACATCAATAGATAAGGTTTATACCGTTTCACCAGTTCTCCTCACAAATTCTTCCTTCTAGTTACAGTAACAATATTACAACAATATCAACAATATCATTACCATCTTAATTGATATCAATGAAAACATAACATATCATTAATTCAATCTTCATGCAAATGCCAACATGCTTACCATCATGTCAAGGGTCATGCTACGAACACGTGCATGAAGATTAACACATTTAGTCAAAGATCTTATTGATCAAGTAAACATTTATGTTGACCCTACCACAAGAAACTCACCCAACGTGAAATTAGGCATGTATAAAGATACTCTTCCCAAACATCTAGGAGAAGAAATCAGACCCAATACTAGTTAGAATCGTACTACTAATAACATCAATTACAACAAGGTACTATTTAATTATGGTCCTACAATAGGTTGCATCTCTTGGGCAGAAGAGCATGTCAATATGATTTGTGTCAAGGGAGTTGATACTTAGTGTGCCACAGCCACTAGAAGAGATCACATGACTATTCTTGGAGCTCCGCTTCCTACTCCACCTCAAACTCTTGTGTCAACATAGTACACTATTCTTGAACATTTAGGGAAGACCTTGCACAAATCTGCATTTTAGATTTGTTGAAAGCTTCACCTACTCATCAAAAATTCTTAATTATGCATTGGAAGAAACTCATGTACCCAACAGCATAGATCCAACACAATTCCAAGGTTTAGTAGTGCATTTATCTGCTACATACCATCTTAATTTCACCCAGTCTAATGTCATGGTCCATCCATTTAATATAAAATTCATTATCAAGCAATACAAAGTAAAGTGAGTCTTGATCAATAATGGTTCTGCCTTAAATCTTTGTACTTTGAAATTTGTTACACAAGTAGGGTATATTGTTATGGATTTGCATAACCAATGTATCACTATCAAAGCATATGATAATGCAACGAGAAGCTTAGTGGGGGTGATTAATCTTCCAGTTCAGGTGGGCCCAGTAATAAAGGATACTCTTTGCCATGCCATTGATCTTGATCTTCCATTCAACATCCTTCTTGGTCACTCATGGATTCATGCCATGAAGGCCATGTCTTTTACCTACCACCAATGTTTAAAATCTTCATATCAAGGTTGTGAAATTACTATTCGAGGTGATGCTCAACCCTTTTAGTATTGTCATGCTCTTGAGGCTTCCTCCCCATATTCCCATCATTATCTTGGTATTAACACTGGAATCCCTCAAACTACTCTATCATCATCACATATTGACCTTAAATCCATACTCACTATTGCTAAATAAAAAACTTATATTTCATCCACCTTTTCCCAGCTCAAGATCAACGATGCTAGCTGTGATGAATACTAAGAGGGGTGGGGGGGTCAATTAGTATACCCAAAAACTTTATCAAACACTTAAGCAATTTTAATGTAGACCACTATAGTAGTTTAAACAATAAACCAGTTAATACACAAACAAGCCAAATAGAAAATAAAGCATTCACCCACAATAGAACAATCACCATAACACAAGATATTTTGACGTGGAAACCCAAATGGGAAAAACCACGACGAGTAAAACTTACAATTCAACTATCTACAGAATAGCAACTAGACTGGTTAAGGTTAGACTGGTAAAGGCCTTACAATGTTCTTCACTAGAACAGATCCTGTTAGGAATCCAGATCTCTGTTAGAAGATAAGTCTTGTTAAAGACTACCCTGTTAAAGGATTTCAGATCCACAACTGTGAACCACCTTATTAGAGGATTTACAATAGGCTTGACTGAGCCTATCCGGTTAAGGGTTTCTAACTTGTCAAAGAGATTAGTAATCAACAAGTGAATGATCCAGAGAGTAGCACAAAATGCTTGGTTAGATCCTTGATTGCTCTCTGTTAATGCATTGCAACATTACTTCAGTCTTCTATCCTTTGCATATTCAATCTCTATCGCACGATTCTTTTTGCAACAACTTCACACTTCAACTCTACACTTGAACACACTAGAAACCCTATACATGATGTCCTCATAGGAATCTGATTTCATGTCGGTCCAATGAGATTAGACTACAATTTCCTAGGTACACTGCATCTAGACATAATTTGTAACATGAAACAGAATTATCACCTTGGTGTCGGTGGATGATAACTCATCACACTTTACAAGTTTGCCGGTTAACAAAATATACCGATTAATGGTTTACAAACAAAGACTGGTAAACTAGAACATAGTGTTTCAATCTTGAAAAGATTGGCTGCCACTTGGGGTCCTTGTATCGCTTGAAGTCCTCGGTCATGCTTTGACTGGTAATCTCCTTCTATAGACAGTGATAGTCTTCAACAAACAAAGACTATGCATACATTGACATACAATACTAGTTTGAACAACTACCAGTTGAGAATAACTTATACAACAAATAAGTGTGTGTCCATCAATGACAATCACAACTAGACATCATCAAAATGCCAACAATCTCCCCCTTTGGCATTGATATAAATACTTAGGAAAATTTGACATCTAAGTGATTACAAAACAAAGATGATGTCATAATCAAATTACTCCCCCTAAGCATATACACTAGTCCCTTTGCCAAAATTACAAGCATGTACTACTTCAATATCACTCCCCATAAAATTTTCAAACCAAAATTACTCCACCTTTGCCAACAATGACAAAGTAATACAATACTACAAACATGCCAAAATCATATTGCATAACATAAAAATAGAGTATATGTTTATAACAATAATGAGTAAAAATTTTCAAAAATGAATTTATAGTTCTTCGAAAATTCCTTCATGTTTGTAGACTAGGTATCTAAGAGTGAGGCAACAATTTCACTCCGAGTCTTCATCTAGAATGCTAATTTCTCCATGACATCAATAGTAATCAATTCTTGAGTGACAATAATGGTGTCCATATTCAGAAATCACTTCTGAAGACCCTGTAACTTAGGTAACAACAACAACTGAAGTTTCTGTAGATCTTGAGACCGCTTGTAGATTTCTGAATCAATCTTATCAATTTGTTGCCAGTGAGTATACATAGTCTTCCCATAGACTGTGAATGAATCATAGGGCACTTTGAAGTTGTCTATATATTGCTTTAACTTTGATTGGAGTTGACCCTTCTTATTCGGAGCATCATCACAAAATAGATTGAGTTGGCAGATTTTGCTCAAAAGTTTATTACCTTCACCCATGGCCAAACTAATTTCATTTCTCTGATGTATTAGCTTGGCTTTGTCTTCATTAAATTTCTTCACCAATGCAATTATTAGTTCCTTTGCATGCTTTTTCTCTACGGTATCTTGGGCAACATCTTCCAATGATTATACTTGATCACCCACTACTATGCATAGAAGCTTCAATTGGGTAGGTGAGGAATCGGTACTGGAAAGATTAATATTAGGGACTAAGGTTGAAAAAGTATCAACAACAATTTGAATAGCATATTTTTCTTTCTTCCTTCTTAGTTCCTCCAATCTTTCTTGAGCAATTTGAATACTTCTCAGAAGCTCATTTTCATCTACCAATTTGGTGAGACAGGCAAGAGTTAATCCATTCTGACCGGTGGAATCAACCTGTTTAACTTGACCTTGATCTTTGGTTGCCTTTAGAGTCTCAGAAGTCTATCCACCTTCCTTTGCTTTGAGTTTCTCTTGTCTCTTCTTCTCCTACTCTTCTTTCTCCTTAGCCTCCTTGTCGGTTGTTGGCATTACAATAGAAAGGATATTGTTGGCATTTCAATAAGGATATTGAGAAGGTTGTTGGAGATTGTTGATATAACTAAAGAAGGATGATTACTGTCTTAATAATATTATTTTGTCATTGATGTCAAGAAATTGATTTTCTGATTCAGTATGATGTTGCCATATCTTGAGAAGTATGTGTTGATGAGTATTAGGAGGTCGGTAAGTGACACAAAAAGAATGTGATAATAAAGGGGAGATATAAGTTATTCAATGGGCAACTATTATTGAGTTAGACAATGATGAGATCATGTTGTTTTGATTATTTTGATATCCTACACATGTTGTTGATTTTAATTTTAATACTGTATTATGTCACCGAGCAAGGAACCTAGTTGGTAAACCCTAAGGTTATCAATATCGGTTAATGAAGGTAGAATGTCTACCGATTGAAGTTCAGTATTAACCGAGTAACAACCAAGTTATAATAGATCGCATTGGATGGATAAAAACATTATTTAATGAAGGATGCTAATGAGTTGGAGATGAATAAATGATTGGTTTATCGTGCAAGAAGTTTGTTAAGAATCTATGGCAATGAAAATATAGGAGGAAGATCTACAACATAGATTGAACTGCAATAACCTAGCACAAGTTCCTAGGAAGGAATGCAAGTTCGAAGGCGAGGTAAAACATTTTCAGATCGAAGGATACAATGAACCTAGTCAAGTTTGATGATCTAATGGCTAAGATTGATCATGGGAAATGTGATCAAGGAAATTAAGTGGCCAGAAATTGTTTATAAATAAGGAATTGTTGATAAACACTATATGCAGGCAAATGTATGCACAGTGATGCTACATGAATGTTTATCGAGCTCAGAAGCTTGAAGATCTGATTGAAGAACAGATTGAGAAGCCTAGCAATCCCATCAAGGGATTAGATAAGTCTTATGACAAGATTATTTTGAGCAAATAAGAATCTGCTTTAGCATTTCAAATGTGAAGTTGCAGATATATTTTATTACTGTTGTTTATTTTGTAAGTGATAGGAAATCTCTTAACCGAGTGGACCTAACAGTCTTATTTGTAAACCCTCTAGCAAGGTAACATTATAAATGAGTGTTTGAAATCCTTTGACAAGGTCACTTCTAACAAAGTGCAAGACTCTAACAAGTCTGAGGGAAATCCCTTAACCGGGTCACATCTAGCAATGTGTTTGTAATCTTTAACAGGATTTGCTTTTCACCGAGCATACTCTAGAAGGGTATATTTCTTAGTGGGTTCGAAATCCCATAGTGGTTTTTCCCTATTTGGGTTTCCACGTTAAATCTGGTGTTATATGTGTTGTGATGTTATCTATTCATGAGTTTGAATGTTTTAAATTTTTGGTTATGTATTCTGAAGTATAAGCTACCGAGGTTGAATCTATTGAATATATTGAAGATTAAGTTTGTATGATTCACCCCCCCCCTCTCATCTTGTTTACTATTAGCATCAGAGCTTTACAATTGGTATCAGAGCTTTGGACTCTAGAAGAAAAGTTTAAAGGTACTTGAGGCAAAGATCCGAAGATGTATAAAAGGGATGCACCAAAGCTGAACAAGTCAAGTTTCTCCACATGGTAGAAAAGGATGAAGCTGCACTTATTAGGAATTGGAGAATATGCAACATATTATTTGGAGAATGATTACATAGCACCTAGCACCAACCTGATGACCTTGGAAGAGATAAAGGCAAAGCAAGAACATATTCAAGCTATGATTGAAATAACATTAGCATTGACCGACTCAGAGTTTAATGATCTAGAAGGTTGTAATGATGCAAAAGCAATGTGGACCAAGCTCATATCTATGTATGGCGGTGATGAATATGTCCAAAGAGAAAAAGTAGATAGTCTAAGAGGACAACTTGAATCCATGAGAATGAATGAAGGTGAGAACATAACCCAATACAATACAAGGTTAAAGGAAATTGTCAATCAAATTAAAGGAGCAGAAGGCATTATTGAAGAAAAGGATGTAACAAGTAAGTTGTTGAGAACCCTTCTACCTGCTTATGCCATTCGATTCTCTGCAATCAATGAATTAAGGTCTATACCAAACATGCCAGTCTCTTTGGATGCCACTATCGGTAAGCTACATGCATTTGAGTTAAGTAATTTTGATAACAGTGGGTCTTTGGTAAATAAAGTAGAATCCGCATTCAGTTCTTTTTATATTGGTGAATTTGATGAATATAATGATAGGATGAATAAGTATTCCGAAGGAAATCAAAGTGGAGCAAGTGAGAGATTTCATAAAAACATGGAAGAAGTACACAAACTGTATGAGGAGATCAGAAAGCAAGAAGAGTTTGAAGCACTATTGGCCAGAAGGTTACCAAGAGGCAAAGGTAAGTATAAAGGAAAGCTACCTTTAAAATGTTTCAATTGTGATAAAATAGGACATATGGCTTCTCACTGCCCTGACAAAGAATCTACTAAGAAGAGAGAATACCAAGAAGATAAACATTAAGACAATCACTACAGAGGACACCGAGACTTCAGAAGGAGAGACAGAAAGACATGCCTAGTAGCTGATGAGGAATCCAACGATGATAAATCTGATGAAACTAATACAGAGGAAGTTGTTTATGTGGCTATTAAAGATGGATCAGATGAAGAAAGGTATGAAGAAAAATCCCTAATATCTCACATAAATAATAATGATTCTTGGATCATAGATAGTGGATGCTCACATCACATGACAGGTGATAAACACAAGTTTGTTAAATTAGAAGACTATGATGGAGGATATGTAAGATTTGGTAATGATGCACCATGTCTGGTGAAAGGTAAAGGATCTATAACACTTCTTGACAATGCTAAATGTGATGATGTATACTGGGTTGAAGGTTTGAAATACAATTTGTTGAGTGTAGCATAGCTAAACAATACAGGATACCAAATAGAATTCCAGAAGGGATGTGTCAAAGTTCATGACAAACATGGAAAGCTGGCTACTATCGGGACACAAACAAAAGGTAATACATTTCATCTTGACTCAACTTGGAACAAATGTCTATATGCAAAAATAGAAGATACCTGGTTATGGCATAAAAGGTTTTGTCATGTAAATTTTGATAATCTGATCAAAATAAGTAAGAAGCACTGAGTAAGAGGTCTACCAAGCCTGGAAAAACCTGAGAATGCTATGTGCTGAGGATGCCAGATGGGTAAGATGACAAGATCAAGCTTTACAAGTAAGTCCTACACTTCTAAAGGAATTTTAGATCTAGTACACACTGATCTTTGTGGTCCCATGAAAGTTCAAAGTTATTATGGTGACAAATACTTCGTATTATTTGTGGATGATTACTCAAGGATGATGTCAGTTATGTTTTTAAAAGAAAAATCAGAAGCTTTTCAAATGTTTAAATGGTACAAGGCAAGAGTTGAAAATGAAACAGGAAGACAACTGAAATGTCTTAGATCTGATAGAGGAGAAGAATTCACTTCTGATGAATTTAACTTATTCTGCAATGATCATGGTATAAAAAGGCAAGTGTCTGCACCGAGAACACCTCAACAAAATGGGATAGCTGAGAGAAGAAACAGATCAATTGTAGATTGTGCTAGAACCCTGATGATAGAAAAGAGGGTACCTCAAACATTTTGGAGACAAGCAATCAACACTGTTGTTTACACCCTAAACCGAGTAAACTGAAGAAAGGAACTATGAAGACACCATATGAAATCTGGTATGAAAAGAAACCTAATGTAAGTTATTTTAAAATCTTTGGAAGTAGATGTTATGCTCACAAAGATGACATGAATGACAAGTTTGATCAGAAAAGTGAGGAAGGAACATTTCTTGGTTATTCTTCTAGAAGTAAAGCATTTAAATGTCTGATCAAATCATCTAACAAAATAGTAGAAAGTGCAAATGTGAAAATTGATGAATTTGCAAAAAGAAATGATGAAGAAAATTCCAAAGAACTAGAAAATTATGAAGAATTTGTTTATGTTCAACTTAGAATTCCTACCGAGAAAGTTGCTGAAGAAAATGAAGATAATATCCAGTTACCGAGTGATGAAGAAGATCATACAGAGCCTACCAAGCCTATATTAGCCAAATATGTCAGAAGAAATCATGCATCAAGTCAGATTATAGGAGATAAGGATGATCCAGTGATGACAAGGAACAAACTGAGAAAGAACACATGTCTGATATCTGAATTTGAACCGAGAATAGTAAAAGAGGCATTTAACAATGAAGATTGGGTAAATGCTATGACAGAAGAGATTGATCAAATCAAGAAGAATGAAACTTGGACATTGGTCCCAAGACTGAAGGACAAAAATGTAATTGGTACAAAGTGGATTTTCAGAAATAAGCTAAATGAAAAAGGTGAGGTCATTCGGATCAAAGCAAGACTAGTTTGCAAAGGTTATGCTCAAGAAGAAGGAATAGATTATGGTGAGACTTTTTCACCTATGGCTAGACTTGAGGGATTAAGAACATTGTTGGCATATGCTGCTTTCAAAAATTTCAAGGTATATCAAATGGATGTTAAATCTACATTTTTGAATGGTATACTAGAAGAAGAAGTTTATATTGAACAGCCTCAAGGATTTGTTGAAGACAAGAGTAAAGATCAGGTATGTAAATTAAACAAAGCTTTATATGGTTTGAAACAAGCACCTAGAGCATGGTATGAGTGACTGCATTCTTACTTGATCAAGATTGGATTTATAAGGACAAGTGAAAACAACAATATGCACATGAAGAATGATGAGGACAATGGAATACTGATCTTAGCCATATTTGTTGATGATATTATTTTTTGTGGAAATGATTCTCTATGCAAGAACTTTGGAAATGAAATGTGCAAAGAATTTGAGATGTCATTAATCAGTGAGATAAAGTATTTTATAGGTTTACAAATACTGCAAATGAAAGATGAGATTTTCATTACTCAATCCAAGTACATAAAGGAAATCTTGAAGAAATTTGGAATGGAGGATTCTAAACCTGTAAGTACTCCTATGACTACTGACTGTAAACTATCAAAGAATGATGAATCTGCATCTATTGATGAGACACTTTACCGATCTATGATTGGAAAGCTACAATTTGTTGTTCACAGTAGGCTAGATATAGCACATGTAGTAGGAATAATTGCAAGATTTTCTGCAGATCCCAAAGAAACCCATATGACAACAATCAAGAGAATTTTCAGATACCTAAGAGGCACTGAAGACTATGGCTTAATATATGAAAAGAGGAATTATTTTGATTTAAGTTTATACTGATGCTGATTGGGTAGGAAACATTGATGATAGGAAAAGCACAAGTGGTGGAGCTTTCTTCTTGGGAGATAGACTAGTAAGTTGGCTTAGCAAGAAATAAGGATGCATTTCACAATCAACAGTTGAAGTTGAATATGTCGCTGCAGCATTGAATTGTACAAATATAGCATGGATCAAGCAACTATTGGAAGGTATAAATGAGAAAGTTACCCAGCCAGTAACTATATTATGTGATAATACTAGTTCCATTAACATTTCAAAGAATCTGGTAATGCACTCTACGACAAAACATATCTCTATAAAGTATCATTATCTCAGAGAAGAAGTTCAAGAGAAGAAAGTTGTGCTAGAATATATTAGTTCAAAGGAGCAAATAGCAAACATCTTCACAAAGCCACTGCCAAGGGACACTTTTGAGTATCTCAGAAGCAAGTTAGGGGTCCTACCCCTATCTTCTACTCACTGACAGAGTTTGGTGAAAACATCAATTCGATGACTCTATCAAATGTTATTTGTGGATTGATGCTGATTTATGCACTTTAGGAGGTTTTCTAAAGGTGTGTAGGAAATAGTAATTGGAGACAAGTTGCTCTAACCGAGACTGAGATAATACATGTGTAACACAGCAAGGCAAATCACTTCACAGGGGAAGAAACCATGAATTAGCTCTTTTTCTTTCTAGAGGGAAGAAACCATGAAATGTCACCTTGCTAGAGGGTTTTACAAATAAGACTGTTAAGTCCACTCAGTTAAGAGATTTTCTGTCGCTTCACAAAATAACAGCAATAAAAATCTATCTGCAACTTCACATCTAAAAATGCTAGAGCAGATTCTTATTTGCTCATTACAATATAGGACTTATCTTGTCCATCTGCTGGGCTCTATACTCTGTTATTCAAACAGGTTTTCAAGCTTCTATGCTCGGTAATCACTATGTAGCATCCCTATGCATACACTTGCCCGCATACATTGTTTATCAATAGTTCCTTATTTATAAACAATTTGCCAACCGCTTAATCTCCTTGATCACATATCCCATGATCAATCATAGCCATCATATCTTCAAACTTGACCAGGTTCAATGTATCATTCGATCTGAAAACGTTTTACCCCACCTTGGAACTTGCATATATTTCTTGGAACTTGTGCTAGGGTATTGCAGTTCAATCTGCGCTGTAGATCTTCCTGCCAATTTTCCTTTGCCATAGATTCTTTAAAAAACTCCATGCACGGCATACCAATCATTTAATCAGTTCCAGCTCATCAGCTTCCTTCATTAAATAATGCTTTTATTCATTCAATGCATTCTGTTATTACTCGATTGCAACTCGGTAAATACTAAACTTCACTCTGTAGACATTCAACCTTCATTAACCGATAGCGATAACCTTAGGGTTTACCGACTAGGTTCTTTGCTCGGTAAAATAGTATAATATTAACCTTACAATCAATAACATATGTATGATATCAAAACAATCTAAACATCATGATCTCATCATTGTCTAACTCGGTAATAGTTGCCCATTGAATAACTTATTCCTCGCCTTATTTATCACATTCTTTCTGTTTCTTTTACCGACATCTTTATACTCATCAAATCATACTTCTTAAGATATTGCAACATCATACTGAATTAGAAAATCAATTACTTGACATCAATGACAAAATAATAATATTAAGACAGTAAACATCCTTAATCAGTTATATCCATAATCATCAACAACCTTCACAATATCCTTATTGAAATGCCAACAATCTCCCTTTGTTTGTTATAATGCCAACAGGGTGGGAGGGGGGTGGGGTGGTAAAAGCACAAACCTGTTACACTTTTATAAAGGAACCAACCAACACAGTTAAAACCGTTTAACTTCAACTGCATAAAAGTGACATTTCTAAATTGAATTTTGAAATGATGTAAACTGATCAAATATAGAAATATTAATGAAATTTATGTCTGCTATTTTAAAAAAAAATTTGGAAAAAAATTGATATTTTTTTATAAATTCAAAGATAGATTTTTCATTCCTGAAAAATGTTGAAAATCAGGGGTTCTAGTCGACGTCACCAAAAAAATGAAAATGGACTTAATTTTTTCTAATTATTTTTTTACTAAATAGAGAACATATGCAGTGTTAAAAAAAATAATAATTTTGATGTATATTTTTATCATTATAATATTTTGAAGTCCAACATAGCTAAATTTGACAGTTTTCATCTGATGTCACCTCTTGACTACTAAATTAATCATTAACAAAAAAAACAAATACCCTTTTCAAAAATATTCTCTCATTTAATGAGAAATATTTTTAACTTTTTTTTTTAAAAATCATTTAATATTTTTTTTAATTTCCAATCAACCTCTTTTTTAACTTGAAAAAGATACTTGCAATGTTTAATTAATAAAAAATATTAAAAATAATCAAAATACTAAAAAAATTATATGACCAAATTCGTGACTTCGAGCTCTGCAAAAGGGTATTTTTTTATTTATGTAAAAAAAAAGTTTGTTTGAAATAAAATTAGGTAGAAGTTTAAATTTGTTAAAATGCAGAGTTTTGTGCCATTTTGGTGCCACATCATGTGACACCTCATCTAGTCCAGGTGGATCGAGTCTGGCCTGTAAGGACCTGCTTGTCCTAACCTTAATTTAACTCCTAATTATAATATAATTAAATTCTATTAAATGCACATGCGATATTTAAGTTAATTGTCATGCATTAAATAAGTGAAACTTAACATTCATGCGAAACACACCTAATGTGCAAAACTTATCGTATATTGTAGCAACATGAAGTAAAAGTAAGGAACACATAAAATAGCATAACGATAGAATTAATATGTGAAATAATTAAGTAATGCATCATAATTAAGTGAACTACCAGAAATTAAATGCAAACATGTATGCACCTCTATTGGTGGGAAAATGATGAGTGATAGATCAAGAGGAAAACTAACCCTTTTCCTCAAAGAGAGATGAGAGTTTCACTATTGATTATCCTTCAAGCACTTTTCACCATTATATTAGGAAGATAAAAGGTAATTCACTAGATCCAATCTCCACACAAAGATGATAGATTGAATTTTGAATGAATTAAGGATGTTATGATGATCCCCTTATTCATTTTGTTTGATTTAGAAAGGAAATTGATTGAATTGTGTAGTGCAAAAGTGCAAAATAAATGATTATAACTTGAGATCTGAATATGGGATGAAGTTGTGCCCCTGGATTTGACAGTGAAATGTTGAGACGAAGTTGCCCTGCAAATTTGACGAAAAGTTGTCCGGATTGTGGCGGGAATGTACACGGTCCTCCGAAAAATTCGTGAAACGAAAAGGGTTTTCCTGCCTCTGCAAATGAAGCCCAAATCTGAAAGTATTACTTTGCACCTACAACCTACACATAGAAAAGAGAGGGAAATGTGTTGGGATTGGTGGTTTGTCTTTAGGTCAAACCTTAGTTTTGGAATTAACCAAGTAATGAAAGAAAGTACTTGCAAGTAGATGTAAATGAAAGACTGAATTGTAAATCACCTCAAGGGAGGTTGTAGTAGCAATGTTGATAAGAAATACTTGTATGAAATTGAATGTTTAAATCAATATCCTCTTCAATGGTTGAATCCTTGACTTGAATGCAACACCTAGCCTTGAAGGGAAACTTGAGAATGCTCAATGCTGGAAAAGAATGTTTGAATGCTCTTGAATGCTTGATCGCTTGTGTATACTCCAATCTTATCCAACTTCAACTTATGCAAATGAGAGGACGAGTGCCCCTTCAATACAAGTTTGAAGGATTTTAATTTCATCATGGGCCGACATCAGGGAGATTTCTCGCTCACTGCACAACGCACAATGCATGCACTCTAAAGGTCCTGCCCCAAAATAGAGCAAGGACATGGGCGCCATGCTCCTATCCTACCCCTGTCTCTAGGGCAGAGTGTGGACAAAGTGATGTGGAAGCCAAGGAAGAAGGAGTTTTCACAAGCCGAGAACTCTCAAGTCTCCGATCAGGCTAGAAGATTCGAGTTCGCATGCGTGAGGACTCTAATGCAGTCATAAATTGCTAGGGTCACAATTTTATGACACTACATTTAGCCCCCACTTTAGCGGGAGTATAAGCGTATGTCGATACTGCCGGTAAAGTTCAAAGAAACAAGATTGAAATACTTTCACCATGTCAAGGAGGAAAGATGCACCAAGCCCCCAGTGGACTTAGGATATTATGACTTCAATTGACAAAGTAAAAGGGAAGATTGAAAAGGGGAGAACCATGACTGGAAGTAGCAAAGTTCCCTTCACTATGAGCCATGAAAGCAAGGATACAAAAGATTACAAAGAAAAAAAATGTTCACTAAGTAATTCTAAGTATCACAAGAAGGAAATTATGAGTGGGGTGTATACCCCCATGTTAAAGTGATCATGCGTGCCTTATCGGGAGTGATTTTTTTAAGTTAGGATACACCCAAGAGAGAGAGAGAGAGAAAAGGAGCACATTATCGCAAGGATTTAGCCCCCAATCAAGGTATAAACCCAAGGATAATGAATACAAAACACGAGGTAGTGTCACTTTCCTTGGGGTTAGTATGTTTTTGTTGGAATCCAATAACACTAAGAGGGGGGGGGGGGCTGAATCAGTGTTATACTAGAATGATCAATTTTATCCTTATTAAAACATCCATACACCAAACGGTATACCGGTACATACATAATTGAAAGAAGTAAAGCAACCAATAAGCCAATCACATAAATGAGAACCATAAGACAAAATATTATACATGGAAAACCTTAAAGAGGAAAAACCAAGGTGAGATTTGTGACCTACAATATCAATCCACTGGCCATCAGGAAGGCTTATAGCCTAGAGCACACTGCTCAATCGCAAAAGAAGTCTCACTGACTACATATAAACCTAGACTACAATCTGGAGAACTGTTGAACTGCTAAGATAACATCTTCTATGCTAGAATACAATTCTAGTTTAAGATCTGTCTGTTTTGGTCTGTAACCCAAAACCCTTTACTGGAATAACCCTTACATAAATTTCCTCACATACATAATCCTTTTGAAATATTTCACATCATATTACATTTTCATATCCATAATTTCCTATCATATGTGTCATATCAAAATGATCTATCAAACTAACCTATATACCCTATACAAATTATCATGCCTTATGTCGGTTTACAAAGATATGTACAATATCAAATTACATGTTGGCCAGATAACATAAATGCATAAATATTAAAATCAATTGCCGATGTTGGATCCAAGAGATTTCGGCCTCCAATACCGATAACCTTTTACTAAACCATGTGAGCCAACATTGTCAGTTACCAAAGGAATCCTTGTCCTATCGGTGCTGGTGTAGAATCCGTGAAGTGTCTTCTGGTACACCACTGAACCAAAACATGAAGCCAGAACACAATACCATGTTGCCATCAATGACAACATAGTGAAACCAACCAATTGAGTGTCAATTGCCAACAATCTCCTCCTTTGGCATTGATGGCAACACTCATGTGAAAAATGGTCAAGGTTTCATCTGCTGGTTTCATCCTGCCTGCTCCCCCTGAGCTGAATATCCATTCCACGTCTCCATGTCTATAACTCTCATATCTCCATAACTCCCCTTAATGTGTACAACCTTTTTTCTTCTTTTTCACATCTATATCACTCCCCCTTTCTTTTTCTTTTTCACATCAATCACTCCCCCTTTGACATCAATGCCATAAAAAATTCTTAAAAGAATGTCAAAGATTCAAAAAAACTGTAGAAAGAATATCCCAATATATCTTACCGGAGCTTAACAAATTTCAAAATGTCTGGATAAGCCTTCTCCAATGGCTCAAGATAGGTATCCCAACCTATTCTGAAAGTGTTGGAAATGGATACAAGTCCATTTAGTATATGTGCAAATGACTCTTTCTCATTTACCTCTTCCGGTGTGGGCTTTCCCACCATATCCATACACTCTTTCTTATGTACATTGAGTGAATCCAACCGGGGACTCACCAAGCCTCTCAAAATTTTGGCTCTTCTGATAATTTTGTTCTTTCCTTCTCAAGAGCAGAAATTTGGTTTTCCAAAATCAAAATTTGACCATCAATGGATGTAGTCAATGAAACCAATCTGTCAAAAGAATTAGCTATATTTGCAATTTTCTCCTGAAGCTCTTTTATCCTTTTATCCACATTAGCTATAAGTATATCAATCTTATAACGTACCCTATAAATATTTGTGCACTGCTTCAAGGAATTTTCTATTAGTTTTAGCTTCTCATCAATCTTTTTCTTCTCTGATTGAATTACTCGATCAAATGTAGCTCTCTTAGCCTGAGTAAACCTTTCCAATGCTTGTCGATTAGAAATATGTTGTAAGGATTGAAAATCCTTTGAAATATGCTCAGTGATTATTTGAAGCTTGCCGGATGGGCTTGCTTCATTGTCAATCTTTCACTCTGGGACTAGTTTGTGTAGAACAATGATTGATTGATCAATAATCCCTTTTTCTATAGATCCTTCCTTCATCAGTTTTTGTGTTGCCATCATCATGAGTGCAGTTGGACTCATCTTTGTTATGTTCTTCTTTTCGACCTGTGAGGTGTTAATTGATAACAATGAATGGCCAACTATCGGTTCCCTGCTAGATTCCCCTATTTTCTCTTTTGAAGATTTATCTTTTATAACTTCCTTACTTGCACTAGTGGCTTCACCACTTGGTGCAGTCTGTGTAACTGTTGGTTCCTCTGTAGGAACTGTAACCTCAACCTATACATTTGTAACCAGAGGATTGTTATCCTCAATATTAGCATCCTATACAATATTAACTTGTTCAGTCTCTGTGTTAACCGACATCTCAATGTTTTTCTGTACATCTGTGTCGACCGGGGGCTTGATTTCCACTATCTTGATATTTTTCAAAACTGAGGGGGAAGTACCCATAATCCCCTTAACTTTTCCTTCAACCAAAGTGTCAACAATATCTGTCTTGGTTTCGAGTGAAGTAAAGAATCCTCTATTCTCTCCAAGGAACTTAATCCATGTTATTTGAGTTTCCTTTATTATTTAATTTACTCTTCCTATCATCAGACTAGTTATTCTATGTTTGCTATTAAAAAATTTTCTATCTACCACCTCAATTGTCTTTTCCATTTCATCTAGAGCAATAGTAACACAAATAGACAATAGCTCTTGAATTTTGATATGCTTATCTTCTTGCATACCTGATAGTCTTCTAGCATCTAGCATATTATACAACTCAACTGGTATTTGATTTTCTATTTCTATTAAGGCTTTCTTAAAAATATCCAAGTATAATAAGACTGCTTCCATAAGTGTTTCATCCTTCTTTACCATGAAGCATATGTTAGTTGAATATTTTTCTACAATATGCTTAGGTACCCTTACCCTTAACCTCATAGACGTCTAGAATGCTTTGAAATATCCCCATACCTTATCATCTCTCTAACTTCCTAAAGAAGCAATTTTGACCATTTCAATTGTCTCCCTACCGAGATGTCAAATGCCCATTGCCTTTTATCGAAACTGGGTCTATCTTTCATGAAATATAACATTAAGCAAACTATCAAGTTGCCATACCAGAATGTACCCTTCTTATCTCCCTTAATCTTTCCTAGGTTTATTAACAACTCATCAAGCATCCAACCACGTAGATCCAATTTCACATCTTCTCTCATCATTTTATATGCAGCTAAAATGCATGAAATGGAAACCGAATTCAGTTGGTTTGACTGAGTTACCTTATACCCGATGATCATGCTACCGAATTTGATGTCCGTGTCGGTAATGATGCTCACTCTCATAGATCTTCTGTCAGATGTTGCACCGATGATTTTGTTCATGAAATCATTTGATGCCTTCTTTTCTAGATGTTTCCCAACCAATGGTAAACCAATGATTGCCCGGATGACTTCCTTGGTGATTTTGTAAGGTCTATCTAACCATATAAATTCCCCATGTACTCTGCTAAAAACATATATAATTATCTCATCTTCAAATTCCAGAATGTCGGTAAACCCTAAGTCTTCAATGTGTTTGTATGCCGGTTTGATCTTTCTAGATTCTCCCATCAGCTCACTCATATACATGCCCTTAATTTCAAAATTTTCCAAGTCCTCAATGTAACAGTGAATATATTCCCTAACATCTTCTACATAGACAACTCCCTCCAGAAAATAAGAGAATGCTCCAACCGAATCTTCTAGGGTAGCCACATGTGGATACGACTTGAAAATTGGCCAATGGTGGTCCTTAACCTCTACTACAATCGGGTTTGCAACAAATGTAGGAATAGACAATGATCCTACTTCTATGTTTAAAGATAAATACCTTTTAATCTCTCTCCATGAAAACCTCCAACAAATTCTTCCAAACGGCAGTGAAATCGCTCAAGAATAAATCTGATTCCAATGCCTTTGATCTCTCTTAGTCACTCTGGAATTGTTTAGAAATCGCTCTGAATGCAAGGTGATTAATAATGAATTGAATTCAACTTTTTAACCTCCATGAAAAACCCTAATCTTCCATTGACATAATTGACTGTAGGTGAAAGATACCAGATCTCACACAGAACATATCCATGCTAGATAATCATCTCCAATGTCTGGAACATCTTCCAGAACCTCTTCCTAGGGAATATGCAACATCTTCATGAATTTTGCCTACCCCTAAGGCATTTGCCTCAGTTACCAGATGAGCTACCTACCAGTGCAGGAGCAACCTCTTCTACCAGATAAGTAACCAGTGCATTTTCATCTGATGATTGTTCTTTAGTCTTCCTAACGCATCTCTGAGTATGATATTGTTGGATTTCACTAACCTTCTCTTTCCCTTTATCATTTGATCCTCCATTACCAACTGGTGGGTTTCTATTTCTACAAAATTTAGCAATATGTCCAACCTCATTACATGCATAACATGTAACATTGTTCCTTTGAATTTCTTGGCTAAGATCGATGAAATTGCTTGACCTACATTGATTAGACATATGTCCAAATTTTCCACATTCATAGCATTTAACATTCATTATGAAATCCTTTGTCTTATGACCATACTTATTACATTTAGAACATTTATCGAGAGCAGAATTAGGGTTCTGATTTGCTCTATTTCTACATTGCCTAGCCATGTGGCCAAATCTATTGCAAACAAAACATCTACCATTAAATATATAAGCATTAAATTGCCTTACCAATGCCTTATGGTTTTGATCTTTATTATCAGTACCGAAACTCTATTCTTGCTCAAATCAAAGTCCATTGGAATCACCAATTTGCCTTTGTCTCTTCAATAATTCATCTAGCTGTGCTGAGCTAATCTTGAATTTTTCTTTATACTCACTTGCAGTAGTTAGATATTCTCTCAAAATTATCATTTGTCTCTCAAGTTCTTGTTCATTACTTTGGGATTGTACTAAATCAGTTCTCAACATATCATTCTCATGAACCAACCTACCACATTCTTCAAATTTGTTCTTCAGGGATACAACAAGATTTTCTTCCTTCTTCTTCCCATCCTCAATCTCCTTAGACATCCTCATAGTTATAGCTTGCATTTCATTTTTCATAACCATGTTCTCCTGACTCAATTTATGACATTGTTCCTTAAGTGCATCTTTCTCTTCATCATCCTGACTTTGCAAAAGTTCCTTCCTTCAAGCTTGAACAAATGATAGCCTCTCTTGTAGGACAAGAATGAATTCCTTAGCAAAATTCAATTCATCTTGTATCTTTAAGTTCTTCAACCTTTCAACATCATAATCTTCAAGTGCCATCTCAAGTTGCTTCTCCAAAGCCATATAAATGGATTCTGGATTCAGGATATTCCTCAAGCTGTTAAACTTCCTCCGAGGCACAAGAATCTGATGCCAATTGTTGGAATCCAATAACACTAAGAGAGGGGGGGTGGTTAATCAGTTTTATACCAGAATGATCAACTTTAGCCTTATTAAAACATGCATACACCAACCAGTATACTGGTACATACAAAATTGAAAGAAGTAAAACAACCAATAAGCCAATCACACAAATGAGAACCATAACACACATAATTATATGTGGAAAACATCAAAGAGGAAAAACCATAGTGGGATTTGTGACCCACAATATCAATCCACTGACCATATGAAGAGATATTACAAAATATGAGGGGCCTGCACTTGTAGGAAGGCTTACAACCTAGAGAACATTGCTCAATCACAAAAGGAGTCTCACTGACTACATATAAACCCAGACTACAATGTGGAGAAGTGTTGAACTTCTCAGATAGCATCATCTACCAGAATATAGTTCTAGTTTAAGCTTTGTTTGTTCCAGTCTATAACCCAAAACCCTTTACTGGAATAACCCTTACATAAATTTCCTCACATACATAATCCCTTTGAAATATTTTGCATCATATTACATTTGCATATCCATAATTTCCTATCATATGTCTCATATCAAAATGATCTATCAAACTGACCTATATACCCTATACCAATTATCATGCCTTATGTCAGCTTACAAAGATATGTACAATATCAAATTACATGTCGGTCAGATAACATAAATACATAAATAATAAAACCAATTGTTGATGTCGGATCCAAGAGATGTTGGCCTCCAATACTGATAACCTTTTACTAAACCATGTCGGCCAACATTGTCGGTTACCAAATGAATCCTTTTGTCTTGCCAGTGTAGAATCTATGAAGTGTCTGCAGATACACCATTGAACCAAAACATGAAGATGAAACACAATACCATGTTTCCATCAATGACAACATAGTGAAAGCAACCAATTGATTGTCAATTGCCAACAACTATATGATAAATCATGTATACCATGTATGTATATGCATATAATAATCTTCATTCTCTAAACCAAGACACTACCTTAGAAGAAATGAAAGAGAGTATGTATTTTGAGTCAACATGAAAGAGACCAGAAAAGCTCTCAATTCTTTGCATCATCCCCATGTAGAAATTAAGGGAAAAATAGAAGAACAGAGTGTTGGCATTGCAGTAAGAAAGATTGGTGGCATTTCAATATCAGGAGATTGTTGATATTCATTAAGGATATTGAGAAGGTTGTTGAAGATTATTTGATATAACTAAAGAAGGATGATAACTATCTTTATAACGTTATTTTGTCATTGATGTCAAGAAATTGATTGTCTAATTTAGTATGATGTTGCCATATCTTGAGAAGATTGATTTGAAGAGAATTAAGATGTCGGTAAAAGACATAGAAAGAATGTGATGAATAAGGGGAGAAATAAGTTATTCAATGGGCAACTATTACCAAGTTAGACAATGATGAGATCATGATGTTTAGATTGTTTTGATGCCCTACATATGTTGTTGATTGTAAGGTTAATACTATACTATGACACTGAGCAAAGAACCTAGTCAGTAAACCCTAAGGAACCTAGTCGGTAAACCCTAAGGTTATCGATATCGGTTAATGAAGGTGGAATGTATACCGAGTAAAGTTTAGTATTTACCGAGTTGCAACCGAGTTGTGATAGTGCGCATTGGATGAATACAAGCATTATTTAATGAAGGACAATGATTATCTAGAGATGTATAAATGATTGGTATGTTGTGCATGAAGTTTGTTAAGGATCTATGGCAAAGGAAAATTAGTAGGAAGATCTACAACACAGATTGAACTGCAATAACCTTGTGCAAGTTTCAAGAAAGGAATGCAAGTCCCAAGGTGAGGTAAAACATTTTCAAATCGAAAGGATACATTGAACTTGGTCAAGTTTGAAGATCTGATGGCTAAGATTGATCATGGGAAATGTGATCAAGGAGATTGGGAGTTAGAAATTGTTTATAAATAAGGAATTATTGATAAACAATGCATACGGGCAAGTGTATGCACAGGAATGCTACATAGTGATTACTGAGCACATAAGCTTGAAGAGCTGTTTGAATAACAGAGTAGAGATCCCAACAAAGGGACAAGATAAGTCCTATGACTAGATTGTTTTGAGCAAATAAGAATTTTCTTTAGCATTTCAGATGTGAATTTGCAGATAGATTTTTATTACTATTATTTTGTAAGTGACAGAAAATCTCTTAACCGAGTGGACTTAACAGTCTTATTTGTAAACCCTCTAGCAAGGTAACATTCTAGTTGAGTGTTTGAAATCCTTTAACAAGGTCACTTCTAACAAAGTGAAGATCCTAACAGATCTGAGGGAAATCCCTTAACCGAGTCACATCTAGCAATGTGTTTGTAATCTTTAATAGGATTTGCTTTTAACCGAGCATACTCTAGAAGAGTATATTTCTTAGTGGGTCTGAAATCCCATAAAGGTTTTTCCCTATTTGGGTTTCCATGTTATATTTGGTGTTATGAGTGTTATAATGATTATGTGTTTATAAGTTTGCATGTTTAGCAGTTTTGGTTATATTGCTGAAGTATAAGTTATCAGGGTTGAATCTGTTGATTTTATGGAAGATTAAGTTTGTATGATTCACCCCCCCCTCTCATCTTGTTAGCTATTGGCATCTATACTTTAATTTTAGTATCAGAACCATCAATTGGTATCAGAGCTTTTGACTCTGGAAGAAAAGTTTAAAGGTACTTGAGGCACAAATCCAAAGATGTATAAGAGGGATGCACCGAAGCTGAACAAGTCAAGTTTCTCCACATGGCAGAAAAGGATGAAGCTGCATTTATCAAGAATTGGAGAATATGCAACATATTATCTAGAGAATGATTACATTACACCAAGCACCAACCCTATGACCTTGGAAGAGATAAAGGCAAAGCAAGAACATATTCAAGCTATGATTGAAATAACATCAGCATTGACCGACTCAGAGTTTAATGATCTAGAAGGTTGTAATGATGCAAAAGCAATGTGGACTAAGCTCATATCTGTGTATGGAGGTGATGAACATGTTCAAAGAGCAAAAGTAGATAGTCTAAGAGGACAACTTGAATCCATGAGAATGAATGAAGGTGAGAACATAACTCAATACAGTACAAGACTAAAGGAGATTATCAATCAAATTAAAGGAGCAGGAGGGACTATTGAAGAAAAGGATATAACAAATAAGTTGTTGAGAACCCTTCTACCAGCTTATGCTATTCGAGTCTCTGCAATCAATGAATTGAGGTCTGTACCTAACATGCTTGTTTCTTTGGATGCTACTATTGGTAAGCTACATGCATTTGAGTTAAGTAATTTTGATAACAATGGGTCTTCGGTAAATAAAGTTGAATCTACATTCAGTTATTTTCATATTGGTGAATCTGATGATTACAATGATAGAATGAGTAAGTACTCTTAAGGGAATTATAGTGGAGCAAGTGAAAGATTTTGTAAGAACATGGAAGAAGTGCACAAACTGTATGAGGAAATCAAGAAGCAAGAAGAGTTTGAAGCATTATTAGCCAGAAGGTTACCGAGAGGAAAAGGTAAGTATAAAGGAAAGCTACCTTTAAAATGTTTCAATTGTGATAAGATAGGACATATGGCTTCTAATTGCCCTGACAAGGAATCTAGTGAAAAGAGAGAATACCGAGATGATAGGTAGAAAGACAACTAATACAGAGGATGTCGAGACTTCAGAAGGAGAGATAGAAAGACATGTCTAGTAGCTGATGAAGAATCCAACGATGATAAATCTGATGAAACTGATACTGAGGAAGTTATTTATGTGGCTATTAAAGATGGATCTGATGAAGAAAGGTATGAAGAAAGAGCCCTAATATCTCACATAAATAATAATGACTCTTGGATCATAGATAGTGGATGCTCACATCACATGACAGGTGATAAACTCAAGTTTGTTAAATTAGAAGACTATAATGGAGGCTATGTAAGATTTGGTAATGATGCACAATGTCCGGTGAAAGGTAAAGGATCTATAACACTTCTTGACAATGCTAAATGTGATGATGTATACTGGGTTGAAGGTTTGAAATACAATTTGTTGAGTGTAGCATAGCTAAACAATACATGATACCAAATAGAATTTTAGAAAGGAATTGTCAAACTTCATGACAAGCATGGAAAGTTAGCTACTATCGGGACACAAACAAAACGTAATGCATTTCATGTTGACTCAACTCGGAATAAGTGTCTTTATGCAAAGATAGATGATACTTGGTTATGGTATACAAGGTTTTGTCATGTAAATTTTGATAATCTGATCAAAATAAGTAAGAATCACCGAGTAAGAGGTCTACCGAGTCTTGAAAAACCTGAGAATGCTATATGCTGAGGATGCCAGATGGGTAAGATGACAAGATCAAGCTTTACAAGTAACTCCTACACTTCTAAAGGAATTTTAGATCTAGTACATACTGATCTTTGTGGTCCTATGAAAGTTCAAAGTTATTATGGTGAGAAGTATTTCATATTATTTGTGGATGATTACTCAAGGATGATGTCAGTCATGTTTTTAAAAGAAAAATCAAAATCTTTTCAAATGTTTAAATGGTACAAGGCAAGAGTTGAAAATAAAACAGGAAGACAACTGAAATGTCTTAGATCTGATAGAGGAGGAGAGTTCACTTTTGATGAATTTAACTTATTCTACAATGATCATGGTATAAAGAGGCAAGTATCTGCATCGAGAACACCTTAGCAAAATGGGATAGCCGAGAGAAGAAATAGATCAATTGTGGACTGTGCAAGAACCCTGA
Source organism: Cryptomeria japonica (assembly GCF_030272615.1). Classification (NCBI taxonomy): domain Eukaryota; kingdom Viridiplantae; phylum Streptophyta; class Pinopsida; order Cupressales; family Cupressaceae; genus Cryptomeria; species Cryptomeria japonica. The sequence goes on along the minus strand of NC_081408.1, from coordinate 222,223,578 downwards.
TGATAGAAAAGAGGGCACCTCAAACATTTTAGAGAGAAGCAATCAGCACTGCAGTTTATACCCTGAACCAAGTTCAATTGAAGAAAGGAACTATGAAGACACCATATGAGATCTGGTATGACAAGAAACCTAATGTAAGTTATTCTAAAATCTTTGGAAGTAGATGCTATGTTCACAAAGATGATAGAAATGGAAAATTTGATCAGAAAAGTGAAGAAGGAACGTTTCTTGGTTATTCTTCCAGAAGTAAAGCATTTAAATGTCTGATCAAATCATCTAACAAAATAGTGGAAAGTGCAAATGTGAAAATTGAAGAATTTGTAGAAAGAAATGATGAAGGAAATTCCAAAGAACTAGAAGATTATGAAGAATTTGTTTATGTTCAACTAAGAAGTCCTACCAAGAAAGCTGTTGAAGGAAATGAAGATAATGTCCAGTTACCGAGTGATGAAGAAGATCATACAAAACCTACCGAGCCTATATTAGCCAAATATGTCAGAAGACATCATGCATCAAGCCAGATTATAGGAGATAAGGATGATTTAGTGATGAGAAGGAACAAACTGAGACATAACACATGTTTGATTTTTGAATTTGAACCGAGAATAGTGAAAGAGACATTTAACAGTGAAGATTGGGTAAATGCTATGACAGAAGAGATTGATCAAATCAAGAAGAATGACACATGGACACTGATCCCAAGACCGAATGACAAAAATGTAATTGGTACAAAGTGGATTTTCAGAAAGAAGCTAAATGAAAAAGACGAGGTCATTCGCAACAAAGCAAGACTAGTTTGCAAAGGTTATGCTCAAGAAGAAGGAATAGATTATGGTGAGACTTTTGTACCTATGGCTAGACTTGAGGGAGTAAGAACATTGTTGGCATATGTTGCTTTCAAAAAATTTAAGGTATATCAAATGGATGTTAAATCTGCATTTTTGAATGGTATACTAGAAGAAGAAGTTTACATTGAACAACCTGAAGGATTTGTTGAAGACAGGAGTAAAGATCAAGTGTGCAAACTGAATAAAGCCTTATATAGTCTGAAGCAAACACCTAGAGCATGGTATGAAAGACTGCACTCTTATTTGATCAAGATTGGATTTATAAGGAGAAGTGAAAACAACAATATGTACATGAAGAAAGATGAGGACAATGGAATACTGATCTTAGCCATATTTGTTGATGACATTATATTTTGTGGAAATGACTCTCTATGCAAGAATTTTGGTAATGAAATGTGCAAAGAATTTGAGATGTCACTAATCAGTGAGATAAAGTATTTTATAGGTTTACAAATACTACAAATGAAAGATGAGATTTTCATTACTCAATCCAAGTACATAAAGGAAATCTTGAAGAGATTTGGAATGGAGGATTCTAAACCAATAAGTACTCCTATGACTACTAACTATAAATTATCAAAGAATGATGAATCTACATCTGTTGATGAAACACTTTATCGATCTATGATTGGGAAGTTGCAATATGTTGTGCATAGTAGACCGGATATAGCACATGCAGTAGGTATTGTAGCAAGATTCTCTGTAGATCCCAAGGAAACACATATGACAGCAATCAAGAGAATTTTCAGATACCTGAGAGGCACTGAAGATTATGGCTTAGTATATGAAAAGAGGAATAATTTTGATTTAAAAGTTTATACTGATGTTGATTAGGTAGGCAACATAGATGACAGGGAAGGCATGAGTGGTAGAGCTTTCTTTTTGGGAGAAAGACTATTAAGTTGATTTAGCAAGAAACAAGGATGTATTTCACAGTCAACAACAGAAGCTGAATATGTTGCTGCAGCATTGAATTGTACCAGTATAGCATGGATCAAACAATTGTTGGAAGGTATAAATGAGAAAGTTACCGAGCCAGTAACTATATTCTGTGATAATACTAGTGCCATTAACATTTCAAAGAATACAGTAATGCACTTTAAGACAAAGCATATATCTATAAAGTATCATTATCTCAGAGAAGAAAGTTATGCTGGCATATATCAGTTCAAAGGAGAAATTAGCAGACATCTTCACAAAGCCACTGCCAAGGGACACTTTTGAGTATCTCAGAAGCAAGTTAGGGGTCCTACCCCTATCTTCTACTCACTGACCGAGTTCGGTAAAAGCATCAATTCAATGAATCTATAGAATATTATGTGTGGATTGATGCTACTTTACACACTTTAGAAGGTTTTCTAAAGGTATGTAAGCAAAAGTGAATAGAAACAAGCTTCTCTGACCGAGACTGAGATGATACACAACAAGGCAAATCACTTCACAGAGGAAGCAATCATGATTTAGTTCTTTTACTTTTTGGCATTGTTGTCAAAGGGGGAGAAGACTAAATGGTTGACCAAATGGTAAAGCCCTGAATGATGGAAATAACAGAAGACTAATGACAGGGGGAGAAGATTGAAAAGCGGAGAAGACTAAATGCAAGACAATAGCTCAAGGATAACAGGAGAAGTCTAACAACAATCTGAATCCAAATCAATTTGAATATCTTGTTGTATTACCATTTAATTATTGGTTTTTCCATCAATGCCAAAGGGGGAGATTGTTGGCATTGCAGTAAGAAAGATTGTTGGCATTTCAATATCAGGAGATTGTTGATATTCATTAAGGACATTTTGAAGGTTGTTGAAGATTATTTGATATAACTAAAGAAGGATGATAACTATCTTTATAACATTATTTTGTCATTGATGTCAAGAAATTGATTATCTGATTCATTATGATGTTGCCATAACTTGAGAAGATTGATTTGAAGAGAATTAAAATGTCGGTAAAAGACACAGAAAGAATGTGATGAATAAGGGGAGAAATAAGTTATTCAATGGGCAACTATTACCGAGTTAGACAATGATGAGATCATGATGTTTAGATTATTTTGATGCCCTACATATGTTGTTGATTGTAAGGTTAATACTATACTATATCACCGAGCAAAGAACCTAGTCGGTAAACCCTAAGGTTATCGATATCGGTTAATGAAGGCGGAATGTCTAACGAGTAAAGTTTAGTATTTATCGAGTTGCAACCGAGTTATGATAGTGCACATTGGATGAATGCAAGCATTATTTAATGAAGGACAATGATTAGCTAGAGATGTATAAATGATTGGTATGCCATGCATGAAGTTTGTTAAGGATCTATGGCAAAGGAAAATCGGCAGGAAGATCTACAATGCATATTGAACCGCAATAACCTTGTGCAAGTTTCAAGAAAGGAATGCAAGTCCTGAGGCAAGGTAAAACATTTTCAGATTGAAAGGATACATTGAACCTAGTCAAGTTTGAAGATCTGATGGCTAAGATTGATCATGGGAAATATGATCAAGGAGATTAAGTGGTTAGCAATTGTTTATAAATAAGGAATTGTTGATAAACAATGCATGTGCGCAAGTGTATGCACATGGATGCTACATAGTGATTACCGAGCATAGAAGCTTGAAGACCTGTTTGAATAACAGAGTAGAGAGCCCAACAGAGGGACAAGATAAGTCCTATGACTAGATTGTTTAGAGCAAATGAGAATCTGCTTTAGCATTTCAGATGTGAAGTTGTAAATAGATTTTTATTACTATTATTTTGTAAGTGACAGAAAATCTCTTAACCAAATGGACTTAACAGTCTTATTTGTAAAGCCTCTAGCAAGGTAACATTCTAGTTGAGTGTTTGAAATCCTTTAACAAGGTCACTTCTAACAAAGTGAAGATCCTAACAGATCTGACGGAAATCCCTTAACCGGGTCACATCTAGCAATGTGTTTGTAATCTTTAACAGGATTTGCTTTTAACCGAGCATACTCTAGAAGAGTATATTTCTTAGTGGGTCCGAAATCCCACAGTGGTTTTTCCCTATTTGGGTTTCCACGTTATATCTGGTGTTATGAGTGTTATGATGATTATGTGTTTATAAGTTTGCATGTTTAGCAGTTTTGGTTATATTGCTGAAGTATAAGTTATCGAGGTTGAATCTGTTGATTTTATGGAAGATTAAGTTTTTATGATTCACCCCCCCCTCCTCTCATCTTGTTAGCTATTGGCATCTGTACTTTAATTTTAGTATCAGAACTATCACAGAGATACATATAAAAGAATGGTCACAAAAGAGAAAGAAAGAAGAGGGAGAAAGATCTACAGTGCTAATATTTCTAATCTAGCATGACATCTACCTCCCGATCTTGCTGATCACTATTTAGGGAAGGCGAGTAACACGCCAGATGAGTGATATCAAGCACAATAGATGGAGCTATCACAAGATCCAAACAAGGACTATGCTCATGTTGTAAGTCACTTTGTTCGAGTCTAGGAGCTAGGATTAAAGTTTGTGAAAACTCATCCGATAAATGTTTATCCATATCAATATATTCATGCTCACTGTCAAAAGCATTAGGAGTTGTATTGCCATTATGTATAACATTTTTACTCATTTCTGTATCAAAGTTTAAAGAAAGAGAAGCAAGAACACAAATAGGAGTAAAACCATCACATGTTCTATGCAACTTATGATTTGGAGATGTTGGTTGAATATCTTGTTTAGGAGAAAAGGGAATCATGTCAACTAATAGAGTTTGAGGAGAGTGAGTATTTTGAGGGATAGTTTCACGAGCTTGAACAGGACGTCTTCATCAATATTCTCTCACACAATGATTTCATTGAGTCTTAGTGGAGGGCTGAGAGGAAGGAGGAACATTTGAAGGAGGAATGGTTGTCTCCTTCATAGTAGAAGGTTTAGGTTGAGGTCTTTTTGGCTGAACAATGGGAGGAGCAGGCCTCATCTCTCGATAAGAGGAAGGAGGTGGAACTACACCATAGAAAGGGGGAATATTAGGTGTAGGAATTAGGAGACCAAGTCCATCATGAGGGGGATGTATAGGTCTAACCTTAGGAAGAATATTGGTGTTCTTCTTAAGAGAAGATAAAGTCACATCCTTAGGAGGTAGATTAGTTCTATCTGAGAGGGAAAGAACCTCATCTTGAAGAATAATAGGAATGTCAAGTGTTGGGGATCTAGGTTGAGTTAAGGATAAAATCATATCTTTCTTCCATTTTTGATAAGATCGAAAGAGAGAATCGCTCCTTGATGGAAGAGATTGAAATTATTTAGGCGAAAAGAGATCAATAGGAACACCAGGGCTTCTTTCAGATGGACGAAATAAGCTATGGTTCACGGTTATGATTTCTCCATTGTGAGGAAATTTCAGACACTTGTGGACTGGAGAAGAAATAGCCTTCATGGAAGATATCCAAGGATAGCCCAACTTCACACAAAATTTCTCAGAGGAAGGTATGATAACAAAGTCAACATCCATGGATTTAGCATGAACCTCAATAGGAAGGATGATAGAGCCAATGGTAGGACAAAAGAAACCATCAAATAAGTTCACCACTACATTAGAAGCATCATATAATAATTTATGCAATCGTAAAGTGAAAAGATACTCTTCAGTTATGACATTAACCATGTAATAAGGATCAATTAGGGCACCACGACAAGGGATATCCTTAACCTTTGCAGTTATATATAAAGGGCCATTGGATGCTCTAATGGTCTCATTAGGGTCAAATGTAATATAGGGATCCTTAGGTGTATCTTGTGTTTCTACCATATTAACCAAGTTTGGAGCTAGACAGATGAGTGTTTCAAAAGAGAGATAACTAGGCACAATCTCAATAACATTAGAGGTATGAGATGGCAAGGGATCAATGAAAATCTTAATATTTTGATTAGGAGGAGCAACTTATTTATTCCTGATGCTCTGCAAAAAGGATTAGAAAATCTGTTTGATGGCAACACACACAAGAGCACAAGAAACAAACGTTAGTGTTAGCAACAAAAGATTATCCTAAACAGGCATATCAAGAGAGATATTAAGCATGAAATAGAAAGCATATAAACATAAAATGAAATAGCTAATCAAGATGCTCATAGTTGCTCCTCCCTTGTTCCTCTCCTCTCCAAGTCCCAAATGAGTGTAGCTCTCAGCTTTTAGCACTAGCCATGGATGCCATATGGAGATTCAAGATGGTTGAATATGATAAGCAAATACTATGCAAGAGTAGATAGTGATGCTATGAAAAAGCTCTATGCTAATGCCAGTATAACAACAATACTCTAAAATGCTTCCCCCTTTGCTTGAGGAGAAGGGTTCTATTTATAGAAGAAATAGGGAAATGAAGGGTTAAGATTGAGCAATCTTAACAAGGGTTAGGATTGAAAGTTGGGGATCCATGTGCACAATTGGCACCAATAAAATGGTGACAAGTTTCAACATAGGATTGGGTTGAGAGAAGAGGTTGGAGGCATTAAAGGCCTGAGAAGACCTCATGGTTATCTAGAAGGTAAGGGTCAAGTCTAAATTAAGATTACCCACTGGATTAGGAGTTAATGCAAGGATAAACCTTTGTGCAAATGATTAAGAGATAATCATGGTCAAAGCATTAAAGGCTTGATGAGACCCTTGGGTTGGGTAGAGGTTGAGTCAAAACAAATGTTTTAACCATGTGGGAGGGTTTGAGGTAACCATTAATGGTTATTGGAGACTTTGGGGATTAAGTGGTTGAAGGTTGAAAGCCTTCAATGGTTATCAAAGACTTTGAGCCATTTAGTGGTTGAAGGTTGGAAGCTTTCAAAGGTTATCCAAGACTTTGAGGGTTAATTTGTTGAACACACAAAGCATTAATTGCTTTTCAAAGACTTTGGAGTCTTTGAGAAGTGACTCCAATTTGCTTAGGAATGTGACAATATTTAGGGGATGGATTAGGCTAATTAGGAAGGGTTTAGAAGAATCTAGAAGGGGTTTAGGCATACAAGTGGATTTTGTAGGAAAATGCAAGTGGGAGAAATTTCGGTATTTTCAATTAAAATAAAATCATTTATTTCAATTAAATGGTGTAAGTTGAATTTGGATAAATATTTAAATAAATATTAATTTATTTAAATGAGAAAAAGAAGATAAAGCATTTAAATGCTTGAAGACTTTGAGGGAAACCATTAAAGGCTTGAAGACTTTAAGGAAAACCATTAAAGGCTTGAAGACTTTAAGGAAAACTATTAAAGTTTTAAGAAGACTATAGAAGGAAGCCATCAAGTTTGAAGACTTTAAAGCCATCAAGTTTGAATACTTTAAGGGAAACCATTAAAGGTTTCAAGTGGGTGAGGATAAATAGGATTTTAAATAAATAATTTATTTAAAATAGTTGTGCAACTTGTTTTTGTAGGAAAATACAAGTGGGTGGAGGATAAAGGTGTTTTAAATAAATTATTTATTTAAAATAATTGTGCAACTTGCTTTTGTAGGAAAATGCAAGTGGGTGGGGGATAAAGGTGATTTAAATAAATGATTTATTTATTTAAATGTGAGAGGTGGGATTTTGGGGGTTTTAAATAAATATTAATTTATTTAAATGTGAGAGAAGATTTAATTAAATAAATATGATTTATTTATTTAATTAATGGTCTGAATTTGGTTAAGTGAATTAAATCAAATAAATTGAATAATTTATTTAATTAATAGGAGAATAGGGTTAAGATGAATTAATTAAATATTAATTTAATTAATTATTAATTGATGGTTAAATAATCAAATAAATACTAAGTATTCATTTAATTAAGTGGACAGATTTATGTGACTACATTTGCCCCTCTTTGAGACGGTGCGGTTTATCGCGTCGTTTCAAAGAAAGAAAAATAGGTGTGAAGAAATGCCCCATAAAATGTAAATTTAATGGGTGGTATGCCCCCTCGAGAGATGGGCCGAATTTTTTTTTGAAAAATCGGGCGATCTCTCGAAAAAGAATGAAAAGTGGAGGGGAGGTAGAATAGAAGAAATTAGAACTAATGATGAAAGAAGGGGAGAAAATGGAGTGAATATGAAGAAACAACAAGCCAGTGGGTACCCTGAGGTCATGCAAGAGATACATAGCAGATGTAGTGTGGGGTTTGGATTGATGCTATACAATTGATCAAAATTGGTTGGACAATCTGGTGCAATCGGTTTAATTGCCCCGGTCAAGTCAAAGCGTGACAGTTGATGTCAGTTGGTCGCTTGAACATGATAAAGTCTGAGTAAGTGAATCAAAGTGACCTGATGGTGACTTAGACAATTGATGTAATTGCCCGATGAAGTCAAGGTATATGAAGCAAAATACTCGTTGAGACGTAGACAATTGATGTAATTGTCCGTTGGATTGTGTTTGATTGGTTGATCAATTGATAGTATGTGCGTGTGATGGATGGTTGTGGGGAATCATGGCAGCCCCGTTGAGACTAGGTCATGATGATAAATGCCTGATGTAGTCTAGGATTACCATGATCGATTACCTGTTGAGACCCGAAGATACTTGATCAGAGTATCTGTTGATAGTCTAGGTGTGTGGGAGTCGATGTATCTGTGCAAATAGAGTAACTTTCTTGACTTATTGGATGACTTAGGATAGGAAACACAATCCCTCCTATTTAGAGATGGATGGTGATGAACGTGGCTTGATTAGGTTGATTGGGACATGATGTAGGGTATGTGATGGTGATTATCGAGATGGGGAGGGTGGGGGGGGTTCAATGTTAGATAGAAGAAATGGAGGACCTATTACATTCCTATGGAAGAAGAGGAAAAATAGAGTATCCATTGTCATTACTATGTATGAATGATATGCAGCTATTTATGAATGTATGGATGGATGGAATGCAACGGAATGCAATATATACAAATGAGATGAAATGACGATCCATAGTGCTTTATTTTTCATCATTGAGCTTTAAAATGTTGTAAGAAAATACAAGCATCTTGACATAAAGATTCAAGATGACCAGAGTCTTTCTTACATGGATTTTGATATAGCAAGTTAATACAAGCAACTTGATATAATGGATCAAGTTGACCTGAGTATTGCTTGCGGAACAGATAAGGATTATCTCCTTTCATGCATGACTTGGATCGTCCTCCTTGATCTTAGGCTGATCATATCCTGAGACAAGTGCATACCGTACTAAGAAATAAAAACCTTTATCCAAATTGGATGAGGAGGAACCAAAGAATGAGCATTGTACCTGTAAACAAACAATATATACATAAAGAATAAAGAATATGGATCCTTGGTAATGGTTCATGCTCATATGGTCGAGATATACGCTGTAGTCAGCAAGCCGTAGTGATCTATGACTGCATTTGGCATAAGATCACGTAGCTTGGTGAACTTCCCACGTAGACACCATTAGTACATGCCCCAGTACTTCATCGGAAATAATGCACAAATGATACAAAACAATGCTGAAAGATCCTGATACAGATAAACAAATGATTGTACTCATAAATCAACCAAGTATTTGATAGCTTAACATAATTTTCTTGTCAAATAAAATGTCATCTTGTCTCTGTTTTGATAAGGAAGGATGCATCCTTGTTTAAGACAGTTTGGATTGTTGATGTTGATTGTGTTGGTCGAGTGATAAGTGGTCATTTGTGTGAGTATTTTGTATCTGATCGGATGAATATGTACAAGGTGTTGTCATGTTTTTTTGGGTGATTTTCGATGGTTTTTTGATGTTTTTGGATTTTGTGTAATAGTTTTTGAATGTTTGTGGATTTTGTGAGTCATTTTTGAATGTTTTTGATATTTTGCGAGACATTTTTGAATGTTCTTGTATTTTGCGAGACATTTTTGAATGTTTTTGCCAATGAATCACCAGTAATGTAGAATCCACTTCCATCATCTAGATTGTAAGGGCATTGCCCCCAAGTTGGACATGATTTATGAAAAAGCGGGATGCTAGACGCATGAAGTACTTTCTTGGATGACAGATCAAATAACAAGCCATGGTTAGATGGATGGATGTGTGTATGTATGAATGTGATCGCAATGAGCCTGAAAGATACTGGAGTCATTGCCTTTACGAGTGGCGCCTGTTTGCCAGGTTTTCACCATCGCACTTATCCAAGGTGCCACCGGAGTGGTTGTTCACCGTTTGGATGCATGATTTTTCTTTACTTTTTTGAATGTTTTTGTATTTTCTTCAGGAATTTTCTGAATGTTTTTGGTATTTTCTGATATGCAGGGGAGCCTGATGCTCTGTACAGCTTATGTGTAAAACCGTTTGAGGTGCATGCTGTTGATTGGATCTGCGAGCGGTTCTCCGTCTGATGTAGCCAACTGATATGCCCCGGACCCAAATACAGCAGTGACAACATATGGGCCTAGCCAATTTGATTCAAACTTGCCTTGATGTTCTCTATTTGGTTGGTTGCGAGGATTCTCTCGAAGAACAAGATCACCTACCTCAAATGTATGAGATCTAACTCGGTGATTGTAGCTTCTACTCATGCGCTGCTGATAGGCTTTGAGGTGATTGTATGCAGCTTGTCGCTTCTCATCAAGTAACTCTAAGTCCTGAAGGCGTGAGACTCTGTATGCTTCATCATCAATGAGATTATGCAAGGAAACTCGTAATGATGGTATCTCAACCTCAATAGGTAAGATAGCTTCGGCACCATAGACCAATGAATAAGGAGTTGCACCTGTAGGGGTCCGAATGCTAGTTCGATATGCCCATAGCGCTGGATTCAATTGAACATGCCAATCACGGCCGGCATCATTGACTGTCTTCTTTAGGATCCTCAATATGTTTTTATTGGATGCTTCGGCCTGACCATTGCCTTGTGGGTAATAGGGAGTGGAAAAGCGGTGTTGGATATGAAATTTCTCACAAAGCTCACGAACATCCTGATTTTTGAAAGGAAGACCGTTATCTGTGACAATGGACATGGGCACACCATACCGGCAGATGATGTAATTGAGGATGAATGAGGCGATCTGCTTGCCGGTGACTTGGGTAAGTGGAACAGCTTCGATCCACTTGGTGAAATATTCGGTGGCGGTAATAATGAATTTATGGCCATTGGATGAAGATGGATGGATTTTACCCACAAGGTCAAGGCCCCATTGACAAAAAGGCCATGGTGTTGTGATTGGTTTTAGTTCCTGTGCTGGTGCATGTATCAGGTCGCCATGAACTTGACATTTCTTGCATTTCCTGACAAAGTAGTAGGAATCCTTTTCCATAGATGGCCAATAGTATCCAGCTCGCATGAGTTTCTTGGCTAGTGACGGACCACTTGAGTGAGTCTCGCAAATTCCTTCATGTACCTCTTCCAAAGCCTTTGTTATCTCATCTTGTTCCAGACATCGAAGGAGAGTACCATCAAGACTACGTCGGTATAGGGTTTCAGCAATAATGGTATATCGAGCAGTTTGGCGAATGAAGGTTTTACGTTGATTATTTGATTGGTTGGGAGGAAGGGTGTGATCACGGAGATAAGTGTAGAACTCACCATACCATGGGGATTCAGAACCGACAAGGCGACATATCATTTCGGATTCGGGGATATCATAAGTGGGAATCCAAAGCTGTTCTACCAAGAACTCGTAGCGTGTTGAATTCTGTGGAAGATCTAGTAGAGATGCGATGGTAGCCATAGCGTCAGCAGCTCGATTCTGATCTCTTGGTATCTGCTCAAAAGTGATAGTAGTAAATGATGTCTTTAGATTGTCCACCATTTGCTTGTATGGCATGAGTTTATCATCCTTGGTCTGATATTCATCGGTTGCTTGTCGAATGACTAGTTGGGAATCGCCATATACTTGCAATTCTTTTAATTTCCATTGTACGGCTAACCTGAGTCCTATGATCAAGGCCTCATACTCTGCTATGTTGTTTGTGCATGGAAATGTGAGCCTGTAAGACTTCGGGATGCTATCACCTTGAGGTGTGATAAACAGAATGCCTGCCCCCGAGCCGTGCCTAGTGTATGAACCATCAAAATATAGTTTCCATGGTTGTGCTTCTGTGATCATGAATATCTCTTCATCTGGAAAATTTGAAATGAGAGGATGATCGCCTATGAGTGGTGCATCGGCCAATTGATCTGCAATGACCTGACCTTTGATAGCTTTACGGTCCACATACTCGATGTCGAATTCACTTAGAATCATTACCCATTTAGCTAAGCGACCTGTCAATGCTGCTTTGTTAAGTAAATACTTGAGTGGATCAATCTTTGCAATGAGTTGCACCTTGTGTGTTAACAGATAGTGCCTCAGTTTAGTGGCTGCCAAGATTACTGCTAGGCAAGCTCGCTCAATAGGTGTGTAATTGAGTTCATAGCCCACCAGTGTGCGAGAGATGTAGTAAATAGCACACTCTTTACCTTCTTCATTATGTTGTGCCAGTAGCACACCCAGTGCGGTACTTGTTGCTGAGATATAAAGTAACAACGGTCTACTTGGATCTGGTGGCATCAACAAGGGTGGATTCATGAGATAGTCTTTAAGTGCCTGAAATGCTTGCTGGCATTTGTCATCCCACTGAAAGCGGATGTTCTTGTGTAGCAAGTGTGTGAATGGGTGACACTTATCAGCCAATTGTGCAATGAATCTTCGGATGGATTGAAGCCGTCCTTGTAGTGTCCTTAGCTGACTGATATTCTTTGGAGGTGGCATGTCCATGATTGCCTTAACCTTTGCTGGATCGACCTCAATACCTTTGCTTGAGACAATGTATCCTAGAAGCTTCCCGGAGGTCACTCCGAAGACACATTTCTTTGGGTTGAGTCGAACATGATATTGTTCCAGTCTACCAAAGATTTTATCTAAGATGTGGAGATGTCCATCTCTAGTAAGTGATTTTGCTAGTAAGTCATCCACATAATCTTCCATCATGGTATGCATCATGTCATGGAAGATGGTGGTCATTGCTCTTTGATAGGTTGCTCCTGCATTCTTTAGACCGAAAGGCATTACATTCCAGCAGTATGTGCCCCATGGACATGTGAAGGCTGTCTTATGTTGGTCCTCTGGTGCGATCTTTATTTGATTGTATCCCGAAAAGCCATCCATGAGTGAAAGCATGGCATGTCCTGCTGTCAAATCTACTATGATGTCGATATTTGGTAGAGGGAAGTCATCCTTAGGACATGCTTTATTTAGATCTCTGAAGTCTGTACAAATGCGGATGCCCCCTTTTGGTTTGCCAACTGGTACAATGTTGGAGATCCATTCTGCATAATCAATTGGTCTAATGAAACCAACATCCAGGAGTTTCTTGAGTTCTGTTTTGACTAGCACGGCAATCTGAGGATGCATCTTACGAAGCTTCTGCTTGACAGGTTTGGCTCCTTTTGCTACTGTGAGATGATGCATGACTAAATCAGGATCAAGCCCAGGCATGTCTGCATATGACCATGCAAAGTTGATCTGACGCTGTTGGAAGAACTCTATAAATTGAGGTTGTTCCTCTAGAGTGAGAAGAGATGCCAGATGTATGATATGAGGGTTTTCAGGAGTCCCCACATTGTATTCTTTAGTCTCCTCAATGAGAATCGTCGATCGTTCCTGTTGTGTACTAGCAGGGAGAATGTCAAACCCTTCATCCTCAAGTGCCTCAGAGAGGTTTTCACCGTTGGATACGCTCTTTCTTTTTACTTTTGTTGGATCAAACAGTGCCACAGTGTGGTTTTCACTAGAAGATCCATGTTTTAATGTTATATTTTTGCAGCTGAAGGGTTTGGCATCCGCCCCGAAGTATGCTACGCTATTAAGTTCAATGGCGAATCCAGCTTTGTGATCCCCGCTTGGTAGATTATCCCTTAATTCCAAAAAGTCAATGATAGCCTCATCGTTTTGGAAGAGGTCAAGACATGGGGGATTTGGTTGGTTCCATTCGATGAGTTCAGGGTGGATAATGGGCATTACTTCATCGATTAGGTTAAGTTCGTTAGAAGTATCAGTGAGGGTTAAGACAGTGTGGTGAAGGTCATTGATGGTACTCTCCCTGTCAGAATCAGGCGTAGGATGAGACGTAGGGTCTGTGGAAGATGTTTCCAGCTTAGGTACCCAAGTGGTCTTTACCTGTGCTTCTCCGTAAACAGGGATGTCTTTGCATGGTGGAGGTGGTGACGTGTCTTCCTCATCTGAAGTGTTAAGTTGCACAGAATCAAATTCCCACTCATGTGAGTCGGTCTCTGAATCACTCTCCAGCATCCGATTGCTATACCATACTGGGATGTCTTTGGAGTTAAACACGGCAGGTGTGATTGGTTTATGTATCCTTGTAGTGATCGGTGCTGCAGGAATTGTGATGGGGTTTAATGGATTTGTCACTGGAAGTATCGGTAATGGTGACTCAGTGGCTTCTGCTGGAACTACTGGTGCCATAGATGCTGCTGCGGGTTCCAATATAGTTGCTGCTACAAATGGTGTTGCTGATAGGATTACTGGTTCATTTGATGGGATGAGTGACATTGGTGATGGTGGAGTTGTGAGCCTTGAGGGGGCAGTGGGGATAGTGCTTGATGGTGCTTTGATTATGAAAGGTATCCTCTTTGCAGTAGGTGGGCAAAATGGTTTGCTGGGTTTTCCTTTGAATCTGAGTTTAGGAAGGATCTCTTTTTCAAAGCCAAGGCCTGTATTACCTTTGGGCTTGAATTCTGGTAGTAGAGGTTCGTGTCGTCCTTGTTTGCAGTATCCCAAAGCACTCTGACCATCATATCCCATTCTTTGCATAATGAGGAGGCCTTTGCCATATTGTTCTGTAGGAAGTGTAACTCGCGGTATGTCAGTGGTGATGGGATCCTTATAGATCCAGTCCACTAGGTCCTCATCTTGTGTTTCTTCCTCTTGACTCTTTCCAAGGATGAAAGGCGTTAAGGCACATGCTGGCGTGATTAGTGGTTGCTGGAGCAACTGCTGTGGTTTACCATGTGTTCTAGGAGAAGTGGGCATTTGTCCCACACAAAAGAGCTGACTCAAGTTATATTCTCCAGGACCTTCCTCTGCTACTTTCATCTTTAGCTTTTCTTGCTTGGGCATAGGGGTGTTTGAACTGGCAAGAGAGGCGGGATTTATATATGATGTGGAGGAAATGGCTTCTCTATTATTAGGAACGGTAATCTCTGGTTGATGGCTGATATTATGGCAAAATGCAAAGGGATTTGCATCGCCCAGGATTGTGATCTCGACCCCGTTATGTGGGAACTTGATACATTGATGGTAGGTAGATGGAACAGCTTGCATGGCATGTATCCAAGGTCTCCCTAATAATAGATTATATGGCAGAGGAAGGTCCAGAACCTGACAAATGATATGCTTTACCACAGGGCCCACTCGGATTGGTAGTACCACAGCTCCTTTGGATGAACGCTCTGCATCATCATAGGCCTTGATGGTGATCTTCTTGCGAGGATCCACTGATTCTAGTGCATATCCCAATGCTGTGACCAACTGTAGTGTACAGATGTTTAGGCCTGCTCCATTATCTATCAAGACTCGCTTGATCCTGTGTTGGTTGACAAAGCCTTCAATGTGGAGTGAGGCGTTATGAGGTTGTTGGAACGAAGAGTTGTCACTTTCAGAAAAAGTGAGACAAGGTGATGACTTTAGATTTCCAACCATGGCTTGAAATTGGTCCGTGTTCAGGTTTGTAGGGACTGACGCTTCTTGGAGTGCTTGATCCAAGATTGTTTTATGAGATGGTGATAGGCGTAATAGCTCTAAAATGGAAATGAGCGCAGGCATTTTATCTAATTGTTCCACAAGATTGTACTGCTTTGGGATGGAGGTGGTGCCTTGTGGAGCTGCCTTGATGGTAACTTTGCCGCGACGCGTAACAACATTGCAATTTGAGGTGGGATTTTTGAAGGTTATAGTTGCAATTTGTTCACTGGCATCATACAGGTGATTTACAGTGTAGTTATATGCAGCCTGCGTATAGTCAGTGGTATCAGTGCCTCGCCGGGAAGTGGAAGGACCCCTTTGATCTTGTGATGGAAGTGGATTCTTGAACATCTGATGATCATTATTTGTCATTTTTGGATCATGTCCTTCAATTTCAATTTCTCCTCGGTCAATAAGATCCTGAATGAGATCTTTCAATCGGTGACAATTACTTGTCTTGTGTCCTCTTCCTTGATGGAACTCACAATGTTCAGTATCCTTCCACCATGCTGGTTTGACTTGGGGCTCATAATTTGATAACTTAGGTAGACTGATCAAATTCTGAGAAATAAGTTGTCGCATCACCATTTCAATGGGTTCCCCTAAGGGAGTGTATGTGCGTTTTTGTTTTTGTGGACGAGGTCTTGGTTCATCCTGAGATGTGATGCGACCTTGATTAGGAAGAACATTTGTGTTATTTTGAGGTGGAGGATTTTGTCCTGCAAACCGAACCATAGGTTGTGCATTTTGGACAGTCCTGGCATCCACAACTCCATCATTGACGATATTCTTATTCTTGTTCCAGAAGTTCGGTTTATCGCTATTGAAGCGCGGGCGAGGAGCATCTTTTGGTTCATTAAAGATTTTGATGAGTCCTTTTTTGATGAGTGCCCTTTCACATTTTATACCCTTGGTGATCATATCGTTAAAAGAATCGGTATCTTTGACATCCAGGTGAAATTCCATTTCTTCGTTTAAGTTGGAAATGAAAATTTCCACTAGTTCTCGTTCAGGTAACTGAAGAGAACGTCTGCTAGACATTTGGCGCCATCGTTGCAGGAATACTGAGAATAATTCACCTGGTTTTTGTTTGGTGTTGCATAGATCAGCCATGGTGATGTCGCGTTCAATATTATAAGAGTAATGAGATAGGAACTTCTGGATGAGTTCCTCAAATGTTCTTATGCCACCTGGTAGTCGGGAAAACCATGATGTGGTGGTTCCTCCCAAGCTTTGGGGAAAAAGGCGCATTAGGTATGTGTCCTCATAAGCCACTTCAAGACAAGCGGAATGAAATTCTCGGACATGATCGCGGGGATCTCCCTTTCCTCTATATTTTTCGAATTTTGGTGTTTCGAACCCGCGTGGAAAGGGTGGCATATAAAGATTCCTATCAAACGGATAGGGACAGATGTCGTTAAGTGAAAATTGATTGGTCTTAACACCACTATGAAGTTGTTGGGCGAGATTCTCGACTTGTTGCCGCAACATCTCCATTTCATTTGGAGGAGGAGGTGGTGGGTTACCTCGAGGGATGTTATATCTGATGTGATTTCTACCTCTTTCCTCCTCATGGCGACTTTGTCTTTCTGATGCTTGTCTTAATTGGGCAAGATCAAAGTCTGAGGGGAGTTTGGCTCCTTCTTGAGCAAGTCTTAAGAAGTGAGCATCTGCGTTGCTCCTTAGTATTTCATCAAATAATCTGTTAAAATGAGGGTTATGCTGAACCCTTTCGATTGTTGAAGGAGTGGGTGTACCTGGGTTTTCATCATTCCCAGTTCCTCCAAGTGCTTCTTGAAATTTATTGAGGTTGTCCTCTTCTTCCTCAATTTCTATTTCTCGCTGCCTTGATCGTGATCGGGTTTGAGCCATTTTGTTTGCAAGTTTGTTTTGAAGTTGATTGAAGATGATGATGAGTTGGTGATGAAAGATTGATGATTGGTGATTTGTGTTGTAAGGGGATCTCTAGCACTTTTAAGGTAGATGTAACCGAAATTCCTTTCTTTGAATTGCTTGTTTGTTTGATAAGTTTGGATGTGATAAGGTGTAGAGAAATCTGAGATGTGTTACAGATTTTGACTACCTAGTAATGAGAGGATTCACTCATGAACTAGTTTTAACCTGCGTAGATGTGTCTCTTAGGATGAGCTTATCCTAGATGTAGAAACAATCTAAAAGTGATGTGTTTTGATTTCAAGCAATATCTAAAAAGGGATCTTGGGACAAGAACCTCTGAATGTTTTGAGAGTTTTGGGATGAATTGATGATGAAGTGATGATGTATGAGTAAGATGATGGATGTTTTGTTTTTAACTTCAATAAAAACTTTGTGTCACAAATGGGACAAACTCTGTTTCTTCCCTTTCAGGCGTTGGTGGCACTTCTCGAGCTGTGTTGTAGGTGATACAAATGTTTGGGAAGAATTTGGGGTTAATCTTTCCTCCTTGATTTTTGTGATAACTCAGAGCTCTATATTGCATAAAAGCTCTGCGGTTCAATGATTCTGAATCAAACTCGTTTGTTTTACCTTGAAGGTATAGACGCATGCGATGTAGAAAGACTCTATGTGAGACAAAGATTTGTCTATTGAGATAGAAGAATTTCCTCCTTTTGATTAAAGCCTTTGAGCTTAATGGTCTTCTTTTCAAAGTAATATTCTGATGACACTTCTTCTTTCGCAAGATGTGAAGAATGGTCATAAAAGTTGTGACTCTGTGTTGTTTGCACTTTGTTTTTGGTATTTTTGGTTGTGTTGACAGATGTTGGATGAGTACTTTGTTTTTGAAAGTGATTTTCTGATTTTTCCTTTGACAAGAAAACAAAGCAAGCACACAAACACAAGAATGTTGCCTAAAAAGGCACAAATGAGTATGGGTCTAGATCAACCCAATCCTTGGACTTGTTTTTGACCCTTCCTTTTGATTTATTTTAAGGTATAATTCCAAAGCCTGAAGTCGGCTCAATTTGCTCTAGGTCTGTAAAACGAACACACTTCAAACATTTTTTATCCCTAAGGTCAAGTGGCCAGTTGTGATAAATTTAGCCCACATCTTGATATTTCTTCGACTTTGGTACTACATACCTTATGAATCCCGCCGTGGCAGGTAAGGATGTGATATACTAAGTCTTGCACGAGCATAACAAATAGATGATCCCTATGATGGGGGAGTCACCACTTTTATCAAGTCACAAGTGACTTTTCAAAAAGCTATGTTTCTACTCAAGGAAATATGTATGGTGAGTATCTTGGGAGCAAAACCATCTATGCTCTTGCACTAAATTATACCTCAAATATCCTCAATCAATAGAACAGGTGGGCTACTACTTAAAGGTGTTTAGTCATGTTCGATGGCTTTGGACATAAGTTCATTCTGCAGTGACTCACTTAAGAGCCTTGTAACTGGTGGTGGGGCCCATTTGTCCTTTCGGCCAGTTACACTGTAGGAACAGCTATACCCAAGGCTACAGCTTTCGCTCTCACCTGATTTCTATAGCGGCTCGAAGGATTTACCACTCGAGGTCGTTCCCAAGAGTATCGATCCCTTGGCAGGCCTCTCTTAAAAAGATAAAATGTGAGTGTTACTAACACTTTTCTCTTGCACCTAGGACCACGAAAGCCAAGGGAGAGGATAGTGTGTGTTAGAAGTAGGACCACTCGACCAACTCTTTGCACAAGTGTGCCAAGCACGAAAAACACCTGTTCTTTTTAATGTATCATTGCAATGTGATCTAACTATTTGGAGATGTTGCTCCAACAATCATGGTGTTCTTTTTAATTTTCAAAGGCAATTGTTTGAGTAAACTAGAATTTGAAAATCCTGGTCAACTTAATGAAAAACACGTTTGCATGAAGTAAGATTGCTTTAAAAATGAGACAAGTTGATTGTGAATTTTATTTGCACCAAAAATGGAAGTGTGGATTGTGAGTTTTATCTTGATGCAAGAAATAAAATTTGCCTTGTTGATTTTAAGCACCAAAACGAAGTTTGTTTCCTAACTTGCAAAAAAAAAATAAAAAAAAAAAAAAAAAAAAATAAAGTTGTTTTTGTATAAGTTTGTGGTTCTTTTTACCTTTGAACAATGAAATTCTTTTTAAGAGCCCCAAACAAATGTGTGATTCTTTTTCAAAAGCCCAAATTTGAAATGTGAAGTTAATTTTAAACCAAAATAAAAAGTGAATTCATTTTTAAAACCAACTTCAAAAACAAGTTAGTAAAAAATATAAATCTACTCTTTAATCTAATTTAAATCTGCACAAAAGAGAAAAATAGTTAGTAAAATCTGCCTATTTGGTGGGCTTCTACAAGCCTAAATTTTTTTATTTTTTATTATTTTTTTTGGTTACAAGGTGATTTGTACAACGTTTTGTTACAATAGCGCTAGTCTGCGTTTGAACAGAGGCACTATTTAAGACAAACGTATTAAAAGAAAGGGAAAGACAGAGAAGGGAAAAGCACTGAAACAGGGGGAATAGCGCCAAAATAATGCCAAACGCACCAAAACAGTGTCAAAATCGCAACCTGTGTGACATTTTCAACATTCAAACATGTTATTGGTTAAAAAAAAAAGTTGCTCTTTTTGCGTGTTCGATTCACGTCGGGTTCACCAAATGATGCTCTGCAAAAAGGATTAGAAAATCTGTTTGATGGCAACACACACAAGAGCACAAGAAACAAACGTTAGTGTTAGCAACAAAAGATTATCCTAAACAGGCATATCAAGAGAGATATTAAGCATGAAATAGAAAGCATATAAACATAAAATGAAATAGCTAATCAAGATGCTCATAGTTGCTCCTCCCTTGTTCCTCTCCTCTCCAAGTCCCAAATGAGTGTAGCTCTCAGCTTTTAGCACTAGCCATGGATGCCATATGGAGATTCAAGATGGTTGAATATGATAAGCAAATACTATGCAAGAGTAGATAGTGATGCTATGAAAAAGCTCTATGCTAATGCCAGTATAACAACAATACTCTAAAATGCTTCCCCCTTTGCTTGAGGAGAAGGGTTCTATTTATAGAAGAAATAGGGAAATGAAGGGTTAAGATTGAGCAATCTTAACAAGGGTTAGGATTGAAAGTTGGGGATCCATGTGCACAATTGGCACCAATAAAATGGTGACAAGTTTCAACATAGGATTGGGTTGAGAGAAGAGGTTGGAGGCATTAAAGGCCTGAGAAGACCTCATGGTTATCTAGAAGGTAAGGGTCAAGTCTAAATTAAGATTACCCACTGGATTAGGAGTTAATGCAAGGATAAACCTTTGTGCAAATGATTAAGAGATAATCATGGTCAAAGCATTAAAGGCTTGATGAGACCCTTGGGTTGGGTAGAGGTTGAGTCAAAACAAATGTTTTAACCATGTGGGAGGGTTTGAGGTAACCATTAATGGTTATTGGAGACTTTGGGGATTAAGTGGTTGAAGGTTGAAAGCCTTCAATGGTTATCAAAGACTTTGAGCCATTTAGTGGTTGAAGGTTGGAAGCTTTCAAAGGTTATCCAAGACTTTGAGGGTTAATTTGTTGAACACACAAAGCATTAATTGCTTTTCAAAGACTTTGGAGTCTTTGAGAAGTGACTCCAATTTGCTTAGGAATGTGACAATATTTAGGGGATGGATTAGGCTAATTAGGAAGGGTTTAGAAGAATCTAGAAGGGGTTTAGGCATACAAGTGGATTTTGTAGGAAAATGCAAGTGGGAGAAATTTCGGTATTTTCAATTAAAATAAAATCATTTATTTCAATTAAATGGTGTAAGTTGAATTTGGATAAATATTTAAATAAATATTAATTTATTTAAATGAGAAAAAGAAGATAAAGCATTTAAATGCTTGAAGACTTTGAGGGAAACCATTAAAGGCTTGAAGACTTTAAGGAAAACCATTAAAGGCTTGAAGACTTTAAGGAAAACTATTAAAGTTTTAAGAAGACTATAGAAGGAAGCCATCAAGTTTGAAGACTTTAAAGCCATCAAGTTTGAATACTTTAAGGGAAACCATTAAAGGTTTCAAGTGGGTGAGGATAAATAGGATTTTAAATAAATAATTTATTTAAAATAGTTGTGCAACTTGTTTTTGTAGGAAAATACAAGTGGGTGGAGGATAAAGGTGTTTTAAATAAATTATTTATTTAAAATAATTGTGCAACTTGCTTTTGTAGGAAAATGCAAGTGGGTGGAGGATAAAGGTGATTTAAATAAATGATTTATTTATTTAAATGTGAGAGGTGGGATTTTGGGGGTTTTAAATAAATATTAATTTATTTAAATGTGAGAGAAGATTTAATTAAATAAATATGATTTATTTATTTAATTAATGGTCTGAATTTGGTTAAGTGAATTAAATCAAATAAATTGAATAATTTATTTAATTAATAGGAGAATAGGGTTAAGATGAATTAATTAAATATTAATTTAATTAATTATTAATTGATGGTTAAATAATCAAATAAATACTAAGTATTCATTTAATTAAGTGGACAGATTTATGTGACTACAATTCCCTTTATCATTAACACCTACCACAAATATAGTATTATTATCAATCAAGTCTTGAACCTTATGTTTCAATGCAAAACATTTCTCAGTATCATGACCAGGTTGATAATGAAATTGGCAAAAGGAATTGTTATCAAAATGAGGAGATGCAAGTTTGGAAGGATCAACTTGTTTTATAGCAGGAAGTTTGATAACATTTCTATACAACAACTAAGACATAATACTATGAAAATATTCATTCAAAGGAGTAAATTGTCTTTCTATTTGGAAAAAGCTAGAAATAGGAGGCACACCTATTGTAGCATTCACATGGTTGTTATTGATTGGATCATTGAACTTGATGAAGCTTTTTGTTGGTTTGAACTTTGCAAACGGTTGTTGAACACTCTCCCCCTTATCTCTTGGAGCCATAGGAGTGGATTGCTCCATTTGACTTACAACCAATTGATAATTGTGGAGTGTTGTGCACAACTACAGAAAGGAAGTAAACTCAGACAAAAGAAGCTTTTCCCTGATATCTTTTTCTAAATTAGAAATGAAAATTCTTTGAATATCATTATCAGGCACATGAAAACAAATTTGAGCATACAAATGCTTATGTCTACCAATGAAATCAGTCACTTTCTCTTTAACAACTTATTTGCAATACATTAAATCAGTCAAAGTGATATTAGGACCAATGTTGTTTTGAAATTGTTGGATGAAAGAATTTTCTAGTTGTTGAAAGGAAGTGATAGAATAAGAAGGCAAAGAGAAATACCATTGTAAGGCCTTATCTCTTAGTGTTCTTGTAAACAATTTTGTAAGAAATCGTTGATCATAAGTAAAATCAGCACACAAGCTAGGTTCGAAATGTTTTGACATGCGTAAGAGGATAACCTTTTCCCTTATGGAGTTCCAATTGAGGGATCTCAACATGTTTAGGTGGCACAACTTTAACAATATCAAGAGAAAGTAGGCTCACAACATCAAAGGTGGGCACACTAAACTTGGATTGACTCATGGAAGCAATTTGTTGTTGTAAGGAAGACACAATTTAAGCAAGATTGAGAAGGTGGTGTGATGTTGTTTAAAGAAGGCATGGACTAAGAATAAGGTGGTGGGACACTATGATAAGTAGGGATTGGTGATGATTGGGTAGGAAAAGGGACACTTAAGGGAGGAATAGAGTTGTTGAAGGAATTTCCCCCTTCTGTCACACTGATTTGTTGAGGAATAGTAGGAACACTTATGGAAGACATAGGTAATGATGGAGGATTAAATGAAGAAGAGGGATTGTCCCCATGACCTATGGTTGTAGGAATGACATTTTGAGTTGAAGTAGCCATGATGTTAGATGTAAAAGTAGAAATACTAGTCATAGAATTGGTCAAAGGAATAGAGGAATTGAATTGTGTTGAAGGTTGTGAATAACCTAGGGTTTCAGCACAACTCTTGATAGGCATGACATTAGAATCAACAATATGTGCAATGCCACACAATATATCAATTCCATTCTTATCACTTTGAAGCATGCGCTTAAGACCTTCAATTAATGGAAGAGCTTCACTATTAGGGTATTCTTGGGACATCCATTGTTGAAAGCTATCAAATTGATTGTCCAATGTAGATAGTTGATCTAAAGAAACCCTAGTTAAAGATTCTTCTTCATCATGAGTTCCATCAATGGGCATATGATTAGGATGAGAAGAATTAGCATGATCCTCATTAAATAAGTCACTCAAATTAGGCTCCATCTCCTCGATAATTAAACCTTGGGAATCTTTAATTCTAATGCTCCGTCTAATGGGGATAGGATAGGTAGCACTAATAGTGGTAAATTCATGCACTGGAGGAAAATTTTGAATTTTAAATTGTAGAACGAGGCTTACAAAATTGAGTAATGCAAAATTTAAGAGGATAATGATTACACAATTTGAAATTTGTTGGAGGAAGGGAATGACACAATTTCCAAAAATGAAAGAAAATTTGGAATTTTAAAATTAGGGCCAAGGAAAAACCACTTATTTTTAAAATCAGAATTTTAAAAATCAAGGCAGACTATAATTAATCTATTGATTTTTTAAAAAATTATTGAATGTTGAAATGTTGAATATTGATGGTATTTCCGATACTAGAGGGTTCAAAAATTGATAAAATCACAATTTTCAACTTCCTAAGATAACCACAAGCAATTTTTACAAATCACAAGTTCAATTTTAATTTTAAAAACTAGGGTTTTTAATGATTTAACCACTAAGTTTGCAGAAAGTTGAAACTTGTAAATGAAAAATATGCAGTGTTGTTCAAAGGAAAGCATGCAAGATGTTAGGTACGCCAAAATGTACTGGTGGGAAAATGATTAGTGATAGATCAAGAGGAAAACTAACCCTTTCACTCAAAGAGAGATGAGATTTTCACTATTGATTATCCTTCAAGCACTTTTCACCATTACATTAGGAAGATAAGGGGTAATTCACTAGATCCAATCTCCACACAAAGATGATAGATTGAATTTTGAATGAATTAAGGATGTTATGATGATCCCCTTATTCCTTTTGCTTGATTTAGAAAGGAAATTGGTTGAATTATGTAGTGCAAAACTGATAAAGGAACGATTATAACTTGAGATCTAAATATGGGATGATGTCGTGCACCTGGATTTGACAGTGAAATGTCAAGATGAAGTTGCCCTGTAAATTTTACGAAAATTTGTCCGGACCAAGGCGGGAATGTACACAGTCCTCCAAAAAATTTGCAAAATGAAAAGGGTTTTTCCGCCTCTGCAAATGAAGCCCGAATCTGAAAGTACAGCTTTGCACCTGCAACCTACAAACAAAAACAAGAGGGAAATGTGTTGGGATTAGGGGTTTGCCTTTAGGTCAAACCCCAATTTTGGAATTAACCAAGTAATGAAAGAAAGTACTTGCAAGTAGATGTAAATGAAAGACTGAATTGTAAATCACCTTAAGGGAGGTTGTAGTAGCAATGTTGATAAGAAATGCTTGTGTGGAATTTAATGTTGAAATCAATCTCCTCTTCAATGGTTGAATCCTTGACTTGAATGCAACACCTAGCCTTGAAGGGAAACTTGAGAATGGTCAATGTTGGAAGAGAATGCTTGAATGCTCTTGAATGCTTGATTGCTTGTGTATACTCCAATCTTATCCAACTTCAACTTATGCAAATGAGAGGATGAATTCCCCTTAAATACATGTTTGAATGATTTGAATTTCATCACAGGCTGACATCGGGGAGATTTCCCGCTCACTACACAACCCACAATGCTTGCACTAGAAAGGTCCTACCCCAAAATAGGGTAGGGACTGGGGCACCACGCCACTGTCCTGGGAGGACAAGGGTGCAACGCCCCTGTTGAAGGGGGGAGATGGGTTCCATGCCCCTGTTCTACCCCTGTCTCCAGGGCAGAGGGATCATTTTTCACTATTCATTTTTGGTTTATGAGTTTTTATTTAATTGTTTTAGGGATTCAATTCAACCAGGTAGACTTGTTGAGTTGGCTACACCAAATCAATTTTGTAGGGTTTCAATTTAACTGTTTTAGGGATTCAATTTTATTGTTTAAGGGATTAGATTCATTGTTTAAGGTTTTACAAATTCATTGATAATGTTTAAGGGGTTAATGGCATCAATTTCATTGTTTGAATTAGGTTGAAGGGTTTCAATTTCAATGTTGCAAGGATTAAATTTGGATTGTTTTAGGGATACAATTTAACCATTTAAGGGATTTAGTTTCATAGTTTAAGGGTTTATAATTTCATTGTTAATGTTTAAAGGCTTCAATTTCATTGTTTCAATTAGGTTTAAGGGTAGATAATTGAAGATGAAAAAGTTGTTGGTAGTGTTATGTCCAAGTGTTGTGTAGACAACCATTTGGCAAATCCATAATATGTTTATACTTGCCCTAAATTGTTAATAACTGATTTCAAAGTTCACATCTATCTAGAATTGTACACACCTTATTTGAATTGTAAACATTAATATATAAAGCTGAGTATATTTGGCAAACTATTATCCTGGGAATTCATGTTGCAGTATACTCATGTATTCTGGAAGCTTGTTTCTTGTTGGATAACCATTTGGTAATTCCACGATACCATTATGCTTGTCCTAAATTGTTAATAATTATTTAAGGGTTTACAATTTCACTATCATTGTTTAAGGGTTTAAGGGTTTCAATTTCATTGTTTCAATGCGGTATAAGGGTTTCACTTTCAATGTTGAAAGGTTTCAATTTTACGATTAAAGGGATTCAATTTAATAGTTTAAGGGACTCAATTTCACTATTTAAAGGATTACACTTTCATGGTTATTGTTAGGGGTTTAAGGGCTTCAAATTCATTGTTTCATTTGGGCTTAAGGGTTTCAATTTCATTGTTGAAGGATTTTAATTTAACTATTTAAGGGATTCAATTTGATAGATTAAGGGATTCAATTTCACTGTTTAAGGGTTTACAATTTCACAATTATTCTTTAAGCATCTAAGGGCTTCAATTTCATTGTCTCAATTAGGCTTAAGGGTTTTGATTTCATTGTTGAGGGATTTCAATTTAACTATTTTACAGATTCAATTTCATTGTTTACAAGTTTCCAATTTTACTTTTAATATTTTGGGGTTTTAGGGGTACAATTTCAATGTTTCAATTGGGTTGAAGGGTTTCAATTTCAATGTTGAAGTGTTCCAATTTATCTATTTTAGGGATTCAATTAAATCGTTTAAGGGATTCAATTTATAATGATGTTTAATTCAATTATACCTCTACACTATATACTTAGTTGAATTCAATTACTATCCTTTACTCTCATTGAATTGTAGAACCAAGTTCCTTTAATAGTTGTGAAGGGTTTCATTAATACTTAGTTTTGTTGTTGAACTTCCTTGATACTTAGTTTCTTCAATAGTTGCCAAGTTACTTTAATAGTTGTGAAGTTCCTTTAAATCTTAGTTTCATCGTTTAAGGGAGTTTATTTTTAATGATGTTTGATTCAATTATAACTCTCCACTGTATACTTAGTTGCATTCATTTACTATCCTTTACTCTCATTGAATTGTAATGCCAATTTCTTTTAATAGTTGTGAAGGGTTCATTAGTACTTAGTTTCATTGTTGAAGTTCATTTAATACTTAGTTTCCCTTAAATAGTGAAATTGAAAATCTTAAACCCGATATTAACAATGAAATTGAAACCCTTAAACACAATATTATACCCTTCCTTGCATTGGTTTAAGAGTATACAATACACTCTTCCTTATAATGGCATTAACTATGCATCGCTTCTCCTCACTTCCATTGCATTGGTATATATACATATATATACATATATATACATACATATATATATATGTATACATATATATACATATAGATGTATACATATATATATACATACATGTATACATATATATATATATACATACATGTATACATATATACATATACATACATGTATACATATATACATACATACATATATATATATATATATATATATATATATATATACATATATATACATATGTATAGACAGAGTGACACAGAGGCCAAGGAAGAAGCAGTTTTCACAAGTCGAGCACTCTTCGGTCTCCGATCAGGCTAGAGGATTTGAGTTCGCATACGTGAGGACCCTAATGCAGTTGTAAATTGCTAGGTTGTAATTTTATGACACTACAACATCTATGAAAAGGAAATTAACCAAAAGAAAGTAAATCATGCAAAGAAAGACGCATGTTAGTGGGTTAGTAGGTTAGTGATTTTTTCTCTTCTTTGTATTAGTTAGATATTACATGGAAACTTTCTGTAGCATTACATCATGGGACCTTATAGGTATTTTACACAGATTTTACATGAGACCATGCTAGTCAATTTACAATAAAGATATAATATACATCACATAACTATTACATAAAATTTATCTGAATTCTCTGTCTTCGGGTGTGTTGTCTCTGTTGCCCTTGGACAAACCTCCAACTTACAAACTGGAAGATGAACATATGACTTAGGCATTTTATCCATCCAACCAAACGAACCTTACACTTCCTAGTGCTCATGATAAGCTCCCGTCCCTCACGACGGAGTATCCTAGCAAACCAACATCAATGTCGGGAATGGAACCTATGGATGCATGTAGAACTAACAACCAAACCATTTAACTAACTACATGTGTTATGGCAGGGAGATAATTAAATTACTCGGTCGAGTTTTAACCCTATTGGGGTAGGTGTAAACACCCTTCCCTAGTTAACCCATAATCAAGCACTTCTTTTTCTAATCATCCATCACTTCTTTTTCTAATCATCCATCACAGATATTTATTTTTAGATTTTATTTTATTTATGATCATTTCCTATGTTCAGTAAATAATCCCAATTTAATCCTATATATATATATATAATCAAATTTTGATTCAGTTGGACTAAAAATTCGAATTCCAAATCATATCTTAAATATGAGATTGAGTGAAATTTGAATCAGTCAGTTATTTTCAATAAACACAAAAAATACAGCAGATCAAAGGTCATTTTATCTAACAAATCTCCCCAAGGAACCGACTACGGAGGTGAAATGAAAGAATACGGTCCATGTTAAATTTCTTAAATATTTCCATGTATATCGACACATACTGAAACAAATTAAAAATCATTCAGAGTATGGAGGGGAGGAATAGACATTGACCCTTCATGCAAACAAGAACAAAATCTAATCAAATTAATAAAAGAGATTAGCCAAAATTAAGCATAATGAATATTGAGAAGTGGCGCTCTTATGCCAACATAGAAGAGAAAGCTGCAAATTTAACAGATTAAACTCCTATCGCCTTTTCCAGGCAGGTTGGCTTAGTAGTCTGGGACTTCAGATGGAAAAAGGGAAGGGAGGCGATTCTTTAATCCTAAACATACATTACTTGCTAATCAAATCGATTCCCCATAGAAGACAAGGAAGAATTGGACGTGCAAAAAGGAGAGTCAACTGGTATATTTATAACTATTTTGGTTCAAATTGATTCAATGCATGTAAAATTTTCATCAAAATGCATGAATTATAACCAGCTATATTGGGAATTTTAATCAATTTGCATGTCTCTTGCATTCAAAGTTAAATTTTAGTTTTCGAAAAGCAATTAGTCTTTTATCTTTAATTAATTTTCTTACACGATTTTTTTTATTATACTTTCTTTAATTTTTAAATTATGCATGTTGTTTTCCTATTTTAAATTTTATAATTTTAATAATTTATCCTCTAATATTTTATCAAAATCCACACATGTCAACTTTATAATTTTCAAATCTTAAAATTGATTTATATTTTAATAATTCTACTTTCGAATAATTTACTATTATATTTTATTTATTTAGTTTAATTCTTCAATCAATTTATTTTAAGTTTCTAAGTTTAATTTATTTAATTATTTAATTTATGTTTGGACAGGGTCTCATTTCGTCAATCGCTATCGGGGAGCTAGAAACCCCTCCTCGGTCATACGTCCGCCTTCAACTGTCAATCCTGCATCCACCTTGTACTCGACAAAAGAATGTCAAATCGTGATAAAAATATATTATTACATTTAAATAATTAAAAGTCATTAATAACATTAAATATTATAAATATCATCATTAATCATATCCAAAAATAAAACAATGTCATTATACACATTTATTAGCATAAAAATGTTAACAATATCAATGTCTGGCAAATAAAAGTAATCTAAAGATATTTATTCTAAATCAGGTCGTGACACGATTGGACTAGGTTAGTTCAGCTAGACTGAGTCCAACCAGACTACTTGGTGCCAGAGTTGGTCTCCCACCCGACCAAGGGACAAAAAGTGATTTTTGGTGTTTTTTTTTTGTCTTATTTACAAAATCAATCGATTGGGTTATTGGGGTTAATTTGAAGGCCATTTGGATGAATTTTTGTTGATGACTTTTAAAAGGTATTTTTATTCGATTTAATATTTTTTTGTTAATTTTAATTTATTAATATAAATAAAATTTAATAATTATATTACGTGTGTAATTTGATATAAAAATATTAAATTGGATAAAAGTGACACCATTGAGTTTTTACCCATTTTTATTTTAAATAATGTTAGAAAATTTGTCTACATGTTTGTTTGTTTTTCCTTTCTAGTTTAATTAGACTCACATCTTTATTTCATTTTGGGGTTAATTAACTTGTTTGAAGTGTCTTGTGCCTTTGACGTGCTTTGTGTTTAGATAGAACCCTAAAGATGATAACAAAAGTATCTGAACTCCCTTTATCTTCCATTGGGTGTTGGGTGTAAGAGAAATTGTTATCATCTTCTTTTTAGGTAGAAGGGCCTATTCTCCCAAGAAGCTCATAAGGATGGGTGAGAGGGGAATGACCCAAGTGGTACTTCTTCAACCCGCTATATAAATTAATATGTTAGGTGAAAGTTGCGACGACCTGGTGACATGTATCTACACTGATGATTTTCCCCCAGTATCCACACTTGTGTGAGATGCGTAAAATCCTCTTGAGGATTGGGAATGGGTTCTTAAATGAGCCGCCACCGCATGGGTAGACACTGAGTACCACTAAAGTTACCCCACTAGACACCTTAGAGTAGTGGCCCACCCTTATATTTGTTCGAACATCATGATAATTTCAGTGCAAGGGAATAGCTGGTTTCCCCCCCAAGATACTCACCATAAGGCTCCTGTGAGATGAGGCAGAAATCCTTGGCTTAGCATAAGCTATTTGTAGCTTTCTGAGGAGACGGTGATAGGGTCATCCTTCTAGTCCCGGAGGCCCCTAGCTATCCTCTCATAAAAAAGACAAAATTAGTGAATACACCCCTCAAGCTCTCCCTACACTTGAGCTGACGGAGATTCTATTAGGATAACCGGTGAACAACTGAGAGAGGGGGGGGGTGAATCAGTTGTTAAGAGATTATATCAATTCATCTACTTAATAACCTTAAACTAGAGCATATAAACATTAAGTACTGGAATAGTAGAAACAAATACCGGTAAGCAATAAAACTTAACAATAAAACATATAATCAACACAATGCAACCATACCACATAACACCATGATTTGTATGTGGAAAACTCGGAAAGGGAAAAACCACAGTGGGAAACCTACCCACAGTCAGATGATACTTCTGCAGAAAGTGTGTGATACAATGAGGGGCATGCACATGCAGGAAGGCACACTGCCTAGAGCATACTGCTCATTACAAAAGAGTCTCACTAACTACATAGAGGTCATAACCACCTCAAGATAAATGGAAAACAATCCAGAATAATGAACTCTCATAGATAGCATCTACAATGCCTAAATACAGTCCCGGTTAAGCTCAATACTGGATCGACCAAATCTTTTTCGCATATGATATTGCATTCCAAGACCACGACACATATTCCCCATGATCTACAATGAGATCTTACATCATTTTATACCAACCCTAAGGCCTAAACCAATTAGGTCAACCACCTAAAAGATATTACAATAAGATCATTACATACATCTATTTTACAAGGATATGCCATGTTGGCTTAAGACCAAAACAACAATAACCAATCCATAAATCACCCCGGTAACATGTAGAGTACACATTAACATGATATTGATCCATAACCTAGATAGGTACCAGACCTAATCTGGGTCCACCATGCCAAAGAAATGCCTTCACTCAGTTGAGGCATGATCAAAGAACATCTTCAACATCCTAAAATCCATCTAGAAGCTGCACCAACACCAGTTATGCATCCTGTCAAGATTTCTTAGTGAAAGCTTTGCCGGTTAAATATTAAACCAATGCCGGTATGGGTTTACAAGAGTGTATGATAGCATCTGATTACCAAGTCAATACCAACTGACCAAAACATGCTCTAGAAGTATGTAACAAATAAAATCAAATATACTCCATTGATCCAAACATGTTAGAAGTGTCCAACAGAGTCTCTTCTACCGGTAACCAAAACTTGTCTGCCGGTAACCAACCATAACAGCTAGTATTGACATCAATGACAAAACATCAATGCAACACATAATCAGTTCATCCATAATGCCAACAATGTCCCCCTTTGACATTGATGACAACACTAGATGTGAAAAACATCTAAGTACCAAAAAAATGCCAAACAAGTCTCCCCCTATGGAAGATGACCAACAATCTCCTGAATATCAATAACTCTCCCCCTGTGAATAATATCTCTATAAAGTTTTGAATTTATTTTTCACATCACTATCTCTCCCCCTTTGACATCAATTCCAAAAATCTTACAAAAATATCACAGCAAGAATATAAACATCTGAATCTCAAAGCTGACTACTCTCCCTGAGTAGTAGCACCACTCATCAGTGTCGAAATGATTAATATATCTGATAATGCATGTCAGACTGATGATAAAATGCATCAATCAAGTATCTATGTGAGGGGAAGAAACCCCTAACCTGTCTCTCAAATACTCAAATGATTCCTTAGACAACGGTTTAGCGAATATATCTGCAATTTGTTCTTTAGTGTTCACATAAACCAATTTGACTTCCTTTCCTTCTACCTTGTCCTTCAGAAAGATATACTTTATTGATATATGCTTAGTCTTAGAGTCAGTGAAATATTGAATTCCTAGACATGTCAACAACTACAAAGTTATCATAGTAGATAACTACTGGTTTACTATAATTTACCTTGATATCCTTCAACATTTGCTTCATCCACAAGACTTGAGTGCAATTAGTTGTTGCTGCAACATACTCAGCTTCTGCAGTAGATAAAGAAATGCATGACTGTTTTTTGCTGATCCATGAAACCAATTTCTTTCCAAGAAAGAAGGCTCCACTAGAAGTTCCCTTCCTATCATTAGTATCTCCTGCCCAATCTGAATCTGTATATGCACATAAAGTGAAATCATCATTTCTATAATACCATAAGCCATATTCTGTTGTTCCTTGCAAATACTAGAATATCCTCTTTATTGCACATTCATGATTTTCTTTAGGATTACTTTGATATCTTGAAACAATACTTACTACATTTATAATGTCCGGTCTAGTCTGAGTTAGATATAACAAACCACCAATCATAGACTTATACCTTGTCGTATTTACCGGTGTAGAAGTATCCTTGATAGATAATTTCTCACTTGTCACCATAGGAGTACTTACCAGTTTGGAATTATCCATACCAAACTTTTTCAACAATTCCCTTAGATACTGAGTTTGCCAGATAAAAATGCCTTTGCCAGTTTGAGTAATCTACAAACCTAAGAAAAATCTCATTTCACCAATCATGGACATTTCAAATTTATTCTTCATATTATTAGAGAATTCCATGCACAATTTATCTTCTCCTCCAAAAATGATATCATCAACAAATACTTCAATAATCAGAATATCATCATCAGTGATCTTATAATATAAATTACTATCAGCGTTGCCTTTAGTAAAACCAAGCTTTAAAAGATATTTATCCAACCTTGCATACCAAGCTCTAGGAGCTTGTTTCAATCCATATAAAGCTTTCTTCAATATGCAAACCATATCTTTATCATATGTCTGTGAAAATCCATTAGGTTGGTCAATGTATACTTCTTCTTCAAGTTCACCATTCAAAAATACACATTTATCGTCCATTTGATAAACCTTATAGTTCTTATAAGCTGCATAGGCAAGAAATAGTCTAACAACTTCAATTCTAGCTACGATGCAAATGTCTCACCATAATCGATTCCTTTCATTTGAGAATATCATTTACAAACCAATCTAGTCTTGTTTCTTACAACTTGATCATCCTCATTCAGTTTATTCCTAAAAACCCATTTAGTTCCAATAACATTCTTATTTTTAGGCTAAGGAACTAAGGTCCAAGTCTCATTCTTCTCTATTCGATGTAATTCATCTTCCATAGCTTTTAACCAATGTTTATCTTTACAGGCTTCAATAACAGATGCCAATTCGATTTGAGAAATAAGACATGCCTTTTCATTTGCTAGCCTTCTTCTTGTCATAACTCCCTTGTTCCTATCTCCAATGATTTGATCTTTAGAATGATTTAATCTTACATACCTTGGTGTCTTCTAAAATTAAGGTTCACTGCTCTGATCATCAGTCACAGTTGAATTTTTTGATTGTACCACTATAATTGTCTCAGTTTCCTGTACCGGTTGAGGCATTGTCGGTTCAGTTATGATCATTTCCACTATTGGTTCCCTGTCATATGATATAGATTGATTTCTGTACTGCTCATCCACTTTCATAGTAGCCCTCTCCACAATTTTTTTCAATCTATTTTTATAACATCTATATGCTTTCCTTTGAATTGAATAACCAAGAAATATCCCTTCATCACATCTAGGATCAAACTTTCCAATTGAATCATCTCTTTTGATTTAGCATTTACTTCCAAAAATTCTGAAATATTTAATAGTAGGTGTATGTCCAAACCATAATTCATAAGGGGTCTTACCGGTTTCACCTTTTATGTGAACTCTATTGAATGTGTAGACTATTGTACTCACTGCTTCTCTCCAGTAGATGTGAGGAAATTTGGCTTCCATCATCATAGATCTTGTTGCATCCAAAATGGTTTTGTTCTTTCTTTCCACAACTCCATTCTACCGAGGAGTCTGAGGTGTAGATAACTGTCTCCTAATTCCATTTGTCTCACAATAACTATTTAATTCATGAGAAGTGAAATCACCACCTTGATCTGATCTTAGACATTTGATTTTCAATCTAGTTTTTGTTTCAACCTTTTCTTTAAAGATCTTGAATTTCTCAAAATCTTCAGACTTCTCCCTTAGAAAAGTTACCCACATCATTCTAGAATAGTCATCAATTATCAGCATGAAATACCTATAACCTTGAAAGCTTCTATTCCTTGCAGGACCACATAAGTCAGTGTGAATCAAATCAAGCACATCATTAGATTTATCATGTATTCTCTTAAAAGAAGTTCTAACTTGCTTTCCCAATTGACATTCCTTACATACCAGATTATGAGGCTTCATAATCTTAGGTATATCTCTAACTGCCTTAGTCGAACTAATCTTAACAATATAATCAAAATTAATATGACATAACCTCTTATGCCATAACCAACTCTCATCAATATGAGCAATCAAACATGTCTTATTACCAATGTTCAAGTGAAATATGTTACCTCCAGTCTGAATACCGGTTGCAATCTCCAAACCAGTCTTGTTAATGATTTTGAATTTCTCTTTAAACCAAAGTTGGAAACCCTTGTCCACCAATTGACCAACACTCAAAATATTATTCTTTAAACCTTCTACATAATAGACATTATCAGTATTATGCTTACCATCTAGAGAAATAATACCTCTACCTTTGATCATACATGCTTTGTCATCTCCAAATCTGACTTGACCACCATTGTATTCTTGCAGGGATATAAATTCTCCTTCACTAGTACATTCAGAGTTGATTTCCGATGGCTGTTTGTCAGAATTGTGATGAATTTTCATTGGAGTGCCGACAAAATCAACTGTCGAAAACTCGGCATCGAATTGGTCGATGATGCCATGCCCATCAGAAATACGAAAATCCAATGGACTCTGCCGACGCTATATGTCTGTCGATTACATCATCGGTCGAAAGCTTGGTATTCGTTGTAATTCCAACAATGATAATTTTTATAAAAAAAAAAAATTATTATTGATGTCGGTGTTTCCTTCCTTCGATGGCTCTTTTATATTGATGAGACATCGCTAGGTCTCATCGATACCTTTTGAATTCGGATCGATGAGACCCAGTGATGTCTCATCGATATAAAAGAGCCATCAAAGGAAGGAAACGCCGATGAATTCCAGAAAGGACTCACCGAAGATAATAACTTCATCGACAAAAGATATTGAAGAAAGCAGAGAGGGTCTTCATCGACGGGAAAAGCTCTCAAGGAAATAATACTATCGGTGCAACATAAAAAGGACCCATCGAAAGGAGCGTTTTCATCGAAAGAATAATATCGATCAGACAAAAGGAAGCTACATCAATAAAAGATATCGATGAGGATATAGGTTTCGAGGAGGTTAAAAGGCATGTTCTCGATATGCATGGTTTTGCCGATGTAACTTTATCGGTGAGATAATAGACTCATTCATCGATGGGGCATAGTGATATCGATGAAAGAAGTATTTCGATGGAAAAATAAAGGAGGACACCGAAGCCCAAGGTTTCTTTGACTTAAGACCCGATGGATATCAGATATGTTTCGATGAGGAGACAACCATACTGACCGAATACAGTATTTCAATGAAGGGAAAAAATACTTGATCGAAGTAATATTCGAAACAAAAGTATTGTCGATAGAAACAAAGAGATCAATGGACTAAAGAAACAAATGATCGAAAGACATATCCTCATCGAAATGATTATTGATTGCCCTGAAAATCAGAAACAAATCCCACGAAAGGTCACATCGCCATTAAATTTGAACGTGTACCCGAGTGACCGTTGTCCAAAACGGCCGTTACTAACTGATTAAATACGCCATTAGTAGTGGATCAACATCAAAGGACACAACATTAAGGAATTCATAGGCGACGAACTGAAAGAAGGAATTGGGCGAATTCATAAATAAAGCTCAGTAATTCCAAGTAAGTTGTTTGCACACAGACCTCTTTTTTTAAATTCAAATGGAATCATCATCTAAAACTAATAAGACCAGAAAGGGAAAAGAACCTATCGTTGTAGAAGAAAAACCTAAAAGATAGAAAAGGGAAGGGCATTTTTTGGCCCAGGACCTGATTGAACAGTGCCCATCATCCAGTTTGAGGTCCAAGAAGATTAGAGCTGATGAGGAAGGCTTGGAGGACCGGTTTGAGGATCTTAGAGACATATGGACAAAATTGAGAGGGTATGAATTATTCATATATGGGTACAACAGAAGAGTTTCCCCTCAACCTATCAAAAATTTATGGCGATTGAACTTAGGAAGGTTAGCTGTGGCTAATGTATTCATGAATGTGGAGCTCATGAAGGCATTGGTAAACAATTATGACCCTAAACTAGGACCATATATAACTACATGGGTGAGCCAATTCTTGCAATCAGAAAGGAGGTTATTCACATCGTGTTCAAGTTGGATTGGGGATTTGAAGAATTGATTGACCTCAAGAAGTTAACAAGTGAATATTTTAACCTAGAGCACATTTACAAAATGTGGAGACTCCCTATACATAGACCTAGGAATGTAGGGTCCTTAGTGCCACTAGGTCAGGATGACAAAGCTCCCTATGATGTCAACTCTTTTCATGCATATTTCAAGTATACCTATTACTGTGTTGCCCAAGTGGTAGGGATAAAAGCCCATCCTTTGATGGATATTGTAGCCATGGTCATTTGTGCCGATTTGCAGTCTAAGGACCTCCGCTTCTTTGATTTTTTTGCTTATTTGGTTGAGGTTTTGAATCATGGGTTAGAAAATTTAAAGGGGGATGTCATCAATGTTCATTTCAAGCATTATTCCTTACTTATGTATATGCTATTGTATGTGGGCCAAGATGAAGGGTTATGGCCAAAAGAGTTATGTGTCAGGACATATGACAATGTTGGGATGAGAAAACAAGTGCAACTATGGGTTTCTTCATGGGACCAGAGGTATGTGGATAATCAATATTGGCATTTTGAGGATTTCTTTGTCAAGTCATTATATAGACTGTTGGGATGCTCATGCGATCATGCCCTTGCATCAGAGGTTCAAAGATTCCTAAGACCAAAAGATTTCGCTGAAGATCCCTCAATTGAACACAATTGGGGAGATTGGTATTGTTTTTCAGACTGCACACAAGTTAGGGTATATGGGTTCAAAGGGAGACCATACTTACTACCACTTACAGTCCTTAACAGAGTGGCTTGTCTGGAAATTGTGAGGCAACTATCAATAGTGAGTACAAAACATCTGACAAGCCATGGGAAACAATCAATTGTACCTGGGTTGTTAGTATTTTTAGATTTTATTGTGAAAAGTTCAAAGAGTTGTGGCCTGCTACAGACAAAATTGGATTATTATGGCATGGCTATGGGGGATCCAAGGCCCAATTTTGATCCTGAAGGATATATAAGCATAGCCCGGTCATCACAAAAGCTGAAGGCTGGAGAGCAAAAATCTTACCTACTGGATGACCTCATTAAGAACATTGGTAGAGAAGAGGCTAGAGTGAAGTGAATAAAGTTTGAGAAAGCAATGCAGGCTTATAAATGAAAGATTTTTAGAAGGAAAATGGATGAGAATGTGCTACAAAAGAGTGAAGACCCCTTGGAGTTGGCCAACAAACTTGTGGAGCATGAATTGGAAATAATTGAGGGAGTCCCGCCTCATGTTTTTAGGGATTACATTGATACTATTAGGAATACAGAGCCTTTGGCTCATATGTCTCTAGCTTCCACATCTAGCATCATTCCATTCACTCCTTGAGAGGACTACCCCCCTGGTTATAAAGAGGATACACCGATAGACTTGGCAATGGGACAACTGAATGTCCAAGAAGTGGCTGACATCAGATTCCTGGAGCATGAGGATTTCATTGCTGATAGTGAATTCATTGCTTCCAAGGATTTCACTGCATTCCTCTATCATCATAAAGGATCTCAAATTAGGAATAACATGAGAAATAGTGAAGATGAGAAGTAGCTTCAAAATTTACAAGAGGAGATAGATCTTGTGATGAGAGAGATGACACTTGAGAAGGGAAGACAGTTGCTTAAGGAAGATGGTGTGCTATTGTACTCTGGATTGGACATGAACTCTGCCTTGTGGTTTGATGAATTTCTCAAGAAATAGGACCCAAGTAGGAAAATGATGCCAAAAGAGATTGATAAACTCTTTAGAGGATCAGGATGTGATCCAGATCAGAAGGCTCTTCTATAGTGGGCTATCTATCCCAAAGATAAAAGACCTATATTGGTTGATACAGAAGAAGCTTTTGGACATTTGATGGTGCAGCAGGTTGGAAAGACTAACCCTAGAACAACTGCCAAACTAAATTTGGATGTCGCTAAACTGAACCAAGATCAGATAAAGTTTCTGGTCTGAGAAAATTCTACATACAAAAGCCTATATGAGAAAACCGATGAATAAAAATAGAGGCTGCAAGCAAGATTGCTTCAGATTGATACAAGTACCAGTCAAACAAGGATGACATACGGTGTTGATAGAGATGCCATGGATGCCTTGACAGACGCTATGTATTGGAGGAACAGGGCTGAAAAGACATCTCGGCAAGTAGAAAAGGTACATCAAAAGATGGATAAGTTGATTCTGGAGATCATTGAACATAGGTTCAGAAGTATGATGCAAGTTGCAGAAATCTATTGGAAAACATACACTGGAACAGTCAGAGCTTTGAAAGAGCATGAAAGGCTCAGGTCTCGGTTGGAAGACATGATGAATGACAACAGTTTGATTAATCCAGGTGAGAAAATTAAAGCCAAGGCTTACTTGAAGTCCCATGATGAATTGGCAAATCAATTAAGGAAAGAGCTTCAGAGGATGGATGATGGGAATACCCCTAGGGTGCCCTGTTTTTACAATAATGGTGAGTTAGTATCGTTCAAATAGTGGAAAGAAGAGTTCATTGATGAGAATAATCAAGCAGTAGCAGATCTGGATCGGGACAAAGAATTTTCACTTTGTGTTAACCATATTGTATCCAATCATTCCCAGACAGAAAGTGACATGAGGACACTAAACAATGGCATTCTAATGTATAAAGATGATAAGTACATTCAACACATAGGAATGCTGAACTTTTTTATCTTCCATTTTGTTAACAAAAGTGCTAATTAATAGTTATGTGCTGAAAAGCCATGATGCTTGGTGACAATGTATACCCTCATATAAATGAGGGAAGTTTTATAACAATAAGGATCATTAGAGAAGAAGTAGAATATAGCCTCAAGCTTATTATTGTACCATTTTGTGAACATACATAATATAATCAGTCATCTTTCCTTTGTGTATATGTTGTGGATTACTGCATCTTTCTGTAGGCAGTTGTTTGTGATATTATCTAGAGGAGATAAGGTTACTTGTGTTCTTCCAGTAAAACTCTGTGTTTCATATTGTGGATTTGAATAAAATATTCACTTGCGAATATAGTTTTGTATATAGTGCGTCTGCATATTATCTCAACCATGGTGCGCCTGCATATGTATATAGTTTTGTTTATAGTTGAAAAGCCTGAGGTTCAATGTCGAACTTGGTTGCTCTGATACCACATGTAATATTCCATTAATTCTATACTTAAAGAAAATAAATTGTGATCGATATTAAGAAAAAAAGTTGAGCATTTCAAAATAAAACATAACTACTTCAGTTGAAGGAGAAAACTAACTAAATGCTCTTCAACATAATAAGAATCTAACTAGTTTATCTAAAAGGAAGGTAATCTTTTAACAATAAAAAAAATTGAACAAATATTGTTAAGCTAATCAATATGAGAAAGGAATTCAAATGGCCAGTTTCATCACTTAGATAAAGCATCACCATCTTGGCCAAGGTTTTAACATTGCAAGCACCAATGCATTGTTAGTGTTCACCTCCCTTGCTCGACTTGTACATCCAATTCTCAAGCTCAACAAACTCACTAGTTACCAACCATCTAAACAAGCCATCTGCTTAATGTGTACTAACAATAATGGTTATTGTATATGGTGAAAATGGATAACAACAATAACGATATTGAAAAGCTAAATAGATTCAACCACAAAACCCTAGCCTAACAACAACAAAGATCCACCATAACATATGAAGATTACCTAAGACAATGCAAATCAAATGAAATCACAAAGATTATACCATCACATGTCCAATAGGGTTTGGATCTCCATTCTTCCTATCTCCATTGATCTTGCTTGATATATTTGCTCTCAGATTTTATGTGCACAAAAGCTTAACAAAGAACGGAATGTGGTTGCAAGTAGGATCGTAGTGTAGTCAAGTCATTAAGATGATTCATTAGTCAAGGTTGATAATGAAGGAAGTATCTCCTTATATAGAAGACACAATATGAAATGGAGGGATAAGATTGAGAGGTGTAAAAGGAGGTTGGCTATGATTAGAGGGTAGGTAAAAGAAATAATAAAATAATGAAAGGGGTAGGTAGTGTATGAATTAAGAGATGAATGACATGTGTCATGGGTAGAAAAGGTTGATGAATTAATTAAATAAATAAATATTTATTTAATTAATAGAAGAAGTGGGATAATTAAATAAATAAAATATTTATTTAATTTAGGAAAAGGATAATTTAAATAAATAAATATATTTATTTAAATGAGAAATAAGGCTAGAAGAGGATAAATGAATTAATTAAATAAATAAAGATTTATTTAATTAATAGAAGAATTAAGCTTAGATAATTAAATAAATAACAATTTTAGGTGTCTACATTTTGCCCCTCTTTGAGACAATGCGGCTTGTTGCGTTGTTTCAAAGAAGATAATATGAACTGATACAGAGTTGCCCCAAGATGGGAATGATATGCCCCCTCGAGAGATTGCATGAAAATGTCTGAAAAGATTGCAGACAATCTCTCGATAAGAAAGAAAGGCTAGAATGGACTGATCGGATAAAGTGACAGAGTCACGGGATAAAGAAGACTGACTCGGGAGACGAGGGCTAGGGCTAGGGTAGTCTATAAGATAGACCACAGGGGAAAATACATCCTCATTGTCATCTACACATCCATGAGAGCAGAGTACAGAGAGAGAAAAGAGCAGCAGCAGTCAGCAGCGATGGCCTTCACTCATAGATTCGACCGCATTCGCTGATTCCAAAGGCCAGCAGAGGTAGGAGAGCTGGTAAGTACCACCAAACCTCCTCGTACTTTGATGCATTTATTGTTGTCATTAATGCATGGTAGATAGGGCAATAAATGCGCTTAGAATAGGGTCCAAAAAATGTCCAAAAACATCTAGGCGTGTTTGCGTTGGTGCTAGGTGCATCTATGCTCAGGAGGCGCGTCTGTGTTTGTGCCAGGCGCGTCTATGTCAGAAAACGTGTCTGTGATGAATGCGACCGCGTCTGTGATGTATAGGTGCGTCTATGCCAAGAAGGCATGTCTGTGTCGCCCAGGTGTGTCTGTGCAGAGCATAGGCACGTTTGTGTTTTTCAGGTGCGTTTGTGCAGTCTTCAAGCGCGTTTATGTCAGGTAAGCATGTTTGTGTCCAAAAAAAGTG
Organism: Cryptomeria japonica; assembly: GCF_030272615.1. NCBI lineage: Eukaryota > Viridiplantae > Streptophyta > Pinopsida > Cupressales > Cupressaceae > Cryptomeria > Cryptomeria japonica. The sequence continues at coordinate 222,181,412 of NC_081408.1, read as the reverse complement.
AATTTGTGTCTTCTAGGTCAAATCGACAGTTCTGTGATGAACATACGCTGTCGATTGGATAAGCTGCTGAGAGGATACACTCAAGAAGGTCCTCTAGGGAAGACTAGGATAGATCAAGGCACTTTGTGATGAACAGTGAGTACCAAGATAGAGTACTTTGTGATGAACAAAGACTACTAAAATATGAGCAGCACTTTGTGATGAATAGGGAGTACAAATGTGAGCAGCACTTTGTGATGAACAGGGAGTGCAAATGTGAGCAACACTTTGTGATGAACAGGGAGTGCAACACTCATAGTACTTTGTGATGAAGAGGGAGTACTACTAGGATAGAAGCAACACTTTGTGATGAACAATGAGTGTCACTAGGATAGAATGCCATATGAATTTAGATAAAAAGTAGCATTTTGTGATAAACAGTGAATGCCACGATGACTGACATGATTGATTTGCTTGACTGGAGGAGTATTTGCCTATGCTGGAGTCACGGGAGAGATTCCCATCGACTCAGAGATTGCGACCTGAGCTAACAGCCGAGGACCGAGCGGCGATCGAGGCTATGGGATTGAGACATGTGTTGTATGTGCTTGAGTTTCAAACGAACATGGGACTGTTGACTGCGCTGGCGGAGAGATGGCACTCCGAGACATGTACATTTCATTTGTCGATGGGGGAGATGATAGTCACCCTCGAGGATGTATATAGGATTTTGCAGATACCGATCGATGGGGAGCTGATTCTGTATGATCGAGATGGAGATAGGGAGGCCCTGAGACAAGTGTTCCAGGACCCAGGACTGGAGATGAGGGCTGGACACATGGCTCGGGACACTATGACTGCTACAGGATTGGCACTGCTAGCAGTGATAGGAGGAGCGATCAGTGGGTTCCTGTGTCTAGATAGGGCGACACGGGGGTTGGTTGTAGGCTGGGGAGGTGCACTAGAGACACTGGTGACACAACACACTAGATATGCTTGGGGACCGTGTGTGTTGGCACACCTCTACTATGAGCTGCATCAGTTTGTATACCATGGATCAGTGGGATTTGGCTGTGGGGTGACATTGTTACAGGTGTGGGCCTATGAGCATCTGCCAATGATGAGACCGATACACTTCAGGGGTAGAGGTCACAGACACAGTTTTGTTCACCTATACGACATGATCAGGTCACAGCCATGGATTGGCAGGTTAGAGCATTGGCGATGAGTGATTGATGATATAGACATGGTCATGTGGAGGCCATACCTGGGATGTGAGCAGTGGGAGGATGATGCGGTAGAGCTTCCCTACACCTTCCAGAGTAGGTACCTGATTGGGCAAATGCCCTATGTGCTGGAGAGGTAGCTAGTGGATAGGGTTGGCAGGCAGTTTGGCAGGATTCAGCGGATGCCATGGGGTTCAGGCATGTATGCATGGACTGTGAGAGATCAGGCGCAGTTTGGGCCCCTATTATCATATGATCAGGCTGTTACGCAGCTGGTAGAGATGATGCCCCTACCATGGGACATGTGGCCAGAGATTGAGGATGCCGACATGGATGCCAAGTACACAGCATACTGAGCCGAGCATCCATTCCCACTCCTGACGGATCTAGGAGAGTTATTAGATGGAGATGGTGGTGGGGATGGGGATGATGATGGAGATGGTGGTGGCAGAGGCCAACGGAGAAGGAGGGGAGTAGTTGGAGAGAGGAGGGTTGCACCGCGGAGGGAGGGTGGAGATGATAGGCAGGCTCGAGTGGTGAGGGGTCGCGGTGGATTGCCGCTACAGGTGCCAGCAGCATAGGGTCCCAGACAAGTGCAGGTACAGGGATAGGTATAGGGACAGATACAGGGATAGGTACCAGTACAGGCATAGGCACAGGGGTAGGCACCCATACAGGGGGAGCCACAGGTAGAGCCACAGGGGGCTGAGGCCGAGGAGGATGAGCTGACGGAGTTGAGGGAGATCTGTCAGGGACAGGCAGATGAGATCCAAGAGTTGGAGAGGGAGAGGGATAGGCTCAGGAGGCGGCTCACAGATACTGAGCAGGAGCGGGATCAGGCCATTCAGCGCTATACAGAGGCTGAGACAACACTGAGGGCTAGGAGGCAGGCAGCAAAGGACACAGGGGCCGAATATGCCTATGTTCTGTGGGTCAGGGAGGAGATTGCCTACTAGCGAGATCTCTATTATGGTGTAGTGCCAGCGGATCAGCGGGCGAGGAGTTTCCATAGACCATCGCAGATAGCGACAGCTATGGGAGGGAGCCGAAGGAGACAGGAATCTATTGGTGGGGTTATGGGTCCCCTACCACCACCAGATAGAGGGGACAGGAGGGATGATCCTGGGGCGGGTCCTTCTGGGGCTCAGATTCCATCAAGGCCAAGTGGTTCCGAGAGAGGGAGTTCATCATAGCCATAGAGGGCTCCCTATGTATCAGTATTGTACCATTTTTGTATGATGATGTAGACACCTTCGGGTGATTGTAGCCATATGATTTTTTGACATCATTGTATCATGAGACTTTATATATATATATATATATATATATATATATATATATATATGAGATGATTCATCTTTGCGGCAGCTATATGCATGTGTACTTATGTGATGAGATGTTCTTATGATGTTTGCTTTATGTTATGCTTATGATATGGATGCAAATATGTACATGATGCAATGCAATATTTTTGTTCGTTTATGTTTTATATGTGTATGCATGATGCAAATGTGAATGTATGAAATGCAGATGAATATGATAATGCAAATAATTATTTACATGATGAGAATATAAAATGTGCTAATAGGTGTTGTGTGCAGGATGTGATGCAGTTGTGATATCTACATGTATGTATGAAATGCTTATATGTGGTAATGCAGGTGCAACTACATGAAATGCAAATATTTTTGGTGTGTCATTATACTCAGTCATATGATAGCAGGCTATGCGGACTCGAGAAGGATGATGGAAGTCAATCAAGAAAAGGGGGATGAAAGATAGAAGATATGAAAGTGAAAGAGCTTCTTGTGCGTTATCATCATTGAGCTTTATTATGGCAAGTAGGTTATGACAATCGAGGCATATGTTCGACCCAGAAAGTCATTGTACCTATTTGCATGGAGATAAGACAGTCACAAACAAGGAATGTCTCGGTTCATAGTAGACTCACAGTGTCCTCATATCCTTGGACAAGTCATAGCATTACTAAAAGACAATCCACAGACAGCAAATACAAATAGGTGACGATACCCCATCCTCGCCTTTCTAGTCAAAGACATCCTAGAGATAGAATCTCTAGTCAGAGACATCCCGGAAAAGCTAAAAGACATGTCACCAAAAAAGATGAAATCAAAAGAAAACCAAGACTCGACACCAACATCCATTGTAGTCCTCAAGGTTAGTGTCTCTTGTCACTTGTATAAGTCTTATTTGATTGTGGTCACAATGTTTACTTTCACAAAAAGGATAGATAGCACCGAACCATATGTTGTCTGAGTTTGTTGAAAGATTTGATTTGTTGAAGCCCATTGTTGCTGCTATGTCTCATCTGAAACTAACTGAATCCATGAAACTGATACTTTATTGCGAAGAAGATGGAAATTTATTGCAGACTGGCGATGCAAATGTTGCTTTATTGCAGATTGTGCACGGATAGACTGAAGAAAACTGGAAGAAACTGTACTCCTCACAACATGTGATGTTCTTAGTTCCACACCCATCACTAGACGTAGGATTTGCCTTAGCCACAGATAGGAGCTGATTTATTATGGATGGAAAGGGAGGTTTATTAAGAATGGCTAACCAATCTTGGGTAGATCAATAACAAGCCATGATGGGAATGGGTATGTTTATTATGAATGGATAGGTTGTGAGTGTTTGCAAAGTGAAAGGATGAAAGTGAATCCTAAAGGAGGGAGGAGCAATGTCTCTACGCATGGCACTGGTGACCTAGTTTTCATGATGGTACTTGCCCAGGGCGCCACCGAAGTGGTTTCCACCGTTGGACGAAATTATTTCTCTTTACTTTTTTTGATTTTATTTATTTATTTTTTTGAATTTTTGAATTTTTTTGATTTTTTTTTTTTTGTATTTTTGAATTAGGATATTCCAAAGAGCTATGTGTAGAACCTGCGAAGGTGCATGCTATTGATAGGGTCCTCCAAAGGTTCACCTTCTGTAGTTGAGAGCTGGTATGCCCCAGATCCATATGCTGCTGTAATGATGTAAGGACCAAGCCAATTTGGTTCAAACTTGCCCTTCTTCTCTCTGTCTTGCTGATTTTTGGGATTTTCTCTGAGAACCAAATCACCTACCTCAAATGTGTGAGGCTTGACCTTGTGATTGTAGCTGCGACTCATTCGTTGTTGGTAAGCCTTGAGATGATTAAAAGCAGTTTGTCTTCGTTCATCCAGTAGTTCCAGCTCTTGTAAGCGAGAGACCCTGTAGTCTTCATCACTGATGATGTTTTACAAAGAGACCCATAAAGAGGGTAGCTCGACCTCAATAGGCAAGATGGCTTCAGTGCCATAAACAAGTGAATAGGGTGTAGCTCCTGTAGGTGTACGGACACTTGTGCGGTAGGCCCAAAGTGCAGGATTAAGTTGGATATGCCAATTATGGCCAACATCGTCAACTGTCTTTAGGATTTTAAGGATTGTTTTGTTAAACACCTCAGCTTGACCGTTACCTTGGGGGTAATATGGTGTGGAGAAACAATGGGAAATATGGAAGTGGTCATAGAGTTCATGAACATCCTAATTTTTGAAGGGACGCCCGTTATCAGTGATAATGGAAACAGGAATACTGTATCGACAAATGATATAATTGAGGATGAATGTAGCAATCTGTTTTCCAGTGACTTGTGTGAGAGGCATGACTTCAATCCATTTTGTGAAATACTCTGTGGTAGTGATAATGAATTTATGGCCATTGGAAGAAGGAGGGTGAATATTGCCTATGAGATTGAGTCCCCACTGATAAAAGGGCCAAGGAGACACAATTGGTTGAAGTTCTTGTGTTGGCACATGTATGAAGTCTCCATGAATTTGACGTTGCTTACATTTCTTGACAAACTGATATGAGTCTTTTTCCATATTGGGCCAGTAATATCCAGTCCTGATCAGTTTCTTGGCCAAGGTAGGACCACTAGCATGTGGACCACATATCCCTTCATGCACTTCCTGTAACGCAATCTGAGCTTCGTCACTTTCTAAACATCTAAGAAGAGTGTCATCTAGACCTCGCCGGTATAGGATATCAGCTAAAATGACATATCGAGAGGATTGGCGAATGAAAGTGCGACGTTGGTTATTTGATAGATCAGGAGGTAGGGTATTGTCACGAAGGTATGTGAAAATGGAACCGTATAACTGGTACTCAGGACTGACAACACATATCATCTCAGTAGGAATAATCTCATATGAAGGAACCAAAAGGTTATCCACCAAGAAATCATAGCGGGTCTCATTTGGAGGTAGATCGATTAGTGAAGCAATTGTAGCGATGGCATCTGTGGCACGATTCTGGTCTCTTAGTATCTGCTCAAAATCTATCTTTGTGAAGTGTTGTTTCAGGTCATCCACCATTTGTTTATAAGGCATTAATTTTTCATCTTTTGTTTGGTAATCATTAGTTGCTTGATAGATGACAAGTTGAGAGTCCCCAAAAACACGAAGTTCCTAGATCTTCCACTGAACTGCGATCCGTAATCCAGTTGTTAATGCTTCATATTCTGCTATATTGTTAGTGCAAGGAAATGATAAGTGTTATGATTTTGGTATAGAATCCCCTTGAGGAGTTATAAAGAGGATGCTAGCTCCTGCCCCATGCTGTGTGTATGAGCCGTCAAAGTACAGTTGCAATGGCTTTGCATGTGACATTGTCAAAATAGATTCATCTGGAAATTCTGAACTTAGAGGAACATCATCAATCATGGGAGCGTCTGCTAATCAATCTGTGATGGCTTGTCCTTTTATTGTTTTTCTATCCACATACTCGATGTCAAATTCACTCAGGATCATTACCCATTTGGCCAGTCACCCAGTAAGTGTTGCTTTATTGAGAAGGTATTTCAATGGGTCTATCCTTGCAACCAACTTAGTCTTATGAGTGAGCATCTAATGTCGTAATTTCTATGAAGCAAAGACCACGGCGAGACATGCACGCTCAATTGGTGTGTAGTTTAGCTCATATCCCACCAATGTGCGACTGATATAGTATACTGCTTTTTCTTTGCCCTCAGCAATTTGTTGTGCTAAGAGTGCCCCCAGTGCTGTTGGAGTAGCTGATATGTATAGTAACAGAGGCTGATCTGGAACTGGTGGCATCAGAACTGGCAGATTTAGAAGATAATCTTTGAGCGTTTGGAAAGCCTGTTGACAGTTATCATCCCATTTGAATTTGATGTTTTTATGTAGCAAGTGCTGAAAAGGATTACACTTATCTGCAAGTTGTGTCGTATGGACTGGAGTCTACCTTGTAAAGACCGAAGTTGACTGATATTTCTTGGTGGTTGCATCTCCAAGATGGCCTTGACTTTTGTTGGATCTGCTTTGGTTCCTCTTTTGGATACAATGAATCCTAGGAGCTTCCCGAAGGTTACTCCAAAGACACATTTCTTGGGGTTTAATCTTACTTTGTATTTTTCCAACCAATCAAAGATGACTGAAAGTATGTTCAAATGTGTATTTCTATCTATTGATTTTCCCAAGAGGTCATCAACATAATCTTCCATGGTTACGTGCATGAAATCATGAAAGATAGTATTCATGGCTCTTTGATATGTAGCACCTGCATTTTTTAGCCCGAAGGGCATGACATTCCAGCAGAAAGTTCCCCAAGGACAAGTGAATGATGTTTTGTGTTGATCCTCAGGTGCGATCCTTATTTGATTATAACCAGAGAATCCATCCATTAATGATAACATTTCATGACCTGCTGTGAGATCAATAATCAAGTCAATATTTGGTAATGGGAAGTCATCCTTTGGACAGGCTTTGTTGATGTCTCTGAAATCTGTACATATTCTGATGCTGTGATCTAGTTTATTGACAGGCACTAAGTTAGAGATCCATTTAGGATAATCAATTGGGCGTATGAATCCGACATCCAATAATTTCTCAAGTTCTGCTTTGACTAGTAATGCCACTTGTGGATGCATTTTTCTTAATTTATGTTTCACTGGTTTTGCCCCCGGTTTAACTATCAAATGATGCATTACCAAATCTGGATCCAATCCAGGCATATCAGTGTATGACTAGGCAAAGTTGATTTGTCATTCTTTGAAGAAACTTATGAATTTTGACCTTTCTGACTCCGTCAACGATTGAGCCAAGAATATGTTGTGTGGAACCTCTTCTGTACCAATGTTTGTTTTAATAGTCTCCTCTACCAACATGGATGACTTTTCCTCATATGATGCTGGGAGAATGTCAAGCCTTCCATCTTCGGGTGCCTCGGAGAGGTTTTCACCCTCAGATACGTCCTTTCTTTTTACTTTTTTGGGGTCAGATAGTGCCACAATGTGGTTTTCGCCATAAGACCCTTGGTTTGTTCTTATTTTCACATTTTTGCGACTGGAAGGTCTGACACCCTCACCAAAATATGCCACGCTATTGAGTTCTATAGTGTATCCCACTTTATGGTCCCCAGGGGGGAGATCGTCTCGTATTCCAAGATAGTCAATAAAAGCTTCATCATTTTGGAATGTGTCAAACTGTGCAGGTCCTTCATGATCCCAGTCAATGAGTTGGTGGTGAACAAGGGGAAGGCCTTCAATGTCTTCAAAGTTAGCGGGGCTAAGAGTGAAGATGCCGTTATATTCGGGTATATCAAGGTAATTATCGATGTCATCGATGGCACTCTCCTCATCAATCTCGATTGCGAGCGAATCCAAATTATCATCACTAGTAGCGCATTCCGGGACAGGTGTTCTCATCCTATGTGATTTCAAACAAGAACCTTGAGACAAGGACTGTGTGGAATCCTCATGGGTTATTTCTTGAACAACTTTGAACTTTTTGTGAAATTCCTCTTCTTTTGTGGGTTCATCTAGCTCTCTGAATGTCTCGGTGAGCTCGTAGTCACTGGAGGACTTATTTGAACCCCATTGCCATTCGTTGGAGTCTGTGGAATAGCGATCCTCTTGTTGAATTTTGGCAGCTTTGATTTGTAAGGCTTCTTCTGTCCTTTGAGTGTGGACCTTGGAAGTCAGGAAACCAAGTCCTTTCGAGCGTTCCTTTTTAAATGTCAATTCAGGTTGTGAAGGTTCAATGATGCCTTCCTTTCATAACCCAAGAGGGCTTTTTCCATCATACCCAAAATTTGGTAGAATTTTGAATCCTTTGCCATATTTCTCACATGGTAGACTGATGTGATCTTGTGTGTCATCTTCAATGTCTTTGTAAATCATTTTGTATAGATCTTCCTCTTCCAGTTCGCCCCATCTTTGAAAGGTAGTAGGGTCCCATTTAAGTACCATGATGGTACTTGCTTCTTAGGATGTGGTCTTCCATATTCTTTTGGGGAACTCATGACTTGTTGTAAGTACATGGTCTGATTTATAGTGTATTCCCCCATGCCTTTGTCTTGAAACTTGCCTTTAAGCTCACCTTGTTTTGATTTTGAGGGTTTTAATGACTCAAGATCAATGTATGCTGAGGAAGAAACAACTTCACGATTACTGGGAATGATGGTCTTAGTTTTTGATCTCAGGTTATTGTAGTATATGAATAGATTAGGATCACCGTTAACGGTTACCTCCACTCCATTGTGAGGAAAATTAATGCAATGGTGATATGTGGATGGGACTGCCGTCATTTCATGAATCCAAGGACGTCCTAGCAATATGTTATAAGTGAGATCTAGATCTAGGACTTGACAAACCACATCCTTCGTAACTGGCCCAACTTTGAGAGGTAAGGTAACTGTGCCCTTGGACGAACACTCTTCATCATCATATGCCTTGATGGTGATTTTGTTTGTAGAATTCATAGCTTTATCAGAATATCCCAATTGTTTAATTATGCTCAATGTAGAAATGTTTAGACCAGCTCCTCCATCTATCAGGACTCGTTTTATTCGATGTTTGTGTATGAAGGCTTCAACGTGTAGCGGTGCATTATGTGGCTGACTTACGGAGGCGTCATCAGCTTCTGTGAATGTAAGGGAGTGTGGAATGGAAAGGTATCCCACCATGGCTTGAAACTTGTCCACGTTCAGATCAGTAGGAACGACAGTGTCTCTCAAGATTTTGTCAAGAATAGCTTTATGTGCGGGGGATATGTGTAAGAGCTCAAGGATGGAGATGAGTGCAGGTGTCTTCCCTAACTATTCTACAAGGTCATACTCAGGTTTGGTCGATGAGGAGGTGGTGTTCTTGGCTGGAGCACCTTGCAAAGTGAATTTACCTCGACGGGTTGTAACATGACATTCAGAGGTAGGTTCGGAAGAAGATCCAATGCCTTTTAGGACAATCCTGGGTCTCCGAGTAGAATTCTCAGACGTTTTGTCCTTGATGATAATGGTAGAGACATAATTGTCCATCAAGATGTGATTGATAGTTGAATCATAGTTGTAGGATTCTTTGGTATAGTTGGTTTGGTCATCTATGTCTTTAGCTTTTCCCTTGTCATGCTTTGGGAATGGTTCCTTAAACATCTCATGTTCTTGATTGGAGGAATGTCCTTCAATCTCAATGTCACCTCTATCAATAAGATCTTATATGATGTTCTTCAGTCGATGACAATTTCCTGTCTTATGACCCTTGCTCTTATGAAATTCACAATACTCATCATCATTCCACCAATTTGCTTTGACCTTTGGTTCATATGGAGGAAAATCTAGAACTGTGATTACCTTGTTTGCCACTAGCTTTTTGAAGACTGATTCAAGTGGTTCTCCCAAGGGAGTGTACTTCCTTTGTGATCTAGAAGTTGTTTGAGTATTCACTTGATTTTTTGTAGAACTTGATCCCGAAAAGATGAATTTGGGTCTCACTGTATTGGCGTCAACAACACCATCATTGACTATGTTCTTGTTTTTGTTCCAAAGTCTCGGCTTGTCTTTTCCCTTAAAGTCATCTTTGTTTTCCTTGAATATCTTAATGACTCCTTGTTCAATTAGGACCTTTTCTGTCGCTAAGCCTTTTTCAATAATGTCCTTGAAGGTGGACAAACAAGCTTTCCTTCAGTCATAGCCAATGTCTTTGTTAACATTTTGGGTGAATATTTCTACCATTTGTTTTTGTGGAATTTCACAAGAGCATCTTCTAGCTAGATTCCTCCATCTTTGTAAAAATGATGCAAAAGACTCTCCCTCTTTTTGCTTGGTGTTGCACAAAGTAGTGACTGATATGTCTATCTCTATGTTGTAGGAGAAAAGTTGAATAAATGCCTCTACTAAGTCACCCCATGACTTAATTCCAGGTGGAAGTTTTGAGAACCATTCCATAGCTTGATTGCCTAGTCTCTGTGGGAATAATCTCATCAAATATGTCTCTTCTGCTGCTATCTCAATGCAAGCTATGAAAAATTGTCTTATGTGTGCCTTAGGATCCCCTTTTCCTCTATACTTATCAAATTTAGGCGTCACAAAGTGTGTAGGAAATGGAGGCATTGGAATGCTCTTGTCAAATGGATAAGGACATATGTCTCTCATTGTGTATGTTGGCTTTGGTGTATTTATGTCCTCCATTTTCTTTTGTAAGTCCCTAATTTGTTGTTCCAAATTGCTCTTAGGTGGAGATCGACTTCTTGGACCATACCCTATGCTTGAGGCACCAATTGGAGGAGGAGCATGTTGCATATATGGATGATATTGATCATACACATATTCATATGGAGGAGTTCTATAGTGATGCTACGTATATTGACCACTTGGTATAGATTCATGTTGAGGAATGCCATATCTATTTTGTCCATGTATACCATACTCTATAGGCATGCCATGTTCTAATGTGTTGCCCCCAAATTTGACACGGGGTTTCCTTGTGTCCAAATTTTGAGCATGCCTTTGAATATCCAATTGCTTTGGTGGTTGATCCTTAGCATTGGTATGTGATTGAGCATATTTCTTTGCATAAGACTTCCATAATGGTCTGCGAAGGTGAGTATCATATGCTTGACCATGTGTGTATGGGACCTCTGGTTTTTGAAACAATGATGATGGTGATGTAGGCACCATATGTGGTCCTCTATTGCCTCCACTATTAGGTCTCCTTTGATCCATGTTGGAGTGAGGTTGTTGCAAAGGTCGATTTTCCATTATTTGAGACATGTCAAAATCATGAGGTATCTTGGCTCCACTTTGTGCCATCATTTGTAAGAAGTATTGTCTATCCCTCCTCATTATTTCTTCAACCAATCGATTGAAATGGGGATTCATAATGGATTCTTCCACATCTGTTGAATGTACTGAAAAGTTGTCCATATCATCATTGTGTGTATCATTGTTGTTTGTAGTGCCCATGTTCTCAACATTTGGAATGTTTCTATAGGCATCCATGTCAGGTAATGTAGTATGATTGGAATTGAAAAAGATATCATTATCATACTCATAAGAACTCATGTTTGTGGACTCTTGAGCCTCTTTAGTTTCTCTCCTAGATTTTTGAAGACGGGTTTCAACCATGAACTAGGTATTGACCAAGATGTGTGAAACTAGATGAAAATGGAAAAAGTACGGAAGACCAAGAGTTAGATGGAATGTAAATGAATCTGAGGTGTACTTGCAATATCCAAAATGTAAGACCAAGTATGTATGTAGTAGAGTAGGTGTGACTTCCAAAGAGAGGATAGTTTCTCTTGATGAGGTAAGTTGACCTTGACTCTAAGTAAGACCAAATGAGACCCAAAGGTGATAGACCTTGATGAGGGACCACTTAGCAAAATGTTGTTGTATGTAGTGTGTTGACAAAGTATGATGAGGACAAGCAAGTGACCTTTTGACTCAAGTTTAGACAAATGTGAATGTAAAGTGAGATGTGAAGCAATGATGGACTTTGTGAGACCCAAGGACAGGTTGACTGCTAAATGAAACCCTAGAGAAATGACCTAGGAAGCTCAAGAATTCCGAAACTGACTGTGTTTGTTTGCTGGACTGTAACAATTTGTCAATTCTGAACACAGACGCACCTGTATACTTTACAGACGCGGTGTCCTAACACAGATGTGGCTCTGTTCAATGCAGACGCACTTCTAAGATTTTTTTGCAAAGTGTAATGTTGATTCTGTAAACACAGATGCATTTCTGCCCTTCATAGATGCAGTTATACAACACAGACGCTATTATGTTAGACATAGACGCGTTTCTGCAAAATTTGTGCAATCTTTTCCAATCTGTGAAGTCATTTTGTTGTAACCAAATCTGACTATTTGACTATTTTTCGTGACAAGAGGACACAGTGTTATTGAAGACCTAATGTTTGCAAGTGTCTAGACTCCAAAATGACTCCAAGAAAAGTGTGTTGTTTGATGTAAAAAAAAATGCTTTACATACACTTGAAGACACAAAAGACACAATGTTTTGCTGTTTGGTCTTGAATGTTTTGAATGTTTAAAATCAGTCAAGCACAATTCTTATGGCTGGCCAAGACAATAGTTGTTGATCCCACATGGGGTTTTACCCCCGAGGCTACGCTATTCAAAGTGGATACTTAGATGCTTGACCTCACTGACTCCACCCTCGGCACTCACTTCTCGGGTCAGCCAAGCATCAGTCCCCACGAAAACTCCCCGTGGTGAACTTTGTATCTCTACTAAGAATCGTATGTGTGTGGGCCACTACCAGAGGTCTGACCTCTTGCCCCAACAACTAGAAGGATTTGGGCTTCTAAAACAAAAAGGTGCTAGTAAGGGCATCTGTTCATGTGGCCATACATGCGGCACTTTCAGCTCTGTAAATACAGAAGGCTCCCAGCCGGTAGGGGTTACACCCTACAATTGATCAAATAAATTTGATCAAACGGGTTTAAGGGGAGACATAGTGTCGGTATGAACTAATCAGCACACGTTATTCATATTTTTCACCATGAATACGGCTGTTTATAGTGGTTCGGAAGAGGTGGGTTTTCCTCACTACCACTTGGGTCGTTCTCTTCTCACTAGTAGTCCTAATGACCACACGGGAAAATAGGCCCTCTAAAGATTAAACAAAAAGAGCCTATTGCTCAAGACACAAAAGACAATGATTCAATTTTAGTGCACCAATTGAAGTGTTTGCTAGTCTATGAAAACAAGGCACACAATAAAATCAAAACCCTTGCCAAGGACCTGCAACAAAGAGTTGTTAGTAGTTTGGATTGTTTCAAATAATCACCCCTTCCTACAAGCACACAAGTTAGGTAAATTTTAAATCCAAAAGACTTTGTGAAAATAGGGGCCTTCAACGAAACGATTTTGCTTTCAAGACAAGCTGCACCAATTTCGTTAGCTAGATCTAAAAATGTTAGCTTAAAATAAACCAAATTTGAAACCCTAAATGCAAAAACCCAAAACTAAATCAATAACTCAAAATTTGAAATCGGTGAACATAGATGCGATTACCCTCGGCATAGATGCGGCTAACTGATGCAGACACGGTTTTGTGTGATGCAGATGTGTCTCCAGAACGCAGACGCGATTTCTAGACATAGACGTGGCTAAAAACACCACAGACGCGACTGAGGAATGCAAACACGATTTCCGAAATCTGCAAAAAAATAAAATATTGTCGATAACAAAGACGCGATTCCAGATGTTGCAGATGTGCTTAGGGAACCCAGACGTGATTCAAAAGTTCACAGATGTGGTAAAAAGCCAAAAATGCAATCCGAAAGTACGCAGACGCGAAAATATCAAAATGCTGCCAAAAATGTCAGATTTGCAACTTCAAAACTCAAAATCTGCAACAAGGATGTTAAATGCAAAAAGGGACAAGAGTCCCACTGGGCGTGCCAAAATGTATATGGTGAAAATGGACAACAACAATAACAATATTG